>NC_086445.1:451071395-451443062 GCF_028390025.1 Pseudophryne corroboree | reverse complement strand
GGATCCACTTGTAGATACAAAAGAATGGAGCACTCACCAGTCTTTTCTTATGAAGTATTTAGCAAAAGTTTATTGTCCAGACAGCATATATGACTGTGTAATACAGTCCATTAAGGTTATCCAGAAGTAAGCTCAAACGTTTTCGGTCATTGCAGACCGTCATCAGGAGACATAAACATCATTTAACAGCCGTCCTGCCATCACATAAAGATACCATCAGCCTATCTGACCATGCCTCACCGGCCCCTTACATACCCACCATTCAATTATCGACGCCCACATGACGTCACAATAAGGGCGGGATTAGCCTATTTCATTCAAAAGTGCTTCTAGTGCATATTAGATCATACTTTAAAATCCACTGCTATCCCCTCAATGGTGCTTGTACCCGGGCTGGCGTGATTCACCCCATAATCTTATATAACAGCCACAAGATGTCCCCAAGTACATACTTATCTCACCTCCGTGTCCACTACTGGTTGCTAAGCAACCATAAGCCGTAGGTGGGATGGCCCGGCTTATGGTTGCTTAGCAACCAGTAGTGGACACGGAGGTGAGATAAGTATGTACTTGGGGACATCTTGTGGCTGTTATATAAGATTATGGGGTGAATCACGCCAGCCCGGGTACAAGCACCATTGAGGGGATAGCAGTGGATTTTAAAGTATGATCTAATATGCACTAGAAGCACTTTTGAATGAAATAGGCTAATCCCGCCCTTATTGTGACGTCATGTGGGCGTCGATAATTGAATGGTGGGTATGTAAGGGGCCGGTGAGGCATGGTCAGATAGGCTGATGGTATCTTTATGTGATGGCAGGACGGCTGTTAAATGATGTTTATGTCTCCTGATGACGGTCTGCAATGACCGAAAACGTTTGAGCTTACTTCTGGATAACCTTAATGGACTGTATTACACAGTCATATATGCTGTCTGGACAATAAACTTTTGCTAAATACTTCATAAGAAAAGACTGGTGAGTGCTCCATTCTTTTGTATCTACAAGTGGATCCCTTTGAGGATTTTTGTGGAAGACACCCCAGCTGTTGTTCCAGTATTACACGTGAGTGCGACTTTTTCTGTATATATATATATATATATATATATATCTCACACACACACACACACACACACACACACACACACACACACACACACACACACACACACATCCTCTTCTTAATGGCACTCTCTGTCAATAAACAAATGCCGGGGTGCCCTCCTTCAATCATGTAGGCTCAGCTGGGTTCTCTGGGTAATACTTTGTAAGCATGTCCCCGATAGATATTCAAGAACCAGGCGGCACTCACCGGACTTTTTCAAATCATCAAATGTATTGAGAGCTGTAGTTACAAATAAAGAACAGCATATCGAGTATCACCGACGTTTCAACGTTCTATGGACGTATTTTATCAAGGTGCAGTGGTATATCTTTTTCTTCGCAGCACTGCACCTTGATGAAACGTAGTTATTATTATTTTTATTATTATTATTTTCTATCTTATTTATTTCTATATTATTAATACTATTATTATATTTATGTTAATTTTTTTCTTTTTTGTGTGTGTGTGTGTGTGTGTGTGGGGGGGGGGGGGGGGGGGCGACGCATTAATGTCCTGCCCCGGGTGACAGAATTCCTAGTTTCGGCCCTGCCCTCACCAAAAGAGAAGCAATAAATCTCTCCTTGCACAAACCGCCAGTGGGTAGGCTAGGAAAACCTATCCTTTTCCTCGCAGCCCCAATTGCGGGAGAAAATGAAGGAGGAGCTGTTGACGGGTCACGTTCCGCTTGAGTTGATAATTTTCTCCCCAGCAGGTCTTTAAACCTCTGCAGACTTGTGTCTGCCGGAAAGAGAGATACAACGTAGGCTTTAAACCTAGGATCGAGCCGGGTGGCCAAAATGTAGTGCTGTGATTTCAACAGATTGACCACCCTTGAATCCTGGCAAAGCGAATGAAGGGCTCAATCCATAAGTCCCACATACTTTGCGGAATCGCTCCGTCTTAGCTCCTCCTTCAATTTCTCCAGCTGCTTCTGCAAAAGCCTGATGAGGGGAATGACCTGACTCAAGCTGGCAGTGTCTGAACTGACTTCACGTGTGGCAAGTTCGAAGTGTTGGAGAACCTTGCACAAGACGAAAATCATTCTCCACTGCGCTTGAGTCAGGTGCATTCCCCCTCCTTTGTCTATATCATAAGTGAATGTATAGGCTTGAATGGCCTTTTGCTGCTCCTCCATCCTCTGATGCATATCGAGTGTTGAATTCCACCTCGTTACCACCTCTTGCATCAGATGATGGCAGGGCAGGTTCAGGTGTGTTTGATGGTGCTTCAGTCTTCGGCACGCGGTGGCTGAATGCCGAAAGTGGCCCGCAATTTTTCGGGCCACCGACAGCATCTCCTGCATGCCCCTGTCATTTTTCCAAAAATTCTGCACCACCAAATTAATTGTATGTGCAAAACATAGGACGTACTGGAATTTGCCCAGATGTAATGCACGCACAATATTGGTGGCGTTGTCCGATATCACAAATCACCAGGAGAGTCTAATTGGGGTAAGCTATTGTGTGATGATGTTCCTCAGTTTCCATAAGAGGTTGTCAGCGGTGTGCCTCTTACGGAAAGCGGTGATACATAGCGTAGCCTGCCCAGGAATGAGTTGTCATTTGCGAGATGCTGCTACAAGTGCCGCTGCTGTTGTTGTTGCTGCGGGAGGCCATATTGGCATTTGCGAGATGCTACTACTGGTGCCGCTGCTGTTGTTGCTGCGGGAGGCCATACATCTACCCAGTGGGCTGTCGCAGTCATATAGTCCTTAGTCTGCCCTGTTCCACTTGTCCACATGTCCGTGGTTAAGTGGACAGTGGGTACAACTGCATTTTGTAGGACACTGAGGACACTTTTTCTGACATCTCTGTACATTCTCTGTATCGCCTGCCTAGTGAAGTGGAACCTAGATGGGATTTGATACCGGGACACAGTACTTCTAAGTCCCACTGAACTAATGGCAGACACCGGACACACGTCTAACACCAACATAGCTGTCAAGGCCTCAGTTATCCGCTGTACAAAAGGGTGACTGCTGTCATATTTCATCTTCCTCACAAAGGACTGTTGGACAGTCAATTGCTTACTAGAAGTAGTACAAGTGGTCTTCTGACTTCCCCTCTGGGATGACGATTGACTCCCAGCAGCAACAACAGCAGCGGCAGTAACAGCAGGCGTACCACTCAAGGATCCTCTGGAGGAATCCCAGTTAGGAGAGGACTCCTCAGTCTTGACAGTGACATGGCCTGCAGGACTACGGACGTTCCTGACTGAGGAGGAAGTTTATGTTGAGGGAGTTGGTGGTGTGGCTTGCAGGAGCTTGGGTACAAGAGGAAGAAGGGATTTAGGTGTCAGTGGACTGCTTACGCTCTTACCCAAAGTTTCACAACTTGACTCTGATTTTTGATGAATGTGCTGCAGGTGACGTATAAGGGAGGATGTGCCTAGGTGGTTAACGTCCTTACCCCTACTTATTACAGATTGACAGAGGCAACACACAGCTTGACACCTGTTGTCAAGATTTGTGGAGAAATAATTCCACACCGAAAAGGTGGCTTTTTTGGTATTTTGCCCAGGCATCACAATGCGCTTCTTCATCCCACGTACAACAGGTGTCTCTCCCGGCGCCTCATTTAAACAAGCCACATCACCATCAGAATCCTTATCGTCAACTTCCTCATCAGCGCCAGCAACACCCATATCCTCATCCTGGTGTACTTCAACAGTGACATCTTCAATTTGAATATCAGAAATTGGACTGTGGGTGCTCCTTCCAGCACGTGCAGGGGGCGTGCAAATGGTGGAAGGAGCCACCTCTTCCCGTCCAGTGTTGGGAAGGTCAGGCATCGCAACCGCCGACACACTTGGACTCTCCTTGGGGATTTGTGATACCATCTTAGAATGCACAGTTCTTTTCTGTGCTTTTTCCAGCTTAACTCTTATCATTTTTCTAATGGGAGGATGAGGGCTTCCATCGTCAAATGAAGCAGAACCACTAATCATAAACATAGGCCAGGTCCTTAGCCGTTCCTTGCCACTCCGTGTCGTAAATGGCATATTGGCAAGTTTACGTTTCTCGTCAGACCATTTAAATTTATTTTTTTGGGTCTTTTTACTGAACTTTGGCTTTTTGGATTTGACATGCCTCTACTATCACATTGGGCATCGTCCTTGGCAGACGACGTTGATGGCATTTCCTCGTCTGTGGCAGCAGCTTCAGCACTAGGAGGAAGTGGTTCTTGATCTTTACCTATTTTATCCTCCAAATTTTTGTTCTCCATTATTTTTCTGGAGTTATATAACAATGGGGGTAATTCTGAGTTGATCGCAGCAGAATCTTTGCTAGCAGTTGGGCAAAACCATGTGCACTGCAGGGGAGGCAGATATAACATGTGCAGAGAGAGATAGATTTGGGTGTGGTGAGTTAAATCTGCAATCTAAACTGCAGTGTAAAAATAAAGCAGCCAGTATTTACCCTGCACAGAAACAAAATAACCCACCCAAATCTAACTCTCTCTGCAAATGTTATATCTGCCCCCCTGCAGTGCACATGGTTTTGCCCAACTGCTAAAAAATTTCCTGCTGCGATCAACTTGGAATTACCCCCAATATGCGGTACAGGAGAGCGTACCTCTACACCACATAGGGCAAAACCTGTGAAAATTATTTGGATTAAATATTACTAACCCCTTTATTTGGAGTAAATAAAATACAGCACAGGACAGCACCACTGAACTTATACGGAATTATATGGACTTATATGGAATTATATCAATGGACATATACGGCAGGATCACTGGACTTATATTGCAGGATCACTGGATTTATACGGCAGGATCACTGTAATTATACGGCAGGATCACTGGACTTATAAGGCAGGATCACTGTAATTATACAGCAGGATCACTGGACTTATATGGCAGGATCACTGGATTTATATGGCAGTACCGCTGGACATATACGGCAGTACCGCTGGACATATACGTCAGTATCAATGGACATATATGGCAGGATCACTGGAATTATACGGCAGGATCACTGGATTTATACGGCAATACCGCTGGACATATACGGCGGTATCAATGGACATATACGGCAGGATCACTGGACTTATACGGCAGAGAGCACTGTAATTATACGGCAGGATCACTGTAATTATACGGCAGTATCAGTGGACATATACGGCAGGATCACTGGACTTATACGGCAGAGAGCACTGTAATTATACGGCAGGATCACTGGAATTATATGGCAGGATCACTGGAATTATATGGCAGGATCACTGGATTTATAAGGCAGTACCGCTGGACATATACGGCAGGATCACTGGACATATACAGCAGCACAGGGACACCACTACTGGACTGATGCAGGACAACACAGCACCACTGCAATGGACTGGACTTATACAGCAGCACTGGACATATGGCAGCAGAGGACACCACCACTGTGACTGGACTGATGCAGCACAATACACCACTACTGAACTGATGCAGCACAACACAGCACCACTTAACTGGACTTATACAGCAACATTGGACATATGGCAGCAGAGGACACCACCACTGTGACTGAACTGATGCAGCACAACACACCACCACTGGACTGGACTTATACAGCAGCACTGGACATATGGCAGCAGAGGACACCACCACTGTGACTGGACAGATGCAGCACAAGACATGGACACTGAGGACACTGAGATGATGGAGACATGTCCTCTCTCTACACTCTCCAATGCCGGAGTGAAAACGGTGGCATTGCGCGGCTCCTTATATGGAATCCAAACGCCACAAGAATCCGACAGCGGGATGATGACGTTTTGCCTCGTTCTGGTTTCCAAGTCAGGCGGGAAAACCCGAGCCTGACTTGGATCCGAGCTCGAAGCGTGAAGTCCGGTAGGGTACGGTTCTCTGACAACCAAACCCGCTCATCTCTAGTATATATTACCTTTACGTGTGTTGTAAAATGTGTCCTGGCTGTCCCCATTCCCAGGGATCAACAGCGCCGCTTTGTGTATCACAGCCACTGCTGCATCGGTCAGAACACAGCTCTCAACTTCTGCTTCCTGTATATCCCGCTTCCAGGCTCCCATTGGCTAATTACACAGGAGTCTGATGGAGAGTTTTACAGGAAGCAGAAGCTGAGTGTTGTGTCCTGGCTGGTGTAGCGGTGGCTGTGACACACACAGCGGCGCTGCTGATCCCCAGGTTTAAAGAGCCAGCACACATTTTTATATTATACTTTAAAGGTGCGGCGGGCACTTTTTCGTGTTTTGTGTTTTGGTTTTGGATCTGGATCCTCGCTCGTGTTTTGGATTTGGATTGGTTTTGCCAAAACCACTCTTTCGGGTTTTGGTTTTGGATCTGGATGATTTTTGATAAAAACACAAAAACAGCTAAAATTACAGAACTTGGGGGAGGGGGGGGGGAATTTTGATCCTACAGTATTATTAACCTCATTAACATTATTTTCCACTCATTTCCAGTCCATTCTGAACACCTCACACCTCACAATATTGTTTTTAGGCCAAAAGGTTGCACCGAGATCGCTGGATGGCTAAGCTAAATGACCCAAGTGTGCAGCACAAACACCTGGCCCATCTAGGAGTGGCACTGCAGTGGCAGACAGGATGGCAGATTTAAAAAATAGGCCCCAAACAGCACATCATGCAAAAAAGAAAAATATGTGCAAGGGGTCATTCCGACCCGATCGCACACTGCAGTTGTTTGCAGTGTAGCGATCGGGTCGGAACTGCGCATGCACCGGTGCAGCAGTGCACAGACACAGCAGTGTGCTGGCGCATGCCAGACATCCAAAGGATGTCGTTACCTAGCGTTTGCTTCTGCCGGATTGACAGGCAGAGGCGGTCGTTGGGCAGCACGGCGGCATTTGGCCTCCGTTTCCGGGGCGCGGACCAGCCAATGCAGGTGTGGCCGGACCGTGCAGCTGTGCAATGCTGTTGTACTTGTGCGGGGGGGGGGGGGGGGGGCAGACTGACATGTGGGGCGCCCTGTGCTGGGCGTTCCCCCGCATGTCTGGGAAGATGATCGTACCTGTGCTAAATTTAGCACAGCTACGATCAACTCAGAATGACCCCCGAAATTAGGTGGCTGGATTGCTAAACTAAGTGACACAAGTGTGCGGCACAAACACCTGGCCCATCTAAGAGTGGCACTGCATTGGCAGACAGTATGGCAGATTTAAAAAATAAGCCCCAAACAGCACATCATGCAAAGAAGAAAAAGAGGTGCAATGAGGTAGCTGGATGGCTAAGCAACACAAGTGTGCGGCACAAACACCTGGCCCATCTAGGAGTCGCACTGCAGTGGCAGACAGGATGGCAGATCTAAAAAATAGGCCCCAAACAGCACATAATGCAAAGAAGAAAAAGAGGTGCACTGAGGTTGCTGTATGACTAAGCTAAGCGACACAAGTGTGAGGCACAATCACCTAGCCCATCGAGGAGTGGCACGCAGTAGCTGAATGTCGAAAGTGGACCGCAATTTTTTGGCCCACCGAAAGCATCTACTGCACGCTCCTGTCACTTCTCGAATAAATTCTGCACCACCAAATTAATTGTATGTGCAAAACATGGGACATGCTGGAATTTGCCCAGATGTAATAGACGCACAATATTGGTGGCACAAGAGAGTGTACCCGTAAACCACACACACGCGGCTAAGCCTGTAAAAATAATTTGGATAATAATAACCCTTTTATTTGGATGAAGTTATATAACAATATGCGGCACAGAAGAGCGAACCCCTAAACCACACACACACGGCAAAGCCTGTAAAAATAATTTGTATAATAATAACCCTTTCATTTGGACAAAGTTATAGAACAATATGCGGCACAGAAGAGCGTACCCCTAAACCACACACACACAGCAAAGCCTGTAAAAAAAATTTGGATAATAATAACCCTTCTATTTGGACGGAGTTATATAACAATATGAGGTACAGAAGAGTGTACCCCTAAACCACAGAGAGAAAACCCTGTAAAAATTATTTGGATTAAATATTAATAACCCCTTTAATTGGATTAAATAATATACAGCACAGGACAGCACCACTGGATTTATACGGCAGTACCCCTGAACTTATATGGCAGTACCACTGGACTTATACGGCAGTACCACTGGACTTATACGGCAGTACCACTGGACTTATACGGCAGTACCACTGGACTTATACGGCAGTACCACTGGACTTATATGGCAGTATAACTGGACTTATATGGCAGTACCACAGGACTTATATGGCAGTACCACTGGATTTATATGGCCGTATCACTGGACTTATACGGCAGTACCACTGGACTGGACTTATACGGCAGTACCACTGGACTTATACGGCAGTACCACTGGACTTATATGGCAGTATCACTGGACTTATGCGGCAGTACCACTGGATTTATACGCCAATACCACTGGACTTATACGGAAGTACTACTGGACTTATACGACAGTACCATTGGATTTATATGGCTGTACCACTGGACTGGACTTTTAAGGCAGTACTACTGGACTTATATGGCGGTACCACTGGACTGGACTTACACGGCAGTACCCCTGGACTTATACGGCAGCAGCACTGGAATTATGGCAGCACAGGACACCACCACTGGACTGATACAGCACAACACAGGACCACTGCACTGGACATATACAGCAGCAGCACTGGACTTATGGCAGCACAGGACACCACCACTGGACTTCTGGCACCACTGGACTTATACGGCAGTACCACTGGACATATACGGCAGTACCACTGGAGTGGACTTATACGACAGTACCACTGGACTTATACGGCAGTATCATTGGACTTATACGGCAGTACCACTGTACTTATACGCCAATACCATTGGACTTATACCCCAGTTCTACTGGACTTATACGGCAGTACCACTGGACTGGACTTATACGGCAGTACCATTGGACTGGACTTATACGGCAGTACCATTGGACTTATACGGCAGTACCACTGGACTTATACGGCAGTACCACTGGACTGGACTTATACGGCAGTACCCCTGGACTTATACGACAGCAGCACTGGACTTATGGCAGCACAGGACACCACCACTGGACTGATACAGCACAACACAGCACCACTGCACTGGACATATACAGCAGCAGCACTGGACTTATGGCAGCACAGGACACCACCACTGGACTGATGCAGCACAACACAGCACCACTGCACTGGACTTATACAGCAGCACTGGACTTATACGGCAGTACCACTGGACTTATACGGCCGTACCACTGGAGTGGACTTATACGGCAGTACCACTGGACTTATACGGCAGTATCACTGGACTTTTACGCCAATACCACTGGACTTATATGGCAGTACTACTGGACTTATACGGCAGTACCATTGGACTGGACTTATACGGCAGTACCATTGGACTTATACGGCAGTACCACTGGACTTATACGGCGGTACCACTGGACTGGACTTATACGGCAGTACCCCTGGACTTATACGACAGCAGCACTGGACTTATGGCAGCACAGGACACCATCACTGGACTGATGCAGCACAACACAGCACCACTGCACTGGACATATACAGCAGCAGCACTGGACTTATGGCAGCACAGGACACCACCACTGGACTTATGGCAGCACAGGACACCACCACTGCACTGGACAGATGCAGCACAACACAGCACCACTGCACTGGACATATACAGCAGCAGCACTGGACTTATGGCAGCACAGGACACCACCACTGGACTTATGGCAGCACAGGACACCACCACTGGATTGATGCAGCACAACACAGCACCACTGCACTGGACATATACAGCAGCAGCACTGGACTTGTGGCAGCACAGGACACCACCACTGGACTGACGCAGCACAACACAGCACCACTGCACTGGACTTATAGAGAAGCATTGGACTTATACACAGGACACACCACTGTGACTGGACTGATGCAGCACAAAACATCACCAGTGGACTGATGCAGCACAAGACAGCACTGGAATTACACATAAGAGCAGGTCGACTCACCACACCACTTTCCCGCACAGACAGACACTGAGGAGACACATCCTCTCGCTACACTCTTCAGGACTGGAGTGAAAATGGCGGCAACGCGGCGCCATATAGGAGCGCGGCTCCTTATATGGAATCCAAAACCCGCCAGAATCCGACAGCGGGATGATGATGTTTTGCCTCGTTCTGGTTTCAATGGATAACCCCTACAGAAATGGTCATAGAGGAGAATGAAGTTACATGCTGTCTGAAATGGATAGGATTCAAAGGGTCAAAAAGTAACCACATTTAGGTGATGTCCAAAAAGAAAATAATTTGTGCTCTGCAATGAGCAATCGTGTATTTTTTATATACACATTCAACAATCCATTAAATATATGAAAGGCTAGAAAGCAGGAGCTAATAAAACACAGCCTTCATTTGCTTCCCATGGGTCCACTGGGGTAGATAATGGGCAGAAGTCACCTAATGTAATATTCCATATCCACATTCTAGTATTTGAGCTTTAAATTGTAGAGATCCTGGAAAGTTAAAAAAAGCCACTCTGGCAGGCTCCCCAAAAACTGGAGAGAGCAGGACATTGATGTGGTAAGATTGGGGGCAACAGTTGGAGGCAGCAGTCTCTGTACAAAAAACTTGTGTAGAGGGGCAATAGGTTCAGTTAGAGTCACTTTGTCCCAGACTACAACTAGGACTATTCCAATCACAATAGGTAGCTACTGTACGTAGCAATAGGAATGGAAGTGAGGAGGAATAAACAATAATATGAGTTAAATGCAAGCTCTCCAATAGGAATTCTGACAAGAAATTGCACACGTTGAGTGAAGTGCCGAAGTTGACCACATGGGGCCAGTAGTACTTAACAATATAGCAGTGGTTCTCAAACTTTTCTGAATTTTTTTTCACGGCACCCCTAATCCAAACTGTTCTTATTAAGAAATTCAGAAAAAATTATTAAATCAAGTAAATTGTGTTTATATGTCAATCTTAGGTTCAATTGTGTGCTGAGGGTCAGGATTCACTTCTTTTTGTCCACATATTTTATGATTGGAAGCCACAAGCACTGGTTTTGTCTGTTACATTAACTGTAAAGAATTTGAATTGGTCCACCAATCCAGGGCACCCCTGCAAGTACCCCAAGGCCCCCAGCGTGCCACAGCACACAGTTTGAGAACCACTGACACAATGAATTAAAGTCATGCACCACGTCTAGGTGCCAGCACAGCCTATGCCCCACAGGAAAGAGGTCCCCTAAAGATGTTAAAACCAGGGCAAGCTTTTTTTTTTTTGCTTAATAAAGTAAATATGCACACTACAGTATAAATTTTTCTATCCACTTATGTAAGCTGCCGCCCGTCCGCCAAGCCCATCCTGCTCACCAACTCAGCAGTCTCCCACCAGTCATTACAGCTTTCCTTTATTGCAGCTACTGCCCCCCCCCCCCCCCCCAATAGTTTCCTGAGCAGCCGCCACTTACATGTAATGGTGTGCTGATCTGTTCAGCTCCTCGGAACACCCAGGACCTCATTCAACAACAGGAATCCTCCCCACTGCATGTTGCTTACTACCAACTCCTACCCGCTGCACACTCCCGTACGCTCACACACAACCCCTCCCGCTCTGGCACTGCGAATAAACCTGATGCTCTCCCATGCCGACTACCTAACTTTAAAAAAATAAAAAAATAGGCAGGCGGCTTCTGGGCAGCCTCGTTCGCCCACTGGCCACGGCACCCTACTGACAGCGCTGCGGCACCCCAGGGAGCCACGGCGCACAGATTGAGAACCACTGCAATATAGTATTACTGAAATCTTAAAATTTGATCAAGAATTATTTGGAGAAACATACTTAGGTGGGAATTCAATCGATCATAGTCAGAGGCGTAACTAGGGTTTTTGGATCCCAGGGCAAGGTTAGGAATGGCACCCCCCCCCCACCACCACCTCCACCGCCACCACCTAAAATAAAAAAAAGGACCACCTAAAAAACAGAAGAAGGAAAGAAAAGCCTTAGAAACAAATCAAAAAATTGTGTGCGCGTGCCGCAGGAGCGCGCAAAAAAATGGGCATGGTCACATACCAGAAGGGGCGTGGTCACCGAAATTGGGGCGTGAAAACATGACACGCCACCTGTTTCACGTCCCACTGGGAACATTCTTCTCAATTAAACATGCACCTCTGAAGAACTGTATCCTCTGAGGCAGATGGCGTCTTCAGTCGGTATTCACTATTCATGTAGGAGATCCGATCGTCCAGAAGATGCCTGTTTGTGTAGGAATATTAACAAGGTCTGTATCATGCAACAGTGGTTCAACCAGACTCACATACTGTCCCTGTGTTACATCTTGCCCCCTGCGTCTCACAGCCACACCATCATCTCCCTCTCGTGTCATCTCTCAGTCACACCATCACCACCCCTGCATCATCTCTCAGCCACACCATTACCTCCTCCTGCGACGTCTCTCAGCACACCATCACCTCCCCCTGTGTCACCACTCAGCACACCATCACCTCACCCTGCGTCACCACTCAGCACACCATCACCTTCCCCTGTGTCGTCACTCAGCACACCATCACCTCCCCCTGTGTCATCATTCAGCAGACCATCACCTCCCCCTGCGTTGTCATTCAGCACACCATCACCTCCCCCTGCATCATCTCTCAGTCACACCATCACCTCCTCCTGCGTTGTCATTCAGCACACCATCACTTCCTCCTGCGTCATCATTCAGCACACCATCACCTCCCCCTGCGTCATCATTCAGCACACCATCACCTCCCCCTGCGTTGTCATTCAGCACATGCCATCGTACTCTGTGTGTGTTCCATGCGCTGGGAGCCCATGCTGCTGCTGTCAGGGAGACTGCACCGCACCTGAGCGCCCTGTGCTGGCATTCTGACACAGAGGGCGGGATGGATTAAAATACATTGCCACCAATCGCCACCTACCACAGCGATGCTAACATATGCGATTAACATCGCAATGCGGTAGACGAACCCCCCTGTGATGTTGAATGCAGATACTCACACTGCTGGCGGGGAGGGGGCATGGAGATACACTGCTGGCGGGGAGGGTGCATGGAGATACACTGCTGGCGGGGAGGGTGCATGGAGATACACTGCTGGCGGGGAGGGGGCATGGAGATACACTGCTGGCGGGGAGGGGGCATGGAGATACACTGCTGGCGGGGAGGGGGCATGGAGATACACTGCTGGCAGGGAGGGGGCATGGAGATACTGACAATGCTAAATTCCTTTGTCGTATAAACAACCCTTTATGAAGCTAAGAACACTGTACGCTGTTTACTTAAGAAGTACCGTAATGGTACGCTAGTTGCGTAACGATCGCTCAGCCGTAGGCGAGACGCTCAGGCGTCACGTTCGCTCACGGCCCAGGGATCACAGGACACGTTATTGGTTATGTCTAGGGGAAAGATTCGCTGTAACGTAGCGTACGCTAGAGACCACGAGGAGGTCACCAGCGATGCAGACGCTCACAACACTATACCTTTATGTTAAACCTTATACCGATGAAACACACAGAATACCTTAATGTGAGTACAGGGTGTAAATGCAACCTTGTGTAACCTGACTAACTACAAAGCTGATTGAGCGTCACCGACGCTCAAGTGAACACTTAACACTATAGTAAATACACTGATACTGGTTTAGGTTTCCAAAGCCTATTAACTGTATTATATCTAATATATTTGTAAAAGGGGATAACAGTACATATGATACGCTACAATATAACAGAGACCTCCTAACCACAGAACTAAACTATAAATACGATAAGACAATACTACGCTGACCTAAATGAAATACAATACAATACTATAATACTATAAGGTATTTAAGAGAAAAGAGGAGAGAGAGAGAGATAGAGAGAGAGAGAGAGAGAGAGAGATTGGCTCGCAGAAAGACAATGATTATGGAGAGAACTTACGCACAAAGGGTATGATCGCCAGCGCCTCGATATCCAGCTCCCGATTATCAGCAGATAACCGTTGATGAGAGAGTGAGTTTGGATATGGTCGGCCTGCCTATTTATGCCCCACACACAATGCAATCTCCTGGTCCTACTATCCCATTGTCCATTGGCCGAAGGAATTCGGCCCTGCATCATAACAAAAGGTCATAGGGTGATTCATACAGGTGGGCTGTGACGATTTCCAACAGCTCAGGTGGGTGGGAAACTGGGTTTCCCGCCGCATACCTGAGTATGTGTAAATCATAGAAATGGACATAAACTTCTTATGTCCATAACTATTCGCACGAGCGATTAATACGCTCCAAACCAACACCGGAATATTGCTAATTAAATACTCTTCCGATGGGTACCAAACACTGCAGTATGATTCCTGTTAGACCCTTCGTACGATGCAAAGAGGGATTCCTCAGCTCTGGGACATTGTACTTTAACCAAACTTACAGAAACTATCAAAGGGATCATGATCTATAAACTACATTAATTGTGAACATTTGTAACTAATGAGTCGCACGCTACGATCACATAAACTCTACCGTAAATGCGCATACTGCGCGTGCGAGTGCACGCTATTGCGGGTATGCGCTTCCACGGGAGAGCATACGCATGCGCAGCACGGACCAGTGTGCGGTGCAAATATGGCAACGTGCATTGAGACATTTTTCTGACTTTGACAGTCCACCCTTTGGCAGTCAATAATAACTGCCACAAAACATTTAAGGAGAAAAATGTAAGTCAGGGGTTAATTGATTTCCATGGTTGGGTAGGGGAGGAGAGAGGAGAAGGTGTGAAGAGGGTATGACCTAGTGAGAAAGCAGAAGCATGTGTGTATGAGTCCATGTTTGGAGGGTCATGTATCATCGTGCCGTACGTGTGGTAAATCAAGCTTCGAGGTATTGCGAAGTATACATTTGAATTCCTTCTTATCCTGTGGTACAGGTCTGTGGATGGGCTGTCAAACTTTACCGAGCTCATTTCGGCTGTGGTTGTAACAAAATGGGGATGCACATTTTAGTTGATGATACATGAATGGGGGAGGTATGTGGTTGCTGATATCTGTGCCTGAATTCCCTATCGTCTATGTGTGTCATTACCTGAGGGTTGTAGAGATGAAGATAAAGAACACTTATGGAAAATGCAATGATATTCTATGTCAGGGAAAAGTACATTCGTCGATTGAGGTCTTGATTGGTGTCGGTTGATTGGAGTCTTCTTCTTTGTGCTTTTGCTCATAAATCGTGAGTAAAGCAAACAACGTCCATGGATTTACAAAAAATGTTGGGCTAGCGTGATTTTAAAGTTCCTAGGGAAACTGGGGTACCCATGGCATTGTCCATCAAAATCTTGTATATCAGGTCGTCTGCTCTTCTTCTTTCCATCTTTCCGTTGTTGGCCCCTTGGCTCATCAAATCCTTCGTCTACGTGGGTCTTGGTACCTCGGAGGAAAACATAGAAATGGGTGAAAGACGGACCGTATACTCATTACATCATTACGTCATGGTTTCTAGCATTGGGTCATAAATCAAATCCAGGTTAATTACAGTTTCCTCACTCCTCAAGCTCATCACTTTCGTACTTTGTTTACACCTCATCAAAGCCTGCCCGCATCTAAATATCAATCCAAACGATATAACGACACCCAAAATACACAGTAGAAACTTTCCAACATCCATTATGACTCCTTGAGCCCACTCTCCCAAACCGGAGAACCAATTTCGCGGGTTCAACCATGACACCCAACCAGTCAGCTCATTACCTACAGCAGCAAGGGTGAGATTGTGTTTTCGACGAAATTCCCACTTTAATTGCAGAATATCATCCATCTTTTGGTCTATGACCTCTACCGGATCCTCGGTGCTATTGGTGATATACGTGCAACACTTTATGCCGTACTGTGTTGCCAATGTAACACAATATCCGCCTGTTACTGCTGTAAGATAATTAAGAACCATCCTATGCTGAACTAGTTCTGTTTTGTAAGCTTGAAGTTCTCTTCCAGTGTATCTAAACGTGTCATCATACATTTCAGTGATATTATCTAACAAATTGGCGAGTGCGGAAATGTATCTATAATTCATCACTCCTCGAGCGGTACGAGTGAAATCTAACGCTACCAGAACCTGAATCCCGGTGGATTCATGGATAAGATCAGAGGCCGGATGCTCTAACCTTTCTGACAGTTGTCTTTTAACTCGGTGTTCGTAATGAGTGTGAGTATAAGGAGCTTGGGCACCACGGTGTATGTCCTTCATTTTGTCATGTGTTACAGTCATCACTTCAGGCAATACTTTTCCAATATAACACAATCCTTCAGAGTTTGGGGCAAGCCACTTGTACGCCTTTCTCCCGCATATGAAATATGCATCATCGGGGAGAACATATGGGACGGAGAAGGACATGACCATGTTACAAACCTTCCAGGTGAAATCTCCTGACCCTAATTGTTCCATCTGCCTAATGCACGTATCGGTTTGTACGATATGTGCACAGTATCCTGGTGATACCTCTCCAACTCTAGTAATCCTATTTCCTAAGGTATATCGATACCGGAAAGATTTTCCTCTACTGGCTATGTGGCGTACGAGCTCTGTATCTGTAGGCATTCTATCTGCTCTGTGTGAAAAGGTCATGGTAAGGTTGCTCCATGACACTTCCCAATTTCCCGGTTTTCTGGGATTGGAGATGTTAAAACATATGAGGGACCTATCCACATGGTATTGGTGGAGCTTCAAACTAGGAGGGCTGGAGATGTTAAACCTCCGGTCCACCGGTCTCCCACCACTTAGCTCAAGTACCTCCCCTAACGTTAAAGGAAATGGTACTAGCCCTGATTTACTGTGACCCTGAGGTACTTGAGAGCATACCCAACAATCTGTTTGGTTTAACACGTTACCCACTAAGGAGTGATAGTCACTCAATGGATGCCGGTCTATATGGATATTAAAACTAGATTGGCATTTCTTTATGCATCCATCTTCAACCAGATTATCACAGAGCCTACAGATACAATTTTCCTCAGCTAACAATCCATCACAATTTCTTCTATCGGATCGTTTTCTGATACTCGCCTTTGCTTGTTGGATTGGTTGATCTTGGAAAACTACGCCTCCATCATCATAATCGGAACCCATTCCAGAACCTCTCTCGACCTCTATGGTACTCTCGCCGGAATAGACTGCTCTGGTCAACATCATGGTCAACATCAAAATCCGGATCACAGTCTCTTTGGGCAAGTCCATCTTTGAGGAGGAAATGGAGAAGATTGAGAAGGGGGAAACAGAAATTTTAAGGGAGAGGGGATGGGAAGTGGAGAAAACAATAAAAGGGAGAGGGGAGTCGACAGCTGCTTTCGGTCTTCAAGGCTCAGGTGCCGCCTCAGTCCTCCTGGAACAGACACTCTAGTGATACAACCTCTACCGTCTGTTCCTTATCACGGGACTTCTCTGGATCAGCAACCTTCTTGCAGTGGGATGAATGGACCCAAGTCTCTCTCTCAGCAACCTTCAATGCTGTGGTGCTAGTCAATAAGACCTGGTATGGTCCTTCCCATCTATCAATAAGACAACCTGAGCGTAGAAAATTTCGTATCATTACATAATCCCCAGGTTCAATGTCATGACAATTACTATCTGGTAAATCAGGAATCACCAACTTCAGATTATCATTTTGATTCCTCAACTGCTTACTCATGTTAATCAAGTACTTTACAGTTACTTCATTGTTACATTTCAAATCATCCTGAGGGTTAATCATGACATGCGGTTGTCGACCAAACAAGATTTCAAAAGGGGACAGATTAAGAGGGGACCTGGGAGTGGTTCTGATGCTATACAAAACAATGGGTAAAGCTTCTGGCCACGTCAGTCCTGTCTCTGCCATTACTTTACTCAATTTATTTTTAATAGTGCTGTTCACTCTTTCGACCTTCGCACTCGCCTGTGGACGGTACGGAGTGTGCAGCTTGCTATCAATTCCCATCAACTTACACATTCCTTGGAAGACATCACCTGTAAAATGGGTACCCCTATCGCTTTCAATGATTCTAGGGATACCATATCTACATACAAATTCCTGCACAATTTTCTTAGCTGTAAACATAGCGGTATTTGTAGCTGCTGGAAAAGCTTCGACCCAATTTGAGAAAACATCTATACAGACAAGTACATACTTTAAATTTCTACATGGGGGCAATTGAATGAAGTCAATTTGTATTACTTGGAAAGGGCCGCCGGCAGGTGGGATATGGGATGGTTCTGTAGGTATTGCCTTTCCAATATTCTTTCTCAGACAGGTAAGGCATGACATTGCTCTTTTACTAGCATGAGAGGAGAATCCTGGGGCGCACCAGTATGCTCTTACCAATTTGCACATCCCCTCCTTGCCTAGATGAGTCAGCCCGTGAGCTGCTTCAGCCAGACACGGAAGGTATGCCCTGGGGGCCACTGGTTTACCATGTCCATCCGTCCAGAGCCCTGAGGACTCCTGGCCATATCCCTTTGCCTTCCAGACTGCTCTCTCCTGAGTGGAACACAAATTCTGCATTTCACACAACTTTCGTGTGTTGATGGTATTAAATACCATCAGTTGTGTGGTGTCTGTCCGTATGGGGGTAGCAGCTGCAAGCTTTGCAGCTTCGTCTGCTCGGCTGTTACCAAGGGATACTGGGTCTTGACTATATGTATGTGCTTTACATTTGATAACAGCCACTCTGTCGGGTTCCTGTATCGCTGTTAGAAGCCTTTTTATATGAGCTGCATGCGCTATCGGTGTGCCAGCTGCCGTCATGAAATTTCTGAGCCGCCATAGGGCTCCGAAATCATGGACTACCCCGAACGCGTATCTGGAATCGGTGTAGATATTGGCTGACTTTCCCTTAGCCAATTCACATGCTCTGGTTAGGGCGACCAGTTCAGCAACCTGGGCTGAGTGAGGTGGGCCTAGCGGTTCCGCTTCTATGGTGTCTTGGTCATCTACGACTGCGTATCCAGTACACAAGTCTCCCGAGTCTGACTGTCTGTGACAACTACCGTCCGTGTAGAACGTGAGTTCTGCATCTTCTAGTGGATTGTCACTGATGTCAGGCCTTGCGGTAAAATTTTGGGTCAAATATTCCATACAATCATGTGTATCTTCCTTTGCATTAAATCCTCCTTCCCCATCACTCTCACCTCCCACCCTTTGTGCCTGTCCAGGCACACCTGGGAGAAATGTTGCAGGGTTTAATGCACTGCATCTCCTTATGGTGATGTTTACGGGGGCCATTAATGCCAATTCCCATCTCGTAAACCTTGCTGATGAGACGTGTCTGGTTTGGGCAGAATTCAATAAGGCAGATACCGCATGCGGTGTATGGATTGTGAGGTTGTGGCCTAGCACGACATCTTCGCTTTTTGTTACTAGCAATGCTATTGCCGCAACGCTACGCAAGCATGTGGGGAGGGACCGCGCTACCGTATCTAGCTGAGCGCTGTAGTATGCAACTGGCCTGCTGGCATCACCGTGTTTTTGTGTTAGTACACCTGCTGCGCACCCAGCACTTTCTGTTCCGTATAGTTCAAAGGGTTTCCCATAGTCTGGCATACCTAGTGCTGGTGCCTGCGTTAGGCACTGTTTGAGTCTCTCAAATGCTGTTTCAGATTCGTCTGTATGCGAAATCCGATCAGGTTTGTTTGAGGAGACCATTTCCTGCAAAGGTAGTGCCAATATGGAAAACCCTGGGATCCAATTACGGCAATACCCACACATTCCTAAAAACGTCCTGATCTGTTGCTGGGTTTGTGGCAGTGTCATGTCTCTAATGGCTTGGATTCTATCAGTGGTCAGGTGTCTCAGTCCTTGTGTTAGACAGTGTCCCAAATATTTTACCTTAGTCTGGCATAATTGCAACTTGTCTTTGGAAACCTTGTGACCTGTGTCTGAAAGATGAAACAGGAGCTGTTTCGTATCCTTCAGGGAAGCTTCCAGTGAATCTGAACACAGCAGTAAATCATCCACATACTGTATCAATACTGATCCACTGTCTGGTTGGAAAGACTGTAAACAATCATGCAAAGCCTGAGAAAATATACTTGGACTATCTATGAAACCTTGGGGTAACCGAGTCCACGTGTATTGGACTCCTCTGTATGTGAATGCAAACAAATATTGGCTGTCAGGGTGCAGAGGTACCGAAAAGAAAGCGGAGCAGAGGTCAATAACAGTGAAAAATTTGGCAGTGGGAGGAATTTGCATTAGGATGACAGCTGGATTAGGCACTACGGGGAACTGACTCTCAACTATTTTGTTAATCCCCCTTAGATCCTGCACTAGCCTGTAACCCCTCCCCCCACTCTTTTTAACAGGGAAGATGGGACTATTTGCTGTGCTGGACGTTCTTACTAGAATGCCCTGTTGTAGCAAGCGCTCTATTACGGGAAAAACTCCTAACTCCACCTCTGGCTTCAGAGGATACTGTGGGATTTTTGGAGCTCTCCTACCATCTTTTACTTGTACTACTACTGGAGCTACGTTTGCCATTAATCCAGTGTCCTGTCCATCTTTTGTCCAAAGTGACTCTGGTATCTGAGATGTCATCTATTCTACCTGGGATGGGTTCCTATTTGTCATCATGGTGTGTGACATTAATTTTGATGGGGAGTCTAACATGTCTCGTACTTCCTGAGCGTGATTCTCAGGGATGTCCAAGAATACACCTTCAGGAGTACAATAAATGACGCAACCCATTTTACATAGTAAGTCTCTTCCCAGGAGATTAGTTGGTGCAGATGCAGCCAGCAAAAAGGAATGCTTGGTATGCAAAGGCCCTATTGTAATCTCGGCTGGTTTGCTAACAGGGTAGTGCTGGACTACTCCTGTTACTCCCATGGCTGGAATTGTCCTACCAGTGGTTCTCATGCCCACTGTCGAATTTATCACTGACTTGGCCGCCCCTGTGTCTACAAGAAAGTTTAAAGTTTTACCAGCTACATTGATTGCAATTTCTGGTTCGTTTCCAAGACTAGCAATCAACTTAACTGGCTGCAGATTACAGGTATGGCCACACCCCTATTGGGTATGCTGACCTCCCTGAATCCCGCTGGCAGCAACTACTTGTGAAGGAGTTAGCTGGGAACTACCAGAGGCATGCCAGTCTCTGTTTGGGGGATATCTTTTTGTTTCCCCTGTATGTGGCTCAAAACTCCGCCTCTGTGGACCCTGCTCCCAATGTCGTGTGTTGTGTTGTTGTCTAGGGGGTTGAAAAGACCTTTGTACATTCTTTGTTCTACATTCTCGTGCAAAGTGTCCCGGTCTGTTACAAGAAAAACATGTTATTACACTTGCCTTACCCACAGGATTCGGTGGTACATACGCAGGCTGCCTTGTGGTCAGCGCCTGTATACTTACGGACATCAACTTATCACTTTGCGACTCCCTGTGCCTAGTGATATTTCTGTCGTGATCAATAGCAGCCTCTCTCAAGGTGGACACTGACAGACCTCGCCAACACGGCTGCGTGGTCTGTACCCTAGCTTTTAATGTTTCTTTCAAACCATCCATCAGTACAGATACTGCTACTTCTCGATGGTTTGGGTTGGTCTTAATGTCTTCTATACCAGTGTACTTTGCCATTTCTAATAGTGCCCGGTGAAAATATTCTGTTGCCGTTTCGGACTCCTTTTGCTTAATGGAAAATATTTTATTCCATTTAACAACGGCTGGGAAATACTCTTTTAGCTGTAAATTTATCCTTTTTACATTATCCTTGTTGTACACGTCTGTAAGCGGTACATCTTTATCCAATGCACAATCAGCTAAAAACTGAGTTGCATCAACATTGGAAGGTAAACAAGCTCTTAGCAGTATCTGCCAATCCTTGTTGTTGGGTTCTACCGTGTTACCTAAATCCCTGATGTATTTTTGGCTAGCAACTAAATCCTTCCTGGGGTCAGGAAATTCGGACACTATTGTTCTTAATTCCATTCTGGAAAATGGAGTGTACATGGCAATGTTCCTTATGGGAGTGGCTCCAGAGACATCTGTTTTTCCATTGGGGACTGCTATTACCCTTACAGGAGCAATTCTAACAGCCTCTTCCTGTGTAGATTCTACAGCTTGTTGTGGTACAATTGTTTCAGTGTAGTGCATGGTGCCGTACTTACCCGTTGACACGACCTCACCTATCCCTCCGCTAGGGGCTTTCACTAATCTCGTGGGTGTCGCTGTGCCTACTGTGGTCTCTGCTATGGTGGCTGCAAGAGAGAGAGCTGAAATTGTTGCTGAATCGTCTTCTTGATCACACTCCTGAGGAAGGTTCAAAACAGGGTACATCTTGCACGGGTTAATACTTGCATGAGTTATTTGGTTAACATTATTAACATTTACAGGGTTACTAAGAGTTTGTGTTTTACAACCCAGTGCGTTTCTCTCCGCAATCAACTTTTCTCCTGCAATGTATGGTGGGGGAGGAGCTGTGGCAATCAACTTCCTGACTGCCCCAGATCCTGCCGCCAGAGCCAAACCTCTCTGTATCTCACCTTCCTGGTGCCATAACTGTAAATAATCATGATGCTGAATTCGTCTCTTTGCTGATTTTACGAGACATATCCTCCTCCTTAAATTTTGTAACACTTCTGGACTGAAGCTACCTATTCTTGGGAATTTGTCCCTGTCTTGTACAGTCATTCTCTCCCATTCATCACATAAAGATTCGGTGTGAATTCCATATTTTTCACACATTACATATCGTGCCGACCCAACTGGTCGGTTCACAGAATCAACCTGAACCAGGGTTGATCGCCCCCTACCTGAGCAACTGGCCCCCATAGTCTGCAGGTGTTGCTTAGTCCTCCTTGGATCTCTGTATCAAGGTTTTCAGCAAGCCTTTTCAGACAACCAAATTACTCCACAGTAGGCCGGCGGTGGCGGTTTACCGAGTACCCCACTCACTCGCCCACCTCGACCAATACGACCTGATCACACCGACGTGGTGCTGGCGTACTCGATACAGGGCCCCTATGGAACCTTCAGTTTACTGGAACATATGAGGGTTACCCGCAGGACACTTACTCTTTCCAGTAAAGGTGGGGTTGTTAGATAGTTCCTGAGTGACCAGCGAACTTCCCTTCCAAAAATAAAAAATTACACAAATCACGTCAGAATGTACAAATAGCGTTTGTGACCACTTTACTCTAATGGTATTAGGTCAGATCACTAACTACTGCACACAATTACGTGCGGTCCAATCGTTCAGTACACGAGCACTACTTGTCATGTACTGAAAGACCAATGGAATCGATGTTTCCGGCCGCGATTCCTTCAGCAAGAGCTTATGGCCTATATGGGTTCTGCACCAACACCCCAGGCGTTGTGCCACTGGACTTTTATAGTGGACCTTTTACCTTACGACCTCCTGGTCTTGTTACCTTATGACCTCCTGGTCTTGTTACCTTATGGTCCGCTATACTCTAATGCTCAAATATTATTTAACCAGGGATGCCTCCCTGGCCACCGTATATGTCACTTACACGTATGTCCCTTGACGAGTACTCGGCTTTCCTTTTGGTTCCACCTTAAAGTTATATAAACTTTTGTATACAAAACACACTCACTCAACACATGTACACTTTGTTTCTATATCTATTTCTGCGCAGAAATTGTCTTCAGGCCAAGAGTGTTACCAATTAGGAGCAGGATCTGTTAAACTAAATTTCAGATTTTCTAAAAACAGATTTGCGTTATTTACCGCTTCGCGTTATCTACCGCTGTGCGTTAATTATCGCCTTGCGCTAATTATCGCTTTGCGCTAATTCAACTTTTTCGTGACTTGAGCTACGTGAGCGTAACCGGACGCTACGTTGCGTAATGAACGCTGCGTGCGTCTGCCTTTGGATTGCGTACGCTAGTCTTTGTTAGCGACACGTGTACGCAATGCAAAGGATCCACCGTAACACAATATATTTATCAATGTAGGTGATCCCTGATCATCTACCGCAATCCACACTGACTGCCTTGTATCTCAGACAAACCGTGTGTTTGTTCTATACTTTAACTATCACCTCTACTATTAAATAACAGCAAATCTCTTTTTAGCACTTTCTATCAACTATAAAATTTGGCAAACAGGAATAGTGATATACGAAAAAATGAAATACACAAGTGAAAAGAAATGCAGGTATGTATGCGTACGCAAGACAAAAGAAAAATAAACAGTTTTAAAAAAGACACAAGCGTTTTGTTCTTACTTCCGGTTACCGGGTTCCTTCAGCACTCTTTATCTAAGCGAAGCAGACGCTTATCCCGTCAGCACTGTGAGACAACCTCCCACCCTTTGCTGGAGGGATAATGTCTGCTGATCTACCTAGTGCAGATGTGAAAAGGACCGGACGAGCCCGCAATTGACAATGCTAAATTCCTTTGTCGTATAAACAACCCTTTATGAAGCTAAGAACACTGTACGCTGTTTACTTAAGAAGTACCGTAATGGTACGCTAGTTGCGTAACGATCGCTCAGCCGTAGGCGAGACGCTCAGGCGTCACGTTCGCTCACGGCCCAGGGATCACAGGACACGTTATTGGTTATGTCTAGGGGAAAGATTCGCTGTAACGTAGCGTACGCTAGAGACCACGAGGAGGTCACCAGCGATGCAGACGCTCACAACACTATACCTTTATGTTAAACCTTATACCGATGAAACACACAGAATACCTTAATGTGAGTACAGGGTGTAAATGCAACCTTGTGTAACCTGACTAACTACAAAGCTGATTGAGCGTCACCGACGCTCAAGTGAACACTTAACACTATAGTAAATACACTGATACTGGTTTAGGTTTCCAAAGCCTATTAACTGTATTATATCTAATATATTTGTAAAAGGGGATAACAGTACATATGATACGCTACAATATAACAGAGACCTCCTAACCACAGAACTAAACTATAAATACGATAAGACAATACTACGCTGACCTAAATGAAATACAATACAATACTATAATACTATAAGGTATTTAAGAGAAAAGAGGAGAGAGAGAGAGATAGAGAGAGAGAGAGAGAGAGAGATTGGCTCGCAGAAAGACAATGATTATGGAGAGAACTTACGCACAAAGGGTATGATCGCCAGCGCCTCGATATCCAGCTCCCGATTATCAGCAGATAACCGTTGATGAGAGAGTGAGTTTGGATATGGTCGGCCTGCCTATTTATGCCCCACACACAATGCAATCTCCTGGTCCTACTATCCCATTGTCCATTGGCCGAAGGAATTCGGCCCTGCATCATAACAAAAGGTCATAGGGTGATTCATACAGGTGGGCTGTGACGATTTCCAACAGCTCAGGTGGGTGGGAAACTGGGTTTCCCGCCGCATACCTGAGTATGTGTAAATCATAGAAATGGACATAAACTTCTTATGTCCATAACTATTCGCACGAGCGATTAATACGCTCCAAACCAACACCGGAATATTGCTAATTAAATACTCTTCCGATGGGTACCAAACACTGCAGTATGATTCCTGTTAGACCCTTCGTACGATGCAAAGAGGGATTCCTCAGCTCTGGGACATTGTACTTTAACCAAACTTACAGAAACTATCAAAGGGATCATGATCTATAAACTACATTAATTGTGAACATTTGTAACTAATGAGTCGCACGCTACGATCACATAAACTCTACCGTAAATGCGCATACTGCGCGTGCGAGTGCACGCTATTGCGGGTATGCGCTTCCACGGGAGAGCATACGCATGCGCAGCACGGACCAGTGTGCGGTGCAAATATGGCAACGTGCATTGAGACATTTTTCTGACTTTGACAATACACTGCTGGCGGGGAGGGGGCATGGAGACACACTGTTGGCGGGGAGGGGGCATGGAGACACACTGCTGGCGGGGAGTGTGCATGGAGATACACTGCTGGCGGGGATGGGGCATGGAGATACACTGCTGGTGGGGAGGGTGCATGGAGATACACTGCTGGCGGGGAGGGGGCATGGAGATACAATGTTGGCGGGGAGGGGGCATGGAGATACACTGCTGGCGGGGAGGGGGCATGGAGACACACTGCTGGCGGCTGGCGGGGAGGGGGCATGGAGACACACTGCTGGCGGGGAGGGGGCATGGAGACACACTGCTGGCGGGGAGGGTGCATGGAGACACACGGCTGGCGGGGAGGGTGCATGGAGACACACTGGTGGGGGGAGAGGGACATGTAGACACACACTGCTGATGGGGGGGACATGGAGACTCACACACACTTCTGTTGGGGGGGCATGGAGACACACACTGCTGATGGGGGGAGGGGGACATGGAGACACACACACACTGCTGATGGGGGGGGACATGGAGATACACTGCTGGCAGGGAGGGGGCATGGAGATACACTGCTGGCGGGGAGGGGGCATGGAGACACACTGTTGGCGGGGAGGGGGCATGGAGACACGCTGCTGGCGGGGAGTGTGCATGGAGATACACTGCTGGCGGGGAGGGGGCATGGAGATACACTGCTGGCGGGGAGGGGGCATGGAGACACACTGCTGGCGGCTGGCGGGGAGGGGGCATAGAGACACACTGCTGGCGGGGAGGGGGCATGGAGACACACTGCTGGCGGGGAGGGGGCATGGAGACACACGGCTGGCGGGGAGGGTGCATGGAGACACACTGGTGGGGGGAGAGGGACATGTAGACACACACTGCTGATGGGGGGGACATGGAGACACACACACACTTCTGTTGGGGGGGCATGGAGATACACACTGCTGATGGGGGGAGGGGGACAAGGAGACACACACACTGCTGATGGGGGGGACATGGAGACTCACACACACACACTGCTGTTGGGAGGGCATGGAGACACACACTGCTGATGGGGGGAGGGGGACATGGAGACACACACACACTGCTGATGGGGGGTAGGGGGGCATGGAGACACATACACACTGCTGATGGGGGGTAGGGAGGCATGGAGACACATACACACTGCTGATGGGGGTAGGGGGGCATGGAGACACACACACACACACACTGCTGATGGGGGTAGGGGGGCATGAAGACACACACACACTGCTGATGGGGGTAGGGGGCATAGAGACACACACACTAACTGCTGATGGGGAGTAGGGGGGCATGGAGACACACACACACACACACACACACACACACACACACACACACACACACACTGCTGATGGGGGTAGGGGGGCATGGAGACACACACTAACTGCTGATGGGGGGTAGGGGGGCATGGAGACACACACTCATACTGCTGATGGGGGGTAGGGGGGCATGGAGACACTCTGGTGTGGGGAGGAGGACATGAAGACACACACTGCTGATGGGGGAGGGGGATATGGAGACACACACACACTGCTGATGGGGGGGCATGGAGACACTCAGGGACACACAGACACACAGAAGTGCCCTCACCTTGATGACTTGCAGCCTCCAGCAGCTCCTCCCTCCTCTTCCACGCTGCCAGCCAGAGCCCAGGAGAAGAGCAGCAGAGATAAAGAAGATCCCGATGTAGCCCCGCCTCTTGCTTGGGTCAGATGAGCATGTGCTGGGCTCCACCAATCTGTGCTCAGCACATGCTCCTCTGACCCCACTGTCACAGCTTACTCTCTGCCGCTGCTGAGCTGCTGCTGCTCCTCGTTCTCACACAGCAGACTCCCGGCGGCAGCAGCAGCACATCAATGGAGGCGGGCGAGCAGGTACGATGATCTGGCCGGCGGCGCCCCCTTCTGATGGGTCTGCCATGCTCGACCCCCCTTAGTTACGCTTCTGATCGTAGTAAATTACAGCACCAAAAAACAGGAATTTACCACGATCTATTGCCCGATTTATTTAATGAGCAAGTCAATTGCGGACTGTTTTTTTGGTCTGTAATTGACCCGTTTTTGGTGGTCATTCCGAGTTGTTCGCTCGCTGCCGATTTTCGCAGTGCAGCGATCAAGTGAAAAAAATTGCAGAAATGCGCATGTGCATGGTACGCAGCGCGCATGCGCTAAGTACTTTTACACAAAACTTTGTAGATTTACACAAGCTCGAGCGACGTTTTTTCATCGCTCAAGTGATCGTAGTGTGATTGACAGGAAGTGGGTGTTTCTGGGCGGAAACTGGCCGTTTTCAGGGAGTGTGCTAAAAAAGCGCAGGCGTGCCAGGTAAAAACGCAGGAGTGGCTGGAGAAACGGGGGAGTGGCTGGCCGAACGCAGGGCGTGTTTGTGACATCAAACCAGGAACTGAACGGACTGAGGTGATCGCAATCTAGGAGTAGGTCTGGAGCTACTCAGAAACTGCAGGGAATTATTTAGTAGCAATTCTGCTAATCTTTCGTTCGCTATTCTGCTAAGCTAAGATACACTCCCAGAGGGCGGCGGCCTAGCGTTTGCAATGCTGCTAAAAGCAGCTAGCGAGTGAAAAACTCGGAATGAGGGCCTTTGTGCGAAAACACATGGATCTGGGAAAAGTTCCCAGATCCATGACTTTTAATGATCACGGCAGCGAAAACAAGTCTGTTATCGCAGATTATTTTTCTCCTGGCTCGGGCAAGTGAAAGAAAATCCATGATACTGGTTTGGTTGGTTCTCAACCTACCTATCTAATCGCTCTTCCAGTGTTCATTTATCTGACCATCTGTATGGTGATGATACTCAAATCTACTTATCCTCCCCAGATTAGTCACCATCTGTTTTGGGCTGGGTCACTGAATGCCTTTCTACCATTTCATCTTGGATGTCATCTCGCCACCTGAAACGTAATATTTCCAAAACAGAATTAATTATATTTCCACCGGCCAATAAAAGTCCTTCCACATAGGCTTACCGCCGCCGCTGTGGATGCTGGGATGAGGGAATATAGGCGGCGGCGGCCAGCCTATGTGGAAGGAGAGGGACAGCTGCAGCGGCACCACTACCAATTACATGGCGCTGCTGCGGTTCCCTCCTCCCCCTCCCTGCTCTTCCTTCTCTGCTGCCTCTGGAGCTACTCGTCTCCTCCTCCGGCGCATACAGGCGGCTTGTAATGAGTCAATTTGACTCATTACATGCCGCTGACTTTGAATGTGGGCAGTTGCACCCTCAGGGCAACTGCGCTGTGTGCCAGGCACACCTATCACACATGTAGTTACGGCTCTGATAGATAGATTAGATAGATAATAGACAGAAAGACAATCACACATAAAAAGAAAACTTAATTTCTCTGTACTGGTCCCGGGCAGTCTCTCTGTTGAGTCCTGGCATGTGATGAGATGGCTCTATCCATAGAGATGGGGGCATCTAGTGGCTCCTGGCAGTATTGCAGTCAGCTGTAACTGCAGCTCTGTGCTCCCGGAGTCAGTCCCGTCCCCACACCTCCTCCTGCTAGCGCTACTGACACGGGACAGGAGGAGATGACATCAGTGGCGTGGCTGGAGTGGGGACTTGAAGAGCTGCGATCCAGGCTGTCAGCTGCCGCTTTTACAGTGATAGGTGCAGCAGCAGCGCATAGCACAGGGATGCAGAGCAGGGAGAGCGCCTCTACTGCCTGCCTGCTTTGCATCCCTTTGCTGAGCGGGTTCCGCCGGCTCTGCATGCACTTATTATCTCCCGCATTGATTATTGCAATAGTCTATTTACTGATCTTCCCAAAAATAGTCTCTTACCACTACAATCCATTTTGAATGCAGCGCAAAGGTTGATTTTCCCACTCTGTCAGTCCCTCCATTAGTTACTGGTATTATACCGTATTCAATATAAAATACTTTTACTTGCATACAAGGCTATTAGACAAACTGCGCCTACATACATCTCTTCACTCATCTCAAACTATTTCCCTACCCGACCTCTCTGCTCTGCACAAGATCTGTGTCTCTCATCCACTTGCTCCCGCTTCAAATTACAAGACTTTTTCTGGGCTGCACCCACTCTGTGGAATGCCCTCCCACGCACAATAAGACTCACCTTTAGTCTTCAAACCTTAAAGCGTTCCCTGAAAACTCACCTATTCAGACAAGCTAATGAAAATCAGGGCCCACCCACGTCACCTTCAATGTCTCCTATCTAATTACATCCTCTGTGTACAGTCCATACATAAGTTCACAGATTTTTTTCTTTCTTCACTTTCTCATCCTCCTGACCCTTGGCCAACATTACTGGGTGATCATATCCTACAGCCCATTAAGAACCTTTGCAGTCTGGCAGAGACTGCCATTATGCAATAGGTACCTCCTACCTATAGGTCTGTCTGTTATTACCCAGTTTTGTTCTATTACTGTTGCCCCAATTGTAAAGCGCAACAGAATTGCTGCGCTATATAAGAAACTGGTAATAAATAAATAATAAACACTGACGGTACTCGGAGCTAATTGAATTAGCCCCCAGGGATCAATTAACCACGGTAATTTGCCACAGCTAATTGAATTCTCCCTTAGTAAGGATCAACGGTCACTTCACTCCTATATCTGGACTCTCGTGCACTACTGTGCATGCGCGACATGCTGAACACGCATGTGAGGTGGCCATTGCTAGAGAGGGTTCTGGAGGAATGCCTCACATTCTGGAGCTTGGATATCTGGCAACTTTGCAGACCCCATAGAAACCTATGTTATATGGAGATATCTGCTGTGGTCTCTCCACGGTGCATTCAGATCTTTGCAGTTACTCCCCGAAAAACAAATATATAAATAGGCCCCTAAAGAAGATCCAGTGAAGAGAAAAAAACAGTGAAGAAGCAACAGATGAAAACTGACTCAGCTATAGACTGCAATGCTGAAATCATTGGGGTCTTCAAGCCAGCAGTAACAATGGACAATAAATGTAAATGTAGAAATGTGTCCAGAACAGACAACAAAACAGTCACAAAATGTCTTTCCATGCAAGGGCTAAGTAAAGCAGGCAATAGCAGGAGATTATGCTCCTGATGATTGTGAACAATCAGGAGAGGTAGGGAGAAGGGACCACAGCCATGGCAGTAATACAGTAAGCTTCAGAATTATAATATGTTACAAGACTGCACTTCAATGATGTGTGGCTGCTACAGCTCAGTCATAGAACAGCAACCATACTATCTGTGTGCTCTGCTTATTCCATTCTACAGGAGAAAGCATCCATTAACTTATGTCTGTCTTCTTCCACCACTGGCTGGATGGTGTTTGGAACCTAACGTGCCTTGTAGAAGTTCAGGGAGGCCTTATGTTCCAGTTTGATGCAGACTTTAATGTCTAATAGAGTAGCCAAGCTCTTAGCAAAGGCAGGTTGGAAGTTCTCTAGCAACTGTTGTTCCCTTTTTTTCAATAGTGCACATGTGCGTCTAAGAAGACTGTAGCTTATGGATGATTTTCAGATCAAATTTAGTTTTCCTGAGCCACCCCTGACCCAGTAAAGCCAGGCCACCATTATGCAGCACATATAAATAAAATCTGCGCAGTTGGTGTTAGTATTTAATATTCCTTTATCACCCTCACTTCCAGACCAACCTCCCAGATATCTATAAGGAGTTCAACTGTACGGAATATGCAAAGTCATAATCAGTTGTATTAATTATATGCAATGCTGAACTGGTGTTTAAGTCCATTTTCAGTTGTTTTCCCTCCATCTCAGGGAAACCCAGATCATCTGGTGTCTATTGCTTTAATGCTATTCATTTGCAGGTAAGACAGGTCTCCCAGGGCCGTAACTAGGTGTGTGCCAGCGGTGCCGGGCACACAGCGCAAATATGCTGTGGGTGCAGAACCACCGCTGGCAACATCCGCATTTTGGAGAAGTAATGTGTGTCCGTGGTAGTAGGTGCATCGCCCCGTGACTTGTTGGAAGCGGGAAGCGCTCTATTCTGTCGGCAGCGTGCAGTGCATAGGCTTGTGCATGGGCACCCCCTTATCCAGAGCTAGCGGCAAGCATTGGTAAACGCAGGCTGGAGGCGTCGTATTCTCTCTGCTGCACTGGCTAATGCTATGGGGTAGCAGACCACCGAGAGGGTGGAGCAAAAAAGTGTTGTGCCCAGGACCAGGAGGAAGAGGTACCTTCCCCTCCCTAGACCTGGCGGAAGTGGGCACACTGGGCAGATATCAGCAGTCTCTCCCACCTGATCTCCACTGCTGGCATCCTGGAGCTCAGCCGGCAGGAATAGGAACCAACGGCAGGCACCCATTTATTCACACTGGTGAGCGGGAGAAGATGCCACTTTGATAAGCCTGGCTGATTCATCCAAAAAGAGGACGGAGCAGCACCACCACCTCATTACCCTCTCAGCACCACCATCTCACCGTTACCCTTTCACTCTCATCAACCCTCCCCTCACCTGCATCAATGGGAGGATCAAGATAAAAGAGGTGAGCTTGCCAGAAACGAAATTTTTCTTGAAGCTAGAGGGGAAAAAATTTGTTAGGGGCACTCAACTCTCTCTCTCTCTCTCTCTCTCTCTCTCTCTCTCCCTCCCTCTCTTTGTAGCAGGGGACTCTGCTGCCGTAATGTGTAAAAAGGGGACTCTGCTGCCATAATGTGTAAAAGTGGAACTCTGCCTGCCGTAATGTGTAAAAAGGGGACTCTGCCTGCCGTAATGTATAAAAAGGGGACTCTGCTGCCGTAATGTGTAAAAGAGGGCTCTGCCTACCATAAAGCGTAAAAAGGGGACTCTGCTGCCGTAATGTGTAAAAAGGGGGACTCTGCTGCCGTAATGTGTAAAAGGGAGCTGTACCTGCCGTAATGTGTAAAAGGGGGCTGTACCGGCCATAATGTGTAAAAGGGGACTCTGCCTGCTGTAATGTGTGACAGGGGCTCTACCTGGCGTAATGTGTGACAGGGGCTCTACCTGGCGTAATGTGTGACAAGGGCTCTGCCTGGCGTAATGTGTGACAGGGGCTCTACCTGGCATAATGTGTGACAGGGGCTCTACCTGGTGAAAAGAGTAAAAGGGGCTGTACCTTGTGCAATGTGTGTAAGTGGCGCTACTGTGCGGCGTTATTTGAATAATGGAGACTACTGTACAGCGTAATATGAATTGGTATTATTTTGTGGTGACGCCCCTTCCCCATGAAGCCACACCCCTATATTTTTGTCACATTCGCCATATTTTAAATATTGGGGGGCGTCAATGCTGTGTCTTGCACAAAGCGCTAACATGTCTTGTTACGGCACTGCAGGTCTCTTTCAGTGTTAGCACTGTCAGTAGTCTGGGACATGGTCAACTAACCACATCAGACTTTTCTGTCCTGGGTCAGTCTGTTTTTCTGGTGCTGATCTGTGGCTTTCTTAGGGGGTGATTCAGACCTGATCGTTGGGCTACTAATTTTGTTGTCCTGTGTTCAGATAGTCATCGCCCAAGGGGAGTGTATATTCACCAATGCAAGTGTGCATTCGCATGTGTACGCCGTGCTACAAATATCCCTCTGTCAGCAGACAGTTGCAAATCCGTCCGCACCTCACTCACCATCTAATGTTTTTACCACTGTGTGCAGTCTGTGCGCAGCCCGGGACTTACTCCTACAGTGCGACGAGAACAGGCTCATCGGGTCCGGAGCTGACGTCACATACCCTTCCTAAAAACGATTGGGAACGTTTGCGTTTTCCCTGACACTCACTCAAAATGGTCAGTTACAACCCACAAACGGCTTCTTCCTGTCAATAAGCATGCAAATGGCTGTGCGACTGAAATTTTCGCACTAGCATGTCGCTGTTCGGCAATGCCTGTTGTTTGGCGACGCGCGTGCACATTGCGGTGCATACTCATGCGCAGTCTATCGATAATCGGCCGCTGTGTGAACCCGCACAGCACCGAACAGGTCTGAATTGGACCCTTAGAACGGTGCAAATCTTTTATGTAAACCCACTTGTGGCAGATTAGACAGACTTTGTCATGGAACCAGCAATGACTGGCATCATAGGTGGATTTTCCATAATGAAAATATTGGTGTCTCTCAAATTGTTGTGTTATGGATTTGCCCAGATGCTGACAGAGACTAATGGCTTTGGATTTAAGTGACTGTAAAATGTCCACAGTGTCCTTATAGGACATCAGCAGGTTTCATTAAAGCAAATAGATTCCGTAAACTACTGTAAGTTTTAGGGCTTAAGATGCTCAATAAAACTGACACTTTTTTACGAGTTTTAAAACCCGTTGTGTATGATAAATGGTGCTCCAGTCAATCAGCTACTAACTGTAAAGTTTCAAACACTTGACAGTTGGGAGCTGATTGGCTGGAGCACCATTTATCATACACAACAAGTTTTAAAACTCTTTGGGGTATATGCAATTAGCGGCGAATCGCGGCAAATTATCGCCGTTTTTTTAATTCGCCACAATTCGACAGGTGAATTCCGGCAGGTGGCTGCCGAAATTCACCATATTCAATGAAAAACGGCCGATTTGCCGGATTTTGCCGCGATTTAAAAAAACGGGAAAAAACGGGAAAAACCCGGAAAAAAATGGCGTGGGGTCCCCCCTCCAAAGCATAACCAGCCTCGGGCTCTTCGAGCTGGTCCTGGTTTTAAAAATCCGGGGAAAAAATTGACAGGGGATCCCCCGTATTTTTAAAACCAGCACCGGGCTCTGCGCCTGGTGCTGGTGCAAAAAATACGGGGGACAAAAGAGTAGGGGTCCCCCGTATTTTTTACACCAGTATTGGGCTCCACTAGCTGGACAGATAATGCCAAAGCCGGGGGTCACTTTTATACAGTGCCCTGCGGCCGTGGCATTAAATATCCAACTAGTCACCCCTGGCCGGGGTACCCGGTCGGCGTGTGAACATAGGTAAGTATGTGTGTGTCGACGTATGAAATAAAGTTTTACTTTCACGGTGTCTGTCTCCTGTTTTTATTTGGGTATTTTTTTTCCAGTAGAACTACAGGTACCAGCGGGCCCGTTTTTCTCCCGCATGCTGGTACTTGTGGTTCTCCAAGTACCAGCTTGCGGGGGAGGCTTGCTGGGACTTGTAGTTCTTCTGGAAAAACAATATTCTCTAAATTTTCTCAAGGCTATCAGCCTCCCATCCGCAGCCCTTGGATGGGGGGGGACAGCCTCGGGCTTCACCCCTGGCCCTTGGGTGGCTGGGGGGGGGACCCCTTGATTGAATGGGTCCCCACTCCCCCAGGGTACCCCGGCCAGGGGTGACTAGTTGGATATTTAATGCCACGGCCGCAAGGCACTGTATAAAAGTGACCCCCGGCTGTGGCATTATCTGTCCAGCTAGTGGAGCCCGATGCTGGTGTAAAAAATACGGGGGACCCCTACTCTTTTTGTCCCCCGTATTTTTTGCACCAGCACCAGGCGCAGAGCCCGGTGCTGGTTTTAGAAATACGGGGGGATCCCCTGTCAATTTTTTACCCGCATTTTTAGAACCAGGACCAGCTCGAAGAGCCCGAGGCTGGTTATGCTTTGGAGGGGGGACCCCACGCCATTTTTTTTCAGAATTTTACCATTCCATCTAAAAAAATATATATATATTATTTTTAAAAATAAATAAATAATACTTGTGCCTCCAAAAAAGACAAACCAAGTACCTAATCCCTTCTAATATAAATAGATATGCTATTATCAATAAAAAAACACAAAAAAACATGTTTTAATTTTTTTTTTATTAGTTTCACCCACCAAAGTGTGGCGGATTGAAAATGACGAATTTACTGTCTAAAAGCACTGTTGTCGAATTTCCAAACTTCAATTGAATACACTTTGGTCGAATTGCAGCACTTGTATCATTGCAGAAAAGTCGAATTTGACAAAAGGCTAATTTCAAAAAGTCGAATTTTGAAAGTCCGTTTTTTGGACGGAAAGCACTGAATTGCATTGAGGAATTTTTTTTTTTGGCGAAAAATTCCCGAAATTCGACAATTTCGGGAAATCGACCGCAATTGCATATACCCCATAGAGAGTGAGCTGGCGTGCTGACGCCGCTCTGAAACGCCCACGTGCACGTTTCACATTCGCTTCATCAGGGCCTGGACACTACCACTGGTCTGATGCAGCACAACACAACAACACTGTAAGGGACTTGTGGTTGTTATAATTATTATACGGCAGCAGAGGACATATAGCAGCAGCAGCGTATATCGTCACTGGAATGACTGATGAGACAGGACACTACCACTGGTCTGATGCAGCACAACACAACAACACTGTAAGGGACACGGGCTCCTTATATGGAATCCAAATCCCGCGAGAATCCGACAGCAAGATGTGTCTGAGGTAAATTTCCCTTCAAGCTAATTGGAGGGTATAGGAGGTAAACCTCCTGATCGCCAGTCTCTGTAGTATTTTCCCAATGCACGTGCAGATGACCAGCTTGCAGCATGCATGATAGCTTGACATGGCAAGATCTTGAAGCAGCTTTGGAAGCAGTGTCACCCAGTAAAGAGAGGTCTTTAAATTGAGAAATATCAATACCAGACATTATCATGTGACAATATATTCTGTAGGGTGGAGGGTTTAGCTGTACAGAAAGATTTTGTAAACTTATAAATAATTGCTGTATATTGTAACAAGTGGGGTAAGAGCAAGGTAAGTAGATAAACAGGAGACAATGTAATGGTTTGGTTCTTTATCATCTTTACTTTTTCTAATTTTACTAAGAATTCTACATAAGAGATGTTTTGGTATGACCCTTGAGAATAATTTGGTACACTTTTGGGGTTGAGAATGGTTTGAGAAAACGAATAAGGTAAGCTCAACTCCTCTTATTTGCAAATGCTAAAGCTAAGAGGGAAGCCAGTGTCTTAGAAATCGACATAATAGATAATAAGGAAATCAAGGTAGTCAGAGAAGAAAGGGAATCTGCAAGTTAGATAATATTTCCAGACAGGTTTACTGCTTTTAGCATTATGTTCCTTTCTATGATCTCCTGCAAAATGTCCAAATCTGCCATGTAAAGGAACATTAAAAGATTTTCTCTATTCTGTTATGTAGGACATAGCTGTCATATTGTCCAGAGCAGAACTAGAGTATTGTGTGTCTAGAGAGGTTAAAGAGATTCAACAGTTATTTACCAGCTCTACGTTCTAAGGTACTTTTAGAAAGGCTATTTTCTTCCGTGATAATTCTCCTTGTATGGATCTTTGTTGGGAGAAGTTATCCTATCCCAGATGAGACATATCTGATGTTATCATTAATATCAGTAGAGGGTCTAATGTGGGCCTGTAATTTGGAAATTGGCAGAGAATTCCAACTGGATATCTCCCGTATGACATGGGAAGATAGGTATGCTTGACTAGCAGTGCCAGGTTTTTAAGAAACTCCTGGAGAGCTAGTGAGTTCCTGCATAGGAAAGAAAACGTGTAAGAGAGATCTACCTTTGTCCCAGTTAGTGCCGTTAAATTATTTAGAGAAATTGTTGGCTTTGGCAAGAAAGTCAGAGCCAATCTCTCTATTGCTCCCCATTTCTTTGGAGGAGGCAGGTTCCATTATTCAAAGCATGTACTGGAAAGAAGGGGTGCTTTATCATGATTAAACCTTAGGGATCTTGCCTATGAATGCCGCTGCTCTGTTGACTGCCCTATTATGGCAGTTTATGATAAAGGCCAATTCTATTATGAAAGATACTAAGTCCCTATGGTGTATGATTTTAACAAATTGTTTATGTATACCACTCTCTAGACTCCATATGGTTGGAGAAATGTGGTGACTACTATTGTTCCAATAGGTAAAATATAAGGTGTGTTTGAGAAGCAAAATAACATAACAGGGCACTGGAATAAAAGCATTTTTCAATAAAATTGTAACCTACTGTTGTATAGATGTATGGAAATTGGAAGGAAAGCATTCTGGAGATCTATTTTAACGCATAATCCATTCTGGTTTAGTAAAAAGTAAATGCCATGCAAACTCTCAACACTGAATCTTATGGGTTTTGAAAAGCTGTTTTGCACTCTTACATTTAATACTGGTCTGAATGACAAAATAAGATTTTACTTACCGGTAAATCTATTTCTCGTAGTCCGTAGTGGATGCTGGGGACTCCGTAAGGACCATGGGGAATAGACGGGCTCCGCAGGAGACAGGGCACTTTAAGAAAGAATTTGGATACTGGTGTGCTCTGGCTCCTCCCTCTATGTCCCTCCTCCAGACCTCAGTTAGAGAAACTGTGCCCGGAAGAGCTGACAGTACAAGGAAAGGATTTTGGAATCCAGGGCAAGACTCATACGAGTCACACCAATCACACCGTATAACTTGTGATAAACTCACCCAGTTAACAGTATGAACAACAACGGAGCATCAGATCAACCCTGATGCAACCACAACATAACCCTTATTTAAGCAATAACTATATACAAGTATTGCAGAAGAAGTCCGCACATGGGACGGGCGCCCAGCATCCACTACGGACTACGAGAAATAGATTTAACGGTAAGTAAAATCTTATTTTCTCTAACGTCCTAGTGGATGCTGGGGACTCCGTAAGGACCATGGGGATTATACCAAAGCTCCCAAACGGGCGGGAGAGTGCGGATGACTCTGCAGCACCGAATGAGCAACACAAGGTCCTCCTCAGCCAGGGTATCAAACTTGTAAAACTTTGCAAAAGTGTTTGAACCTGACCAAGTAGCTGCTCGGCAAAGCTGTAATGCCGAGACCCCTCGGGCAGCCGCCCAAGAAGAGCCCACCTTCCTTGTGGAGTGGGCTTTTACTGATTTTGGAAGCGGCAATCCAGCCACAGAATGAGCCTGCTGAATCGTGTTACAGATCCAGCGAGCAATAGTTTGCTTTGAAGCAGGAGCATCCAGCTTGTTGGATGCTTACAGGATAAACAGCGACTCAGTTTTCCTGACTCTAGCCGTTCTGGCTACATAAACCTTCAAAGCCCTGACCACATCCAGCAACTTGGAATCCTCCAAGTCACGAGTAGCCACAGGCACCACAATAGGTTGGTTCATATGAAAAGATGACACCACTTTTGGCAGAAATTGTGGACTGGTCCGCAATTCTGCCCTGTCCATATGGAAAACCAGATAGGGGCTTTTATGTGACAAAGCCGCTAATTCTGACACACGCCTAGCTGAAGCCAAGGCTAATAGCATGACCACCTTCCACGTGAGAAATTTTAACTCCATGGTTTTGAGTGGCTCAAACCAGTGTGACTTCAGGAAACTCAACACCACGTTAAGATCCCAAGGTGCCTTTACAATGTCTGAACTTCAGGAAGAGAAGCCAGTTCTTTTTGAAAGAAAATGGATAGGACCGAAATCTGGACCTTAATGGAACCCAATTTCAGGCCCAAAGCCACTCCCGACTGTAGGAAGTGAAGGAAACGGCCCAGCTGGAATTCCTCCGTAGGGGCATTCCTGGCCTCACACCAAGCAATATATTTTCGCCATATACGGTGATAATGTTGAGCCGTCACATCCTTCCTAGCCTCTATCAGTGTAGGAATGACCTCATCCGGAATGCCTTTTTCTGCTAGAATCCGGCGTTCAACCGCCATGCTGTCAAACGCAGCCGCGGTAAGTCTTGGAACAGACAGGGCCCCTGTTGCACAAGTCCTGTCTTAGAGGCAGAGGCCACGGGTCCTCTGTGAGCATTTCTTGCAGGTCTGGATACCAAGTCCATCTTGGCAAATCCGGAACAAAGAGTATTGTTCTCACTCCTCTTTTCTTATGATACTCAGCACCTTGGGTATGAGAGGAAGAGGAGGAAATACATAGACCAACTGGAACACCCACGGTGTCACCAGTGCATCCACAGCTATCGCCTGAGGGTCTCTTGACCTGGCGCAATATCTCTGCAGCTTTTTGTTGAGGAGGGATGCCATCATGTCTACCTGTGGCAGTTCCCACCGACTTGCAATCTGCATGAAGACTTCTTGATGAAGTCCCCACTCTCCCGGGTGGAGGTTGTGCCTGCTGAGGAAGTCTGCTTCCCAGTTGTCCACTCCCGGAATGAACACTGCTGACAGTGCGCTTAAGTGATTCCCCGCACAGCGAAGAATTCTGGTGGCTTCTACCATCGCCACCCTGCTCCTTGTGCCGCCTTGGCGGTTTACATGAGCCCCTGCGGTGATATTGTCTGACTGAATCAGAACCGGTTGGTCGTGAAGCAGGGTCTCCGCTTGACTTAGGGCGTTGTATATGGCCCTTAGTTCCAGGATATTGATGTGAAGGCAAGTCTCCTGCCTTGACCACAGCCCTTGGAAATTTCTTCCCTGTGTGACTGCCCCCCACCCTTGGAGGCTTGCATCCGTGGTCACCAGGACCCAGTCCTGAATGCCGAATCTGCGACCTTCGAGAAGGTGAGCACTCTGCAGCCACCACAGGAGAGACACCCTGGCTCTGGGGGATAGGGTGATTAACCGATGCATCTGAAGATGTGATCCGGACCACTTGTCCAGTAAGTCCCATTGGAAGGTCCTCGTATGGAACCTGCCGAAGGGAATGGCCTCGTATGATGCCACCCTCCTTCCCAGGACTCGAGTGCAGTGATGCACTGACACCTGTTTTGGTTTTAATAGATTCCTGACCAGTGTCACGAGCTCCTGAGCTCTCTCTATCGGGAGATAAACCCTTTTCTGGTCTGTGTCTAGGATCATTCCTAGGAGAGGCAGATGAGCTGAAAGAACCAACTGCGACTTTGGAATATATAGAATCCAGCCGTGTTGCCGTTACACTTCCAGAGAAAGTGATACGCTGTTCAGCAACTGCTCTCTTGATCTCGCTTTTATGAGGAGATCGTCCAAGTACGTGATAATAGTGACACCTTGCTTCCGCAGGAGCACCATAATTTCCGCCATTACCTTGGTGAATATTCTCAAGGCCGTGGAGAGACCAAACGGCAACGTCTGAAATTGGTAATGACAATCCCGTACTGCAATTCTGAGGTACGCCTGATGAGGTGGATAAATGGGGACATGAAGGTATGCATCCTTTATGTCCCGAGTCACCATAAAATCTCCCCCTTTCAGGCTTGCAATGACCGCTCTTAGCGATTCCATCTTGAACTTGAACCTTTTCAGGTATATGTTCAGGGATTTTAAATTCAATATGGGTCTGACCGAACCGTCTGGTTTTGGGACTACAACATGGTCGAATAATAACCCCCTCCTTGTTGAAGGAGGGGAACCTTGACCACCACCTGTTGAAGATACAATTTGTGAATTGCAGTTAACACTGTTTCCCTCTCATGGGGGGAAGCCGGCAGGGCCGTCGGTGAGGGGGCATCTTCTCAAAGTCCAGCTTGTATCCCTGAGACACAATATCTATTGCCCAGGGATCTAACAGGGAGTGAACCCACCTGTGGCTGAACTTACGAAGGCGTGCCCCCACCGGGCCTAGCTCCGCCTGTGGAGCCCGAGCGACATGCGGTGGATTTTTGTAAAGGCCGGGGAGGACTTCTGTTCCTGGGAACTAGCTGTGTTGTGCAGCTTCTTTCCTCTGCCCCGCCTCTGGAAAGAAAGGATGCACCTCGGACTTTCTTGTTTCTTTATTTGAAAGGCTGCATTTAATAATGTCGTGCTTTCCTAGGCTGTGCAGGAATATAAGGCAAAATTTCAGAATTACCAGCTATAGCTGTGGAGACCATGTCCGAGAACCCTTCTCCACACAATCCTCAGCCTTCCATATGCCTCTTAAGTCGGCATCATCTGTCCATTGCATATTCTACAGGACACGTCAAGCAGAAATCGACATATCTTTGACTCTAGGACCCAGTATACTCATGTCTCTTTGGGCATGTTTTATATATACATATCTCTTAAGACAGCATCTTTAATATATATCTCTATATCTCTATATATACATATATATATCTATATGCATACTAGGGTCTCAATCTCTGCTGATAAGGTACCTGACCACGCTGCCACAGCGCTATAAACCATGCCGACACAATCGCCGGTCTGAGTAGTGTACCAGAATGTGCACGCTATCTGCAGGATCCCTGAGAATAGCTGTTACGTCAGGGCTACCTTTTGGGCAAACGTGACACCCTAGGGGAAGATTCCCATCATATCCTGGCCCTAGTGGGGAAAGGATACTTCCTGAGAATTCTTTGTGGGAAACTGCAGTCTCTTGTCTGGAGATTCCCGCTCTTTTTCATCATGAGAGGAGGGAAATTTACCTCAGCTTTCTTCCCCTTAAACATGTGTACCCTTGTGTCAGGGACAGATGAGTCATCAGTGATATGCAAATCATCTTTTATTACAATAATCATATATTGAATACTTTTCTGCCATTTTGGCTGTAACTTTGCATTATCTTAGTCGACACTGGAGTCAAACTCCGTGTCGATATCAGTGTCTATTATTTTGGATAGTGAGCTTGAAAGACTCTAAAGGTCTCTGCGACATAGGGACAGACATGGGTAGATTTTCTGTCTGTTCTCTAATCTTTTGTGCAATAAATTCACCTTAGCACTTAATTGCACATATCCAAACAGGTGTCGGTGTTGTCGACAGAGACACCCTCTCACACACATATTTGCTCCATCTCCTCCTTAGGGGAGCCTTTTACCTCAGACATGTCGACACACACGTACCGACACACCACACACTCAGGGAATGCTCATCTGAAGACAATTCCCCCATAAGGCCCTTTTGAGAGACAGAGAGAGAGTATGCCAGCACACACCTCAGCGCTATTAACCCAGGAATAACACAGTAACTTAATGTTAACCCAGTAGCTGCTGTTTATATTGATTTCTGCACCTAATTATGTGCCCCCCATCTCTTTTTACCCTCTTCTACCGTGTAACTGCAGGGGAGAGACTGGGGAGCTTCCTCTCAGCGGTGCTGTGGAGAAAAAACATGGCGCTGGTGAGAGCTGAGGAAGAAGCCCCGCCCCCTCAGCGGCGGGCTTCTGTCCCGCTTTTCTGTGTAAAAATATGGCGGGGGCCCATGCATATATACAGTGCCCAACTGTATATATGCCTACTTTTGCCAAGAGGTCTCTAATTGCTGCCCAGGGCGCCCCCCCCTGCGCCCTGCACCCTACAGTGACCGGAGTATGTGGGTTTAGTGTAGGAGCAATGGCGCACAGCTGCAGTGCTGTGCGCTACCTCATATGAAGACTGGAGTATTCTGCCGCCGATTTCGAAGTCTTCTTGCTTCTGTCACCGGCTTCTGTCTTCCGGCTCTGCGAGGGGGACGGCGGCGCGGCTCCGGGATCGGACGACCAAGGGTGCGATCCTGTGTACGATCCCTCTGGAGCTAATGGTGTCCAGTAGCCTAAGAAGCAGGACCTATCTTCAGTGAGTAGGGCTGCTTCTCTCCCCTCAGTCCCACGTAGCAGAGAGTCTGTTGCCAGCAGATCTCTATGAAAATAAAAAAACCTAACAAAATACTTTCTTTTTAGCAAGCTCAGGAGAGCTCACTAAGTAGCACCCAGCTCGTCCGGGCACAGATTCAAACTGAGGTCTGGAGGAGGGACATAGAGGGAGGAGCCAGAGCATACCAGTATCCAAATTCTTTCTTAAAGTGCCCTGTCTCCTGCGGAGCCCGTCTATTCCCCATGGTCCTTACAGAGTCCCCAGCATCCACTAGGACGTTAGAGAAATGTAAATTTTTATTTTATGTATTTAGTTATTTTTGACAGGGAAGTTATAACTGATTTGTTCTATTCAGAGAACAGTTTGTAATATTTCATTCAGACAGGACTGTATTTCAAATGGTTTACTGTATATGCCTTTGATGAGAAATTAAATTAGTGGCAAGTTGACACCAACTTGTATTGTCTTTAGCCATTTTGTCTGTGGTAAGCTCTCTTTACTAAAGTCTAGCTCTGGAAGCACAATGCACAAAGAGCTTCATACAATATGTTCACCTTGAGCTCTAGGCTTCAGCACCGCAAAGATCCTGTGAACCATATAACAAGACATTACTCCTGACAGAAACCCTGGTCCAACCAGGTCTACATGTGAAAGACTAGAATATTCCAGATACTTTGGTTCCAGTTTTGATAAGTCTGCTCTAGCGAGCGATGATACAAATGGGTCCACGGTTATCTTGACTAGTTTGCTGCGCCTAGGCACAACATGGTTTATTAACATAAACCCTTCATCTATTGTTCTCAGCTGCAATACAATACAGAGAACAATACAGTAGGGGATTAAGTCATTACAGCAGGGGATGAAGTCCGACTGCCCTGGCTCAGTTAATCCTATTTCTCTGACGTCCTAGTGGATGCTGGGAACTCCGTAAGGACCATGGGGAATAGCGGCTCCGCAGGAGACTGGGCACAAAAGTAAAGCTTTAGGACTACCTGGTGTGCACTGGCTCCTCCCCCTATGACCCTCCTCCAAGCCTCAGTTAGATTTTTGTGCCCGAACGAGAAGGGTGCACACTAGGGGCTCTCCTGAGCTGCTTAGTGAAAAGTTTAGTTTTAGGTTTTTTATTTTCAGTGAGACCTGCTGGCAACAGGCTCACTGCATCGAGGGACTAAGGGGAGAAGAAGCGAACTCACCTGCGTGCAGAGTGGATTGGGCTTCTTAGGCTACTGGACACCATTAGCTCCAGAGGGATCGAACACAGGCCCAGCCATGGAGTCCGGTCCCAGAGCCGCGCCGCCGGCCCCCTTACAGAGCCAGAAGCAAGAAGAGGTCCGGAAAATCGGCGGCAGAAGACATCCTGTCTTCACCAAGGTAGCGCACAGCACTGCAGCTGTGCGCCATTGCTCCTCAGCACACTTCACACTTCGGTCACTGAGGGTGCAGGGCGCTAGGGGGGGGCGCCCTGAGCAGCAATAAAAACACCTTGGCTGGCGAAAATACATCACATATAGCCCCCAGGGCTATATGGATGAATTTTAACCCCTGCCAGATTACACTGAAAAACGGGAGAAAAGGCCGCAGAGAAAGGGGCGGAGCCTATCTCCTCAGCACACTGGCGCCATTTTCCCTCACAGCTCCGTTGGAGGGAAGCTCCCTGGCTCTCCCCTGCAGTCACTACACTACAGAAAGGGTTAAAAAAGAGAGGGGGGCACTAATTAGGCGCAGTATAAACTAGAGATGAGCGGGTTCGGTTCCTCGGAATCCGAACCCGCCCGAACTTCAGCTTTTTTTACACGGATCCGAGCGACTCGGATCTTCCCGCCTTGCTCGGTTAACCCGAGCGCGCCCGAACGTCATCATGACGCTGTCGGATTCTCGCGAGGCTCGGATTCTATCGCGAGACTCGGATTCTGTATAAGGAGCCGCGCGTCGCCGCCATTTTACACGTCCATTGAGATTGATAGTGAGAGGACGTGGCTGGCGTCCTCTCCGTTTAGAGAAGAAATAGATAGGAGAGTGAGAGTGAGACAGTGACACTTCATTTACTGGAGCTTAGGAGGAGTACTCAGACAGAGAGTGCAGAATTTTGCTGATAGTATTAGTTAGTTATACTAGTGACAGAGTGAGACAGTGACACTTCATTTACTGGAGCTTAGGAGGAGTACTCAGACAGAGAGTGCAGAATTTTGCTGATAGTATTAGTTAGTTATACTAGTGACTGACCAGTGACCACCAGTGCAGTTTTATATTATTTAATATAATCCGTTCTCTGCCTGAAAAAACGATACACAGTGACTCAGTCACATACCATATCTGTGCTCAGCCCAGTGTGCTGCTGCATCATCTATGTATAATATCTGACTGTGCTCACACAGCTTAATTGTGGGGGAGACTGGGGAGCAGTTAGGTTATAGCAGGAGCCAGGAGTACATATTAAAAAATTAAACAGTGCACACTTTTTTTCTGCAGGAGTGCCACTGCCAGTGTGACTGACCAGTGACCTGACCACCAGTATATAGTATACTATATTGTATTGTGAATGTCTGCCTGTAAAAGTTAAACACACGTCGTGTGACTTGTGTGGTGTTTTTTTATTCTATAAAATAAAAAACTCATTCTGCTGACAGACAGTGTCCAGCAGGTCCGTCATTATATAATATATACCTGTCCGGCTGCAGTAGTGATATATATATATATTTTTTATATCATTATTTATCATCCAGTCGCAGCAGACACAGTACGGTAGTTCACGGCTGTAGCTACCTCTGTGTCGGCACTCGGCAGTCCATCCATAATTGTATACCACCTACCCGTGGTTTTTTTTTTCTTTCTTCTTTATACATACTACATCTCATTATCATCCAGTCTATATTAGCAGCAGACACAGTACAGTACGGTAGTCCACGGCTGTAGCTACCTCTGTGTCGGCACTCGGCAGTCCGTCCATAATTGTATACCACCTACCCGTGGTTTTTTTTTTCTTTCTTCTTTATACATACTACATCTCATTATCAACCAGTCTATATTAGCAGCAGACACAGTACGGTAGTCCACGGCTGTAGCTACCTCTGTGTCGGCACTCGGCAGTCCGTCCATAATTGTATACCACCTACCCGTGGTTTTTTTTTTCTTTCTTCTTTATACATACTACATCTCATTATCATCCAGTCTATATTAGCAGCAGACACAGTACAGTACGGTAGTCCACGGCTGTAGCTACCTCTGTGTCGGCACTCGGCAGTCCGTCCATAATTGTATACCACCTACCCGTGGTTTTTTTTTTCTTTCTTCTTTATACATACTACATCTCATTATCAACCAGTCTATATTAGCAGCAGACACAGTACGGTAGTCCACGGCTGTAGCTACCTCTGTGTCGGCACTCGGCAGTCCATCCATAATTGTATACCACCTACCCGTGGTTTTTTTTTCTTTCTTCTTTATACATACTACATCTCATTATCATCCAGTCTATATTAGCAGCAGACACAGTACAGTACGGTAGTCCACGGCTGTAGCTACCTCTGTGTCGGCACTCGGCAGTCCATCCATAATTGTATACCACCTACCCGTGGTTTTTTTTTCTTTCTTCTTTATACATACTACATCTCATTATCATCCAGTCTATATTAGCAGCAGACACAGTACAGTACAATAGTCCACGGCTGTAGCTACCTCTGTGTCGGCACTCGGCAGTCCATCCATAATTGTATACCACCTACCCGTGGTTTTTTTTTCTTTCTTCTTTATACATACTACATCTCATTATCATCCAGTCTATATTAGCAGCAGACACAGTACAGTACAATAGTCCACGGCTGTAGCTACCTCTGTGTCGGCACTCGGCAGTCCGTCCATAATTGTATACCACCTACCCGTGGTTTTTTTTTCTTTCTTCTTTATACATACTACATCTCATTATCATCCAGTCTATATTAGCAGCAGACACAGTACAGTACGGTAGTCCACGGCTGTAGCTACCTCTGTGTCGGCACTCGGCAGTCCGTCCATAATTGTATACCACCTACCCGTGGTTTTTTTTTCTTTCTTCTTTATACATACTACATCTCATTATCATCCAGTCTATATTAGCAGCAGACACAGTACAGTACGGTAGTCCACGGCTGTAGCTACCTCTGTGTCGGCACTCGGCAGTCCATCCATAATTGTATACCACCTACCCGTGGTTTTTTTTTCTTTCTTCTTTATACATACTACATCTCATTATCATCCAGTCTATATTAGCAGCAGACACAGTACAGTACAATAGTCCACGGCTGTAGCTACCTCTGTGTCGGCACTCGGCAGTCCGTCCATAATTGTATACCACCTACCCGTGGTTTTTTTTTCTTTCTTCTTTATACATACTACATCTCATTATCATCCAGTCTATATTAGCAGCAGACACAGTACAGTACGGTAGTCCACGGCTGTAGCTACCTCTGTGTCGGCACTCAGCAGTCCGTCCATAATTGTATACCACCTACCCGTGTTTTTTTTTTTCTTTCTTCTTTATACATACTACATCTCATTATCAACCAGTCTATATTAGCAGCAGACACAGTACGGTAGCCCACGGCTGTAGCTACCTCTGTGTCGGCACTCGGCAGTCCATCCATAATTGTATACCACCTACCCGTGGTTTTTTTTCTTTCTTCTTTATACATACATACTACATCTCATTATCATCCAGTCTATATTAGCAGCAGACACAGTACAGTACAATAGTCCACGGCTGTAGCTACCTCTGTGTCGGCACTCGGCAGTCCATCCATAATTGTATACTAGTATCCATCCATCTCCATTGTTTACCTGAGGTGCCTTTTAGTTGTGCCTATTAAAATATGGAGAACAAAAATGTTGAGGTTCCAAAATTAGGGAAAGATCAAGATCCACTTCCACCTCGTGCTGAAGCTGCTGCCACTAGTCATGGCCGAGACGATGAAATGCCAGCAACGTCGTCTGCCAAGGCCGATGCCCAATGTCATAGTACAGAGCATGTCAAATCCAAAACACCAAATATCAGTAAAAAAAGGACTCCAAAACCTAAAATAAAATTGTCGGAGGAGAAGCGTAAACTTGCCAATATGCCATTTACCACACGGAGTGGCAAGGAACGGCTGAGGCCCTGGCCTATGTTCATGGCTAGTGGTTCAGCTTCACATGAGGATGGAAGCACTCAGCCTCTCGCTAGAAAACTGAAAAGACTCAAGCTGGCAAAAGCACCGCAAAGAACTGTGCGTTCTTCGAAATCCCAAATCCACAAGGAGAGTCCAATTGTGTCGGTTGCGATGCCTGACCTTCCCAACACTGGACGTGAAGAGCATGCGCCTTCCACCATTTGCACGCCCCCTGCAAGTGCTGGAAGGAGCACCCGCAGTCCAGTTCCTGATAGTCAGATTGAAGATGAAGATGTTGAAGTACACCAGGATGAGGAGGATATGGGTGTTGCTGGCGCTGGGGAGGAAATTGACCAGGAGGATTCTGATGGTGAGGTGGTTTGTTTAAGTCAGGCACCCGGGGAGACACCTGTTGTCCGTGGGAGGAATATGGCCGTTGACATGCCTGGTGAAAATACCAAAAAAATCAGCTCTTCAGTGTGGAGGTATTTCAACAGAAAAGCGGACAACAGGTGTCAAGCCATGTGTTGCCTTTGTCAAGCTGTAATAAGTAGGGGTAAGGACGTTAACCACCTCGGAACATCCTCCCTTATACGTCACCTGCAGCGCATTCATAATAAGTCAGTGACAAGTTCAAAAACTTTGGGCGACAGCGGAAGCAGTCCACTGACCAGTAAATCCCTTCCTCTTGTAACCAAGCTCACGCAAACCACCCCACCAACTCCCTCAGTGTCAATTTCCTCCTTCCCCATGAATGCCAATAGTCCTGCAGGCCATGTCACTGGCAATTCTGACGAGTCCTCTCCTGCCTGGGATTCCTCCGATGCATCCTTGCGTGTAACGCCTACTGCTGCTGGCGCTGCTGTTGTTGCTGCTGGGAGTCGATGGTCATCCCAGAGGGGAAGTCGTAAGCCCACTTGTACTACTTCCAGTAAGCAATTGACTGTCCAACAGTCCTTTGCGAGGAAGATGAAATATCACAGCAGTCATCCTGCTGCAAAGCGGATAACTGAGGCCTTGACAACTATGTTGGTGTTAGACGTGCGTCCGGTATCCGCCGTTAGTTCACAGGGAACTAGACAATTTATTGAGGCAGTGTGCCCCCGTTACCAAATACCATCTAGGTTCCACTTCTCTAGGCAGGCGATACCGAGAATGTACACGGACGTCAGAAAAAGACTCACCAGTGTCCTAAAAAATGCAGTTGTACCCAATGTCCACTTAACCACGGACATGTGGACAAGTGGAGCAGGGCAGGGTCAGGACTATATGACTGTGACAGCCCACTGGGTAGATGTATGGACTCCCGCCGCAAGAACAGCAGCGGCGGCACCAGTAGCAGCATCTCGCAAACGCCAACTCTTTCCTAGGCAGGCTACGCTTTGTATCACCGCTTTCCAGAATACGCACACAGCTGAAAACCTCTTACGGCAACTGAGGAAGATCATCGCGGAATGGCTTACCCCAATTGGACTCTCCTGTGGATTTGTGGCATCGGACAACGCCAGCAATATTGTGTGTGCATTAAATATGGGCAAATTCCAGCACGTCCCATGTTTTGCACATACCTTGAATTTGGTGGTGCAGAATTTTTTAAAAAACGACAGGGGCGTGCAAGAGATGCTGTCGGTGGCCAGAAGAATTGCGGGACACTTTCGGCGTACAGGCACCACGTACAGAAGACTGGAGCACCACCAAAAACTACTGAACCTGCCCTGCCATCATCTGAAGCAAGAAGTGGTAACGAGGTGGAATTCAACCCTCTATATGCTTCAGAGGTTGGAGGAGCAGCAAAAGGCCATTCAAGCCTATACAATTGAGCACGATATAGGAGGTGGAATGCACCTGTCTCAAGCGCAGTGGAGAATGATTTCAACGTTGTGCAAGGTTCTGATGCCCTTTGAACTTGCCACACGTGAAGTCAGTTCAGACACTGCCAGCCTGAGTCAGGTCATTCCCCTCATCAGGCTTTTGCAGAAGAAGCTGGAGACATTGAAGGAGGAGCTAACACGGAGCGATTCCGCTAGGCATGTGGGACTTGTGGATGGAGCCCTTAATTCGCTTAACAAGGATTCACGGGTGGTCAATCTGTTGAAATCAGAGCACTACATTTTGGCCACCGTGCTCGATCCTAGATTTAAAGCCTACCTTGGATCTCTCTTTCCGGCAGACACAAGTCTGCTGGGGTTGAAAGACCTGCTGGTGAGAAAATTGTCAAGTCAAGCGGAACGCGACCTGTCAACATCTCCTCCTTCACATTCTCCCGCAACTGGGGGTGCGAGGAAAAGGCTCAGAATTCCGAGCCCACCCGCTGGCGGTGATGCAGGGCAGTCTGGAGCGACTGCTGATGCTGACATCTGGTCCGGACTGAAGGACCTGACAACGATTACGGACATGTCGTCTACTGTCACTGCATATGATTCTCTCACCATTGAAAGAATGGTGGAGGATTATATGAGTGACCGCATCCAAGTAGGCACGTCACACAGTCCGTACTTATACTGGCAGGAAAAAGAGGCAATTTGGAGGCCCTTGCACAAACTGGCTTTATTCTACCTAAGTTGCCCTCCCACAAGTGTGTACTCCGAAAGAGTGTTTAGTGCCGCCGCTCACCTTGTCAGCAATCGGCGTACGAGGTTACATCCAGAAAATGTGGAGAAGATGATGTTCATTAAAATGAATTATAATCAATTCCTCCGTGGAGACATTGACCAGCAGCAATTGCCTCCACAAAGTACACAGGGAGCTGAGATGGTGGATTCCAGTGGGGACGAATTGATAATCTGTGAGGAGGGGGATGTACACGGTGATATATCGGAGGATGATGATGAGGTGGACATCTTGCCTCTGTAGAGCCAGTTTGTGCAAGGAGAGATTAATTGCTTCTTTTTTGGTGGGGGTCCAAACCAACCCGTCATTTCAGTCACAGTCGTGTGGCAGACCCTGTCACTGAAATGATGGGTTGGTTAAAGTGTGCATGTCCTGTTTATACAACATAAGGGTGGGTGGGAGGGCCCAAGGACAATTCCATCTTGCACCTCTTTTTTCTTTAATTTTTCTTTGCGTCATGTGCTGTTTGGGGAGGGTTTTTTGGAAGGGACATCCTGCGTGACACTGCAGTGCCACTCCTAGATGGGCCCGGTGTTTGTGTCGGCCACTAGGGTCGCTTATCTTACTCACACAGCTACCTCATTGCGCCTCTTTTTTTCTTTGCGTCATGTGCTGTTTGGGGAGGGTTTTTTGGAAGGGACATCCTGCGTGACACTGCAGTGCCACTCCTAGATGGGCCCGGTGTTTGTGTCGGCCACTAGGGTCGCTTATCTTACTCACACAGTCAGCTACCTCATTGCGCCTCTTTTTTTCTTTGCGTCATGTGCTGTTTGGGGAGGGTTTTTTGGAAGGGCCATCCTGCGTGACACTGCAGTGCCACTCCTAGATGGGCCCGGTGTTTGTGTCGGCCACTAGGGTCGCTTATCTTACTCACACAGTCAGCTACCTCATTGCGCCTCTTTTTTTCTTTGCGTCATGTGCTGTTTGGGGAGGGTTTTTTGGAAGGGCCATCCTGCGTGACACTGCAGTGCCACTCCTAGATGGGCCCGGTGTTTGTGTCGGCCACTAGGGTCGCTTATCTTACTCACACAGTCAGCTACCTCATTGCGCCTCTTTTTTTCTTTGCGTCATGTGCTGTTTGGGGAGGGTTTTTTGGAAGGGCCATCCTGCGTGACACTGCAGTGCCACTCCTAGATGGGCCCGGTGTTTGTGTCGGCCACTAGGGTCGCTTATCTTACTCACACAGTCAGCTACCTCATTGCGCCTCTTTTTTTCTTTGCGTCATGTGCTGTTTGGGGAGGGTTTTTTGGAAGGGCCATCCTGCGTGACACTGCAGTGCCACTCCTAGATGGGCCCGGTGTTTGTGTCGGCCACTAGGGTCGCTTATCTTACTCACACAGTCAGCTACCTCATTGCGCCTCTTTTTTTCTTTGCGTCATGTGCTGTTTGGGGAGGGTTTTTTGGAAGGGCCATCCTGCGTGACACTGCAGTGCCACTCCTAGATGGGCCCGGTGTTTGTGTCGGCCACTAGGGTCGCTTATCTTACTCACACAGTCAGCTACCTCATTGCGCCTCTTTTTTTCTTTGCGTCATGTGCTGTTTGGGGAGGGTTTTTTGGAAGGGCCATCCTGCGTGACACTGCAGTGCCACTCCTAGATGGGCCCGGTGTTTGTGTCAGCCACTAGGGTCGCTTATCTTACTCACACAGTCAGCTACCTCATTGCGCCTCTTTTTTTCTTTGCGTCATGTGCTGTTTGGGGAGGGTTTTTTGGAAGGGCCATCCTGCGTGACACTGCAGTGCCACTCCTAGATGGGCCCGGTGTTTGTGTCGGCCACTAGGGTCGCTTATCTTACTCACACAGTCAGCTACCTCATTGCGCCTCTTTTTTTCATTGCGTCATGTGCTGTTTGGGGAGGGTTTTTTGGAAGGGCCATCCTGCGTGACACTGCAGTGCCACTCCTAGATGGGCCCGGTGTTTGTGTCGGCCACTAGGGTCGCTTATCTTACTCACACAGCGACCTCGGTGCAAATTTTAGGACTAAAAATAATATTGTGAGGTGTGAGGTATTCAGAATAGACTGAAAATGAGTGTAAATTATGGTTTTTGAGGTTAATAATACTTTGGGATCAAAATGACCCCCAAATTCTATGATTTAAGCTGTTTTTTAGGGTTTTTTGAAAAAAACACCCGAATCCAAAACACACCCGAATCCGACAAAAAAAATTCGGTGAGGTTTTGCCAAAACGCGGTCGAACCCAAAACACGGCCGCGGAACCGAACCCAAAACCAAAACACAAAACCCGAAAAATTTCCGGCGCTCATCTCTAGTATAAACAATACAGCAGCTATAAGGGGAAAAACACTTATATAAGGTTATCCCTGTATATATATATAGCGCTCTGGTGTGTGCTGGCAAACTCTCCCTCTGTCTCCCCAAAGGGCTTGTGGGGTCCTGTCCTCTATCAGAGCATTCCCTGTGTGTGTGCTGTGTGTCGGTACGTTTGTGTCGACATGTATGAGGAGGAAAATGATGTGGAGGCGGAGCAAATTGCCTGTAATAGGGATGTCACCCCCTAGGGGGTCGACACCTGAGTGGATGAACTGCTTGAAGGAATTACATGACAGTGTCAGCTCTTTACAAAAGACAGTGATTGACATGAGACAGCCGGCTACTCAGCTTGTGCTTGTCCAGACGTCTCATAGGCCGTCAGGGGCTCTAAAGCGCCCGTTACCTCAGATGGCAAATACAGACGCCGACACGGATACTGACTCCAGTGTCGACGGTGAAGAGACAAATATGACTTCCAGTAGGGCCACACGTTACATGATTGAGGCAATGGAAAATGTTTTACACATTTCTGATAATACGAGTACCACCAATAGGGGTATTATGTTCAGTGAGGAAAAAATAAGATTTTACTTACCGATAAATCTATTTCTCGTAGTCCGTAGTGGATGCTGGGGACTCCGTCAGGTCCATGGGGAATAGCGGCTCCGCAGGAGACAGGGCACAAAAGTAAAAGCTTTAGGATCAGGTGGTGTGCACTGGCTCCTCCCCCTATGACCCTCCTCCAAGCCTCAGTTAGGATACTGTGCCCGGACGAGCGTACACAATAAGGAAGGATTTTGAATCCCGGGTAAGACTCATACCAGCCACACCAATCACACTGTACAACCTGTGATCTGAACCCAGTTAACAGCATGATAACAGCGGAGCCTCTGAAAAGATGGCTCACAACAATAATAACCCGATTTTTGTAACAATAACTATGTACAAGTATTGCAGACAATCCGCACTTGGGATGGGCGCCCAGCATCCACTACGGACTACGAGAAATAGATTTATCGGTAAGTAAAATCTTATTTTCTCTGACGTCCTAGTGGATGCTGGGGACTCCGTCAGGACCATGGGGATTATACCAAAGCTCCCAAACGGGCGGGAGAGTGCGGATGACTCTGCAGCACCGAATGAGAGAACTCCAGGTCCTCTTTAGCCAGGGTATCAAATTTGTAGAATTTTACAAACGTGTTCTCCCCCGACCACGTAGCTGCTCGGCAGAGTTGTAATGCCGAGACCCCTCGGGCAGCCGCCCAGGATGACCCCACCTTCCTTGTGGAATGGGCCTTGACAGATTTAGGCTGTGGCAGGCCTGCCACAGAATGTGCAAGTTGAAATGTGCTACAAATCCAACGAGCAATCGTCTGCTTAGAAGCAAGAGCACCCAGTTTGTTGGGTGCATACAGGATAACAGCGAGTCAGTTTTCCTGACTCCAGCCGTCCTGGAAACCTATATTTTCAGGGCCCTGACAACATCTAGCAACTTGGAGTCCTCCAAGTCCCTAGTAGTCGCAGGTACCACAATAAGCTGGTTCAGGTGAAACGCTGACACCACCTTAGGAAGAAACTGGGGACGAGTCCGCAGCTCTGCCCTGTCCGAATGGACAATCAGATATGGCTTTTGTGAGACAAAGCCGCCAATTCTGACACTCGCCTGGCCGAGGCCAGGGCCAACAGCATGGTCACTTTTCATGTGAGATATTTCAAATCCACAGATTTGAGCGGTTTAAAATGTGATTTGAGGAATCCCAGAACTACGTTGAGATCCCACAGTGCCACTGGAGGCACAAAAAGGGGGTTGTATATGCAATACTCCCTTGACAAACTTCTGGACTTCAGGAACTGAAGCCAATTCTTTCTGGAAGAAAATTGACAGGGCCGAAATTTGAACCTTAATGGACCCCAATTTGAGGCCCATAGCCACTCCTGTTTGCAGGAAATGCAGGAATCGACCGAGTTGAAATTTCTTCGTGGGGCCTTCCTGGCCTCACACCACGCAACATATTTTCGCCACATGTGGTGATAATGTTTTGCGGTCACCTCCTTCCTGGTTTTGACCAGGGTAGGAATGACCTCTTCCGGAATGCCTTTTTCCCTTAGGATCTGGCGTTCCACCGCCATGCCGTCAAACGCAGCCGCGGTAAGTCTTGGAACAGACCTGGTACTTGCTGAAGCAAGTCCCTTCTTAGCGGCAGAGGCCATGAGTCCTCTGTGAGCATTTCTTGAAGTTCCGGGTGCCACGTCCTTCTTGGCCAATCCGGAGCCACGAGTATAGTTCTTACTCCTCTACGTCTTATAATTCTCAGTACCTTGGTTATGAGAAGCAGAGGAGGGAACACATACACCGACTGGTACACCCACGGTGTTACCAGAACGTCCACAGATATTGCTTGAGGGTCTCTTGACCTGGCGCAATACCTGTCCAGTTTTTTGTTCAGGCGGGACGCCATCATGTCCACCTTTGGTCTTTCCCAACGGTTCACAATCATGTGGAATACTTCCCGATGAAGTCCCCACTCTCCCGGGTGGAGGTCGTGCCTGCTGAGGAAGTCTGCTTCCCAGTTGTCCACTCCCGGAATGAACACTGCTGACAGTGCTATCACATGATTTTTCGCCCAGCGAAGAATCCTTGCAGTTTCTGCCATTGCCCTCCTGCTTCTTGTGCCGCCCTGTCTGTTTACGTGGGCGACTGCCGTGATGTTGTCCCACTGGATCAATACCGGCTGACCTTGAAGCAGAGGTCTTGCTAAGCTTAGAACATTGTAAATTGCCCTTAGCTCCAGTATATTTATGTGGAGAGAAGTCTCCAGACTTGATCACACTCCCTGGAAATTTTTTCCCTGTGTGACTGCTCCCCAGCCTCTCAGGCTGGCATCCGTGGTCACCAGGACCCAGTCCTGAATGCCGAATCTGCGGCCCTTTAGTAGATGAGCACTCTGCAGCCACCGCAGAAGAAACACCCTTGTCCTTGGAGACAGGGTTATCCGCTGATGCATCTGAAGATGCGATCCGGACCATTTTTCCAGCAGATCCCACTGAAAAGTTCTTGCGTGAAATCTACCGAATGGAATCGCTTCGTAAGAAGCCACCATTTTTCCCAGGACCCTTGTGCAATGATGCACTGACACTTTTCCTGGTTTTAGGAGGTTCCTGACTAGCTCGGATAACTCCCTGGCTTTCTTCTCCGGGAGAAACACCTTTTTCTGGACTGTGTCCAGAATCATCCCTAGGAACAGCAGACGTGTCGTCGGAAACAGCTGCGGTTTTGGAATATTTAGAATCCACCCGTGCTGTCGTAGAACTACTTGAGATAGTGCTACTCCGACCTCCAACTGTTCTCTGGACCTTGCCCCTATCAGGAGATCGTCCAGTTTCTTTGAAGAAGAATCATCATTTCGGCCATTACCTTGGTAAGGACCTGGGGTGCCGTGGACAATCCAACCGGCAGCGTCTGAAACTGATAGTGACAGTTCTGTACCACGAACCTGAGGTACCCTTGGTGAGAAGGGCAAATTGGGACATGGAGGTAAGCATCCCTGATGTCCCGGGACACCATATAGTCCCCTTCTTCCTGGTTCGCTATCACTGCTCTGAGTGACTCCATCTTGATTTGAACCTTTGTATGTAAGTGTTCAACTATTTCAGATTTAGAATAGGTCTCACCGAGCCGTCTGGCTTCAGTACCACAATATAGTGTGGAATAATACCCCTTTCCTTGTTGTAGGAGGGGTACTTTGATTATCACCTGCTGGGAATACAGCTTGTGAATTGTTTCCACTACTGCCTCCCTGTCGGAGGGAGACGTTGGTAAAGCAGACTTCAGGAACCTGCGAGGGGGAGACGTCTCGAATTTCCAATCTGTACCCCTGGGATACTACTTGTAGGATCCAGGGGTCCACTTGCGAGTGAGCCCACTGCGTGCTGAAACTCTTGAGACGACCCCCCCCACCGCACCTGAGTCCGCTTGTACGGCCCCAGCGTCATGCTGAGGACTTGGCAGAAGTGGTGGAGGGCTTCTGTTTCTGGGAATGGGCTGCCTGCTGCAGTCTTCTTCCCTTTCCTCTATCCCATGGCAGATATGACTGGCCTTTTGCCCGCTTGCCCTTATGGGGACGAAAGGACTGAGGCTGAAAAGACGTTGTCTTTTTCTCCTTTATACGGCAATACTTCCATGTGCCGTTTGGAATCTGCATCACCTGACCACTGTCGTGTCCATAAACAACTTCTGGCAGATATGGACATCGCACTTACTCTTGATGCCAGAGTGCAAATATCCCTCTGTGCATCTCGCATATATAGAAATGCATCCTTTAAATGCTCTATAGTCAATAAAATACTGTCCCTGTCAAGGGTATCAATATTTTCAGTCAGGGAATCCGACCAAGCCACCCCAGCGCTGCACATCCAGGCTGAGGCGATCGCTGGTCGCAGTATAACACCAGTATGTGTGTATATACTTTTTAGGATATTTTCCTCCAGCCTCCTATCAGCTGGCTCCTTGAGGGCGGCCCTATCTGGAGACGGTACCGCCACTTGTTTTGATAAGCGTGTGAGCGCCTTATCCACCCTAAGGGGTGTTTCCCAACGCGCCCTAACTTCTGGCGGGAAAGGGTATACCGCCAATAATTTTCTATCGGGGGAAACCCACGCATCATCACACACTTCATTTAATTTATCTGATTCAGGAAAAACTACAGGTAGTTTTTTCACACTCCACATAATACCCTCTTTTGTGGTACTTGTAGTATCAGAAATATGTAACACCTCCTTCATTGCCCTTAACAAGTAACGTGTGGCCCTAAAGGAAAATACGTTTGTTTCTTCACCGTCGACACTGGAGTCAGTGTCCGTGTCTGTGTCTGTGTCGACCGACTGAGGTAAAAGGACGTTTTAACGCCCCTGACGGTGTTTGAGACGCCTGGACAGGTACTAATTGGTTTGCCGGCCGTCTCATGTCGTCAACCGACCTTGCAGCGTGTTGACATTATCACGTAATTCCTTAAATAAGCCATCCATTCCGGTGTCGACTCCCTAGAGAGTGACATCACCATTACAGGCAATTGCTCCGCCTCCTCACCAACATCGTCCTCATACATGTCGACACACACGTACCGACACACAGCACACACACAGGGAATGCTCTGATAGAGGACAGGACCCCACTAGCCCTTTGGGGAGACAGAGGGAGAGTTTGCCAGCACACACCAAAAACGCTATAATTATACAGGGACAACCTTTATATAAGTGTTTTTCCCTTATAGCATTTTAATATATATAGTCATATCGCCAAATAAGTGCCCCCCCTCTCTGTTTTAACCCTGTTTCTGTAGTGCAGTGCAGGGGAGAGCCTGGGAGCCTTCCCACCAGCATTTCTGTGAGGGAAAATGGCGCTGTGTGCTGAGGAGAATAGGCCCCGCCCCCTTTTCGGCGGGCTTCTTCTCCCGTTTTTCTGAGACCTGGCAGGGGTTAAATACATCCATATAGCCCCCAGGGGCTATATGTGATGTATTTTTAGCCAGAATAAGGTACTATCATTGCTGCCCAGGGCGCCCCCCCCAGCGCCCTGCACCCTCAGTGACCGCTGCTATGAAGTGTGCTGACAACAATGGCGCACAGCTGCAGTGCTGTGCGCTACCTTATGAAGACTGAAAAGTCTTCTGCCGCCGGTTTCTGGACCTCTTCACTTTTCGGCATCTGCAAGGGGGTCGGCGGCGCGGCTCCGGGACGAACCCCAGGGTGAGACCTGTGTTCCGACTCCCTCTGGAGCTAATGGTGTCCAGTAGCCTAAGAAGCCAATCCATCCTGCACGCAGGTGAGTTCACTTCTCTCCCCTAAGTCCCTCGATGCAGTGAGCCTGTTGCCAGCAGGACTCACTGAAAATAAAAAACCTAACAAAACTTTTACTCTAAGCAGCTCTTTAGGAGAGCCACCTAGATTGCACCCTTCTCGGCCGGGCACAAAAATCTAACTGAGGCTTGGAGGAGGGTCATAGGGGGAGGAGCCAGTGCACACCACCTGATCCTAAAGCTTTTACTTTTGTGCCCTGTCTCCTGCGGAGCCGCTATTCCCCATGGACCTGACGGAGTCCCCAGCATCCACTAGGACGTCAGAGAAACTACCTGTAGATTTCCTGAATCTGAGAAATTAAATGAGGTGTGTGATGAAGCGTGGGTTTCCCCCGATAAAAAAACTGATAATTTCTAAAAAGTTATTGGCATATATCCTTTCCCGCCAGAGGTTAGGGTGCGTTGGGAAACACCCCCTAGGGGGGATAAAGCGCTCACACGCTTGTCAAAACAAGGGCTCTACCCTCTCCTGAGATGGCCGCCCTTAAGGATCCTGCTGATAGAAAGCAGGAGGGTATCCTAAAATGTATTTACACACATACTGGTGTTATACTGCGACCAGCAATCGCCTCAGCCTGGATGTGCAGTGCTGGGTTGGCGTGGTCGGATTCCCTGACTGAAAATATTGATACCCTAGATAGGGACAGTATATTATTGCCTGTAGAGCATTTAAAAGATGCATTTCTATATATGGGTGATGCACAGCGGGATATTTGCCGACTGGCATCAAGAGTAAGTGCGCTGTCCATTTCTGCCAGAAGAGGGTTATGGACACGACAGTGGTCAGGTGATGTGGATTCCAAATGGCATATGGAAGTATTGCCTTATAAAGGGGAGGAGTTATTTGGGGTCGGTCTTTCAGACCTGGTGGCCACGGCAACAGCTGGGAAATCCACGTTTTTACCCCAGGTCGCCTCTCAACATAAGAAGACGCCGTATTATCAGGCGCAGTCCTTTCGTTCCCATAAGGGCACGTGGGCAAAAGGTTCCTCATTTCTGCCCCGTGACAGAGGGAGAGGGAAACGGCTGCAGAAATCAGCCAGTTCCCAGGAACAGAAGCCCTCTCCCGCCTATGCCAAGCCCTCAGCATGACGCTGGGGCTTTACAAGCAGACAGGGAGGCAGTGTTGGAAGCCATTCACAAGCTGTATTCCCAGCAGGTGATAATTAAGGTACCCCTCCTGCAACAGGGAAAGGGGTATTACTCCACACTGTTGTGGTACCGAAGCCGGACGGCTCGGTGAGACCGATTTTAAATCTAAAATCTTTGAACACTTACATACAGAGGTTCAAATTCAAGAGAAGGGGACTACATGGTGTCTCTGGACATCAAGGATGCTTACCTTCATGTCCAAATTTACCCTTCTCACCAAGGGTACCTCAGGTTTGTGGTACAGAACTGTCACTATCAGTTTCAGACGCTGCCGTTTGGATGGTCCACGGCACCCCGGGTCTTTACCAAGGTAATGGCCGAAATGATGATACTCCTTCGAAGGAAGGGAGTTTTAGTTATCCCTTACTTGAACGATCTCCTGATAAGGGTAAGATCCTGGGAACAGTTGGAGGTCAGTGTAGCACTGTCTCAGGTAGTGTTGCGACAGCACGATTGGATTCTCAATATTCCAAAATCGCAGCTGGTTCCGACGACTCGTCTTCTGTTCCTAGGGAGGATTCTGGACACAGTTCAGAAAAAGGTGTTTCTCCCGGAGGAGAGAGCCAGGGAGTTATCCGAGCTAGTCAGGAACCTCCTAAAACCGAGCCAAGTCTCAGTGCATCAATGCACAAGGGTTCTGGGAAAAATGGTAGCTTCCTACGAAGCAAAGCCATTCGGCAGATTCCACGCAAGAACTTTCCAGTGGGACCTGCTGGACAAATGGTCCGGGTCGCATCTTAAGATGCATCAGCGGATAACCCGGTCACCAAGGACAAGGGTGTCCCTCCTGTGGTGGTTGCAGAGTGCTCATCTTCTAGAGGGCCGCAGAGTCGGCATTCAGGACTGGGTCCTGGTGACCACGGATGCCAGCCTGCGAGGCTGGGGAGCAGTCACACAGGGAAAAATTTTTCCAGGGCTTATGGTCAAGCCTGGAGACATCATTTCACATAAATATCCTGGAGCTAAGGGCCATTTACAATGCTCTCAGCTTAGCAAGACCTCTGCTTCAAGGTCAGCCGGTGTTGATCCAGTAGGACAACATCACGGCAGTCACCCATGTAAACAGACAGGGTGGCACAAGAAGCAGTCAATGGCAGAAGCTGCAAGGATTCTTCGCTGGGCGGAAAATCATGGGATAGCACTGTCAGCAGTATTTATTCCGGGAGTGGACAACTGGGAAGCAGACTTCCTCAGCAGGCACGGCCTCCACCCGGGAGAGTGGGGACTTCACCCAGAAGTCTTCCACATGATTGTAAACCATTGGGAAAAACCAAAGGTGGACATGATGGCGTCCCGCCTAAACAAAAAATTGGACAGGTATTGCGCCAGGTCAAGGGACCCTCAGGCAATAGCTGTGGACGCTCTGGTAACACCGTGGGTGTACCAGTCAGTGTATGTGTTCCCTCCTCTGCCTCTCATACCAAAAGTACTGAGAATTATAAGACGGAGGGGAGTAAGAACTATACTCGTGGCTCCGGATTGGCCAAGAAGGACTTGGTACCCGGAACTTCAAGAGATGCTCACGGAGGACCCGTGGCCTCTACCTCTAAGAAGGGACCTGCTCCAGCAAGGACCCTGTCTATTCCGAGACTTACCGCGGCTGCGTTTAACGGCAGGGCGGTTGAACGCCGGATCCTGAAGGAAAAAGGCATTCCGGATGAAGTCATCCCTACCCTGATCAAGCCAGGAAGGATGTAACCGCAAAGCATTATCACCGCATTTGGCGAAAATATGTTGCGGGGTGCGAGGCCAGTAAGGCCCCGATGGAGGAATTTTCAACTAGGTCGATTCCTGCATTTCCTGTAAACAGGAGTGTCTATGTGCCTAAAATTGGGGTCCATTAAGGTTCAAATTTCGGCCCTGTCAATTTTCTTCCAGAAAGAACTAACTTCAGTTCCTGAAGTTCAGACGTTTTGTAAAAGGGGTACTGCATATACAGCCTCCTTTTGTGCCTCCAGTGGCACCTTGGGATCTCAATGTAGTTTTGGGGTTCCTAAAGTCACATTGGTTTGAACCACTTGAGTCTGTGGAGTTAAAATATCTCACATGGAAAGTGGTCATGTTGTTGGCCCTGGTCTCGGCCAGGCGCGTGTCAGAATTGGGGGCTTTATCCTGTAAAGGCCCTTATCTGATCTTCCAGACAGGGCGGAATTGAGGACTCATCCTCAATTTCTCCCTAAGGTGTTTTCAGCGTTTCACGTGAACTAGTCTATTGTGGTACCTGCGGCTACTAGGGACTTGGAGGACTCCAAGTTGCTGGACGTAGTCAGGGCCCTGAAAATATATGTTTCCAGGACGGCTGGAGTCAGAAAATCTGACTCGCTGTTTATCCTGTATGCACCCAACAAGCTGGGTGCTCCTGCTTCTAAGCAGACTATTGCTCGTTGGATTTGTAGCACAATTCAGCTTGCACATTCTGTGGCAGGCCTGCCACAGCCAAAATCTGTAAAAGCCCATTCCACATGGAAAGGGGCTCATCTTGGGCGGCTGCCCGAGGGGTCTCGGCTTTACAACTTTGCCGAGCAGCTACTTGGTCAGGGGCAAACACGTTTACTAAATTCTAGAAATTTGATACCCTGGCTGAGGAGGACCTGGAGTTCTCTCATTCGGTGCTGCAGAGTCATCCGCACTCTCCCGCCCGTTTGGGAGCTTTGGTATAATCCCCATGGTCCTTACGGAGTTCCCAGCATCCACTAGGACGTCAGAGAAAATAAGAATTTACTTACTGATAATTCTATTTCTCATAGTCCGTAGTGGATGCTGGGCGCCCATCCCAAGTGCGGATTGTCTGCAATACTTGTACATAGTTATTGATACAAAAATCGGGTTATTGTGGTTGTGAGCCATCTTTCCAGAGGCTCCTCTGTTATCATGCTGTTAACTGGATTCAGATCACAGGTTGTACGGTGTGATCGGTGTGGCTGGTATGAGTCTTACCCGGGATTCATAAATCCTTCCTTATTGTGTACGCTCGTCCGGGCACAGTATCCTAACTGAGGCTTGGAGGAGGGTCATAGGGGGAGGAGCCAGTGCACACCAGGTAGTCCTAAAGCTTTACTTTTGTGCCCAGTCTCCTGCGGAGCCGCTATTCCCCATGGTCCTTACGGAGTTCCCAGCATCCACTACGGACTATGAGAAATAGAATTATCGGTAAGTAAATTCTTATTTAAAGGTCAAGATAAACATGGATCCATCTGTACTTTTCTAAAATTTGTAAAATAGTTAACCGCTTGTCCCACGATGCAGTAGCCCTGCTGATAACTTTTAGAAGGGAGCAAGAAAAAGTGTATCCAGGGAGCATACAGATTATCCTTCCTTTCTGCCTAGCCCAGGACATATAGCAGAGGACCTGCTGCAGCTGTAATTTAATTTTAATAGTTTTATTTGAGAAATCAGAAGTTTATCACACAATAATGAATTAAGAGCTGCATCAAAAAACTGTGAGAAGAGAACTGGCATATCAAGCAGGCCTATGTAATCCTCAGCGCCATATAATATTATATTATAAGTGTAGACCTGAATGCCTGTTTAGAATTTTCATGCACCTCAGATTGCGAATGCAAAGCCCAGTGTGAGGACGGAGTATAGGTTAGGCAGAGGTGTCCTGGCAGCTAGAGCCACACCTGCAACCTGGCATTAGGATTCCCATTCAGAAGTGTTGAATTTATTATGAAGGGAAAGTTTTAGTGACATTGGCCAGCAGTCACATTATCTCTTATTCAGAGACGGGTTTCTAATGTTTTTGTCAACTACGGGTAATATCAGGGAACTTTGTGTATACGTCTCAGCTGACATCCCTGTGAGGATTTATTTCTTTATTTTAGTGGCAACATCAGTCTTGAACATGTGCCTACCTCAGAAAATGGTTTATTATGATCGGAGTCCATTTTCTACCTCAGAGTCTGAGAGATTATTATATTTCCTCACAACTACTCTACTAGGTGAGGATGATGATAACACAGTGACAAACCTTTGTGTGTGTGTTACTTTTGTATATTCATGCCTGATACAGTGAGAGGTAAAGTATACTGTACACTGTATCTGTGACAGAAACCAGTGCTGCATTATCTATCATTGGTCTCTGACAGAAAGCTCCTCAGTACCCAGTGTGACATTGAAGACACAGCTGTCCCAATCCTTTCCTCAGACTCTGCATCTACCACAGAGGAGGGACTGGAGGATTAAGCAGTAAGGGAAGGACCAGCATTGGGTTTGTCATGAGAGTACCCTTTAATCATATTTCGGGTCTCCACTTGCTGCCAGCTCCGGGCAGAGGTATATTGCCAGCTACGAGCAGTATTGTTCTGTCGGCTCCGGACAGGATAGGTTTGCCTGCTACGGCAGTTTCAGGGAGTGATAGATTGGCCTGAACAGGCATCCCTGTGAGAAATCCATAATATTTGTATTTATTTAGTTATATTTGATAGCAACAAACTTACTATAATATGGAGAAAGACCTGAATGATTAGTTCAGAGTTATACCTCAGAATGTGAATTGGCCATCAGGTATTATCTCTGAAGGATTTCTCATTCCCTTTGATAAATACTGTGTCTCAGATGAGGGAGTAGTGGACACTGATATAACCTTTACCAAGTATTTTATGTCCATTTTTGCAATGTATGAGGAAATAACAGTGTCAGCCAGAGAGACTGAGACTGTGTCCTCATCCTTCAGCGCTGAAGAAAAATCTGATTCAGTGAGTGTTAGCCCCGCCCAGTTGCTAGTGTGCATATGACCTGTGCACAACCTAGCCAGCTGGGCAAGTGCAACTTCACTGCTAGTGTCAGCAGGTTAGTGATTTAAAAATATCACTTCCCTGCCTTACAGCGGAAAATCATGATGCTTACTACATAACCCACCTGCTGTTGCTAGGTGGCAATCCTCCCGACGAACAAAAGTATCAGGGAGACAGGAAACCATGGGATTTGGTGCCGTTGAAGATGGTTTAAGAAGAGGATAAGTACATGAGGGAAGAGGGCCCTACTCATGAGAGCTTACATTCTAAAGGGGAGTTCAGCTGGTTAGTAGCAACAAAACAGTTAGTGCATGAAAAGATTGTTCATTAACAGGTCAAAGTGGAGATAGATTGCACAACTAGAAGTTTCTCCAATAGCAAATCATGTTTTATGTTTATACCTCAGCCATGTTGGTAGGGAAATGAGTGCAGCAGAGAGTGTTATTGCTGTTGGTTTGATGTGTCCCAATAAAGAGCCAGCCTCAATATAAGTCCAGTGTGCACCACAGTGCTTCAGTAGCTGGGGCTCAAGGGAGAGGGACCTCTACTCCTATACCGCTATGCCGGCATGCAACCACCCCACTGTGGGGAGGCAGGAGATGCTACACAACTTGCGTTTTGCAACTTACGGTTTGGTGCTTCTGGCTTCCGGTTTTTGCAATCTACTTATCACCTGACACGTCTCTCTGCCCAATCGTATTGCGGTTTCATCAAAGAGTGGGTTTAAAATTGCTGCTCAATATATCGCCACAAAGGACTCCTGATTGTTTGGCATTTAATCTAATGATTATCTGCACTAAAGCTTTTATGTGCAGGAGTCTAGCTCCAGCAATCATTTATAATAGACCAGAACTAAAATATGTTACATAAATAAATAAATATATATAGACAGTGTGATCCCCCCCCCCCCCCCCGACGAAGTCTGCTGTGATGAAACCGGTTGGGTTGTTAGAGAAAAGGACTAGACGCACAGATCGGGACATTGCTGTTCGAGTGCGGCACAGGTGGATGATGGTTGTCGGTGTTTCTGTCTCGTGTACTCCGGAGGCACCTCCACGGCGGTTTTGAGATTGGAGTCGGTGAACGTATACCTTGATGTATGTGTGCTTGTAATTTTTATTAGTAAAGATTTTATTTGTTACTCACGGATGTGTCTTCCTTTCTTTGTTCTCTCCATATATATATATATATATATATATATATATATATATACATATATATTTATACAACTCACAAAGATAACCGGAACTCCCGGGACTTGTAATGAAGACGAAGTAAATTTCGGATCACATCAATCTACCAACGTTTCGGGGCTCAGTGCCCCTTTGCCAAGGCACGCGAAATAACAAACGCTTACCTTTTAAGTGTGTACTGCCCGCCAGTGGAAAGACCCGGCGCCGCGTTATCAGCTCTGTAGGATTCCTGGCTGGTCTCCATCGTCCCCAGCAGATGTCGTCACACCCTTTTCAGCTGACGGGTTGCCATGGAAACAACCTGCGCTGTCCGGGAGTGCACAGGGTCAGGCTGAAAACAACAGAAAACAGTTAATTGTGTTTATATTAATAGGAGGCATCTGGGTCGGAAGGCAGTCAATTGACCGCCAGTCGGGATCCCGACAGTCAGGATACCGATGCCGGAATCCCGACACCAGCTGAAATGGGATCCGGTCTGAAGATCGACAGTGTCTAGGTCGACAATGTTTAGGTCGACCACTATAGGTCGACAGTCACTAGGTCGACATGGATGGAAGGTCGACAGGGTTTCTATGTCGACATGTGCTAGGTCGACAGGTCTAAAGGTCGACATGAGTTTTTCACATTTTTTTCCTTTTTTTGGATTTTTTCATACTTAACGATCCACGTGGACTACGATTGGAACGGTAAAGTGTGATGAGCGAAGCGGTAGCGGAGCAAAGGCACCATGCCCGAAGCATGGCGAGCGAAGCGAGCCATGCGAGGGGACGCGGTGCACTAATTTGGGATCCCGGTCACTTTACGAAGAAAACGACACAAAAAAAAAAAATCCTCATGTCGACCTTTAGACCTGTCGACCTAGCACATGTCGACCTAGAAACCCTGTCGACCTTCCATCCATGTCGACCTAGTGACTGTCGACCTATAGTGGTCGACCTAAACATTGTCGACCTAGATACTGTCGATAAAACGAACCACACCCGCTGAAATACGGACGGTCGGAGTCCTGAGGGGACACACTGCACTCACTGCCATGATCCCGGCTGTTGGGCTCCCGCCATCGGTATCCTGACCTCCAACATTCCGACCGCCGGGATCTCGTATTGAACCCTCTGGGTATATGATGTAATAATTAAGCCACAGAGGGGAAACATGCCTTATCATATAATGTGTAGTGCATGGATGCTAAAGTCTCTGTGTTTCAAGAGGTTTTTTAATCAGGGCACCCGGGTGCTACAAGTGCCTGGGGTGCACAACTTGTAAAAATATACAACCTGGCTCTACAGTCTTGAATTCTCTAACGGATCGCACTTTTCGTAAGAAACATGTTCTGACGTGTACATCATCCTTCCTTGTATATCTCACTGAGTACAAATAGAGATGCATATTTTCTATGTATATTTTGTGTTTAATATTACTTGTACGGGTCTTTTCCTTTGGTTCATTTTCATCTCTTCTTCCCCCCTTGCTACATTTTTCTTTCTTTCTCTCACCTTCCTGACTATACATCTATAAGTTAATTTGATATGCTATAGACCCCACTTAAAGTAAAATAGCCATTAAGACAACTACGAAGAAAATTTGCACAAGCTCCAACATGTGCTCAGATCACCAGTCAGACCCTGATCTGGGCACATGCACATGTTGGAGCTTGTACAAATTTTCTAGTGGAGTTATTGATCACCAGAAAGAGAATATATTTTCTATATTTGGGCATCTATACGGATTTTATACCTTCATACCAAACAAACCTTAATTAAGCCTTCAAAATTGAACGCGAGGAATGGCTGCTTTCACATAATCCACTTAAGATCTAATTGATTCATACCCCTGATAAAGTCATAAAGACGAAATGCATAGGATTCACCAATCTCTATCCATTGTGTTGTTGGAATAATTACTCTCCACTTTGAGCTCACACCTTTGTTAAGGTGAGGGGAGATTTACACCAGCTATTGTACAATGACATTTATAAGGACTAGTTTGGTATTGTGAGTTTATATGATTTTTTATATTGTTCATCAAATAAAACATAATTGTTTGATATTAATTGTTACTATCTCTTGGGTGATTTTGTTTTGGTTAGAGTTTTCTCATCCTAGGGTGCTACACATTAAAGAAAAACTTCCGGAACATCGAATATATGACTGGTCTATTGAGGTGGATTGTTCATAACTCCATCATATACTGAATTTACAGTTTCATATGTATTAGCACACTGGGATATCTTTTATTGTTTATACTGTATATACATCTATCTATCTATCTATCTATCTATCTATCTATCTATCTATCTATCTATCGGGTGTGGTATTGAAAGTCGACTATTGGTCGACAGTAATTAGGTCGACAGGGTGTCTATGTCAACAGGGTCTTTAGGTCGACATGTTCTAGGTCGACAGGTCAAAAGGTCAACATGAGTTTTTAATGTTATTTTGGTGTCGTTTTCTTCGTAGAGTGACCGGGAACCCCATTTAGTGTACCGCGTCCCCTCGCATGGCTCGCTTTGCTCGCCATGCTTCGGGCATGGTGCCTTCGCTCCGCTACCGCTTCGCTCGGCACAGATTACCGTTCCAATCGTAGTCCACGTGGATCGTTAAGTATGAAAAGGTTCAAAAAAAGAAAAAAATTGTGAAAAACTCATGTCGACCTTTTGACCTGTCGACCTAGAACATGTCGACCTAAAGACCCTGTCGACCTAGACACCCTGTCGACCTAGTTACTGTCGACCAATAGTGGTCGACCTAGACATTGTCGACTTTCAATCCGGATCCCATATCTATCTATCTATCTATCTATCTATCTATCTATCTATCTATCTATCTATCTATCTATAAACAAAATACAAACAATATCCTATTCTTGCACACAGACAAAAGCAGCACTACAGGAGAGACCTCTGTTGTAAGGTCTCAAATAAGCATAGAACAAACAGAATTCCTAAGTGCACTATATTCCTTGAATATTTATTCTTCAAATCTTCCAAACAATGGACCCAATGGGCAGAGCTTCCATTCAGAAATTGTGGGGCCCGGGACTGACAAAATAGGAAGGCCCCATCAGAAATTGTGGGTGACGGGACTGACAAAATAGGAAGCCCCCCATTCAAAAAAAAAAAAAATGTTACATAAAAATATATATTCCAAAAAATCAAAAATAAAATTTCTATGCAGACACGAAGCCACCCCCACAAGTCCCAAGTCTGTGTATTTAAGGCAGAAATATTTATTTATTTTAGTTGAAATTTTTTAATTCGCCATCAGGCACCTTAAGATCTCACCTCATTTTTTTTTTTAATATATATTATATGCACATGCATTCATACATGTGCCGCTATCTGGAGGTCCCAAAATGCTTATGCTGCTGCCTGCCTGCCTCTGTCCCCACTGTTCTGTTGATGTCCTTCATCCTCCTGCAGCTCTGTATTGAAAATGTCCCTCTCAAAATGGCTGCTGCCTTAAAGGAGACAGTTGTTAAAGATACTAGAGGGCTCCTCTAGTATCTTGAATAATTGTCTCCTCTGTGGCGGCGGCCATTTTGGGAGAGAGGTTTTTCAATACAGAACTGCTGGAGGATCGGAGAAGAGCGGGGACGGCGGCGGGTGGGCAGGCGGCTGCATGAGCATCCCAGGCCCTCCTCTCCCTTCAGAGAGGCTGGGCCCGGGACAGCTGTGCCCCCATCACCCCCTTGATGGCAGCCCTGCCAATGGATGCAGACTGTAGGTTGGAGAATTCTTAAAGAGTTTATTCACATGGTATCAACAGATATCCACTCACCGGAAAATCACCCAGACAAAAGGCCATAAAGTCCAATTAGTACCAATTATTGGTTTATTGACACAATTTTTAACATACACAATAAAAATGTTGTACAGAAATAAAATTTGTATATCAGTGAGAGAAGTCCAGATCGTGTAGATGGTGAATTAGATCCTCCCTCACCTTCACAAGGTGTAAGCTCAAAACGGGAGAATCTTCACAATCTGTATTGGTGACTCATAGCTGACAGATCATACACGTTTCGTCTTAACGACTTCATCAGGGGTAATTCACAAAAAAGGGCAGGACCACAAGATTGGGGCTTATATAGGGCAATAAGCATACAGCTACCTTGGTGAGTCTTTTTCTCTAAACAAACCCTATCAGGGTCCTTAATCGCAAAAAATTGCGATGAAAGTCATCAATAATGATCGTATAGATGTCCTTAAACACACATGGACTAAAAGACTTTAAATCCAATTGATTTAGATGAAGAAAATATCACATATTAAATATTGTCATAGTAGTACAACAGACGTTAAAAATATGTTGCCAATGAAAACCTCCACAGTGAGATCCAAACGTGCATGTGCAGCACACAAGTGAAGATTTCACAAAGATCTATATCTATCTATATCACAACATAAACATTAATCACTATTGTCATAAAATAAAACACTAACAATTACAATGAAAAGCCACTATATTTCACTCCATTTCATCAGTGACACTTTTTAGATAGAATTACCTATACATAGACTGCACTGTCAAGAATCCTAGATTATTATTATTATTATTATTATTATTATTATTAGGAACATACTAAAAAGCATAAATCCATAAATCACTCACTTTACCTCCCGGGCGCCCTATTATTTTTGGGATTGGGACTATTACATTGAAATTGGCACATTTTGTTGATGCACACCTATAGAGTTGTGTGGTTACATTAAGATCCTACATCAAGGATACTACCCATTTCTTATATTTGCTTAAAAATGTTAAATGGAAAGATACCTACTGTATAATTTCTAAACATGTGATGTGGAATCTTAATATTCAGGCATACCACATGTTAACAGCATTGAAGATATTACTAATCTTATAGAAAAAGATTCTTCAATGAAATGTCAGGTCCGGGTGTTTTTGTGAATCCGTTAACCCGGAACCAACCACAGGTGTAGGTGCTGGGGTATGAAGAAAGTAGGGAGGACGAAGTAAGTTCCGTTTCATATATTTATTAAAAATAACAATTCAGTAAAGAGTTAAATGACAAGTTGTTAATCATCATATTATACTGAAGTATTGCAGGAATGGCAGAAATAATATGCAGGATAAAGCTCAAAGATAAATAATAGAAATGTTCATGGAAACGTATGCAAAACAAGCTGATGAATAAATGTTGAATTGTCCAAATATAAATAAGCTTTGATGCAGAACTGTAGAATGTGTTTAACTGGATAATTGAGACATGAAGAAATAACTGTAAGGATTTGCAATGAAGTTTTGAGAGTTAACTGAGAGGCTGTGAAGAATTATCTTTGTTATGGCAACATAGAAAATAAAAGTACTGAATTGGGTTACTTGCAGATTCAGGAGATCACTGTGAAACTGTAGCAGATGACAAGGTGATGAATGGGTTAAATGCTGAGTAGAAAAAACGAACAGCTGAGGGTAGTGGAATCCTCCAAACTTTGTATGGTAGGCAGACAAGGTAACCTCATGCAAGACTCTGGGAATCCAACTGCTTCCAGTAGGTGTGCAATTAACTGACAGCACAGCGGGGAGCTGGTGGATCTTTTAACAGTGAAGGCTGCAGACGGACCTCTGGGAACGGAGGCGATATCTGGACCACGGGAATCACACAGGAATGCACGGAGAGAGCTCAGAGCTAGAGCACAGCGTTGATACAACAAAGCACTGGCCCAGAGTAACATAATCCCAGCCTACTTAAAGGCAGCACAAGCACGGGATTGGCTTACACCTGCCCACAGGTGTTTTCACAAGTGCTCTGTATTACCTATTTGGTCTCCAACATGGCCACCTCCTATACAGCAGACACACTGCAGTGCCTTAGGCCATTTGGTCCCCGCACTCACAGTTCCCAGATTCTGCATTACCTGTGCCACCGATCACGCCGCGTCCCCACACGGGCGCACAGCACCGCGAGCAACCGCACTGGCAACGGATGAACCCCAGAACCCGCAAAGGTAAGAGACCGGTTCGTGACATGAAAGAAGTATTAGAAATTTTGTGGTAGCATTCATCAAATTCATAATAATGCATAGTATTCACAGTGCTTCACTTTTTCCACATTTTGTTATGTTATTTCCTTATTCCAAAATGGAATAAATTAATTTTTCCCTCAAAATTCTACACACAATACCCCACAATGACAACGTGAAAAATGTTTTTTTGAGATATTTGCAAATTTATTAAAAATAAGAAATCAGATGTTCATAAGTATTCACAGCCTTTGCCATGAAGCTCAAAATTGAGCTCAAGTGCATCCTGTTTCCACTGATCATCCTTGAGATGTTCCTACAGCTTAATTGGAGTCCACAAGTGGTAAACTCAGTTGATTTGGGACTGAGGAACTGGCACAATCACTCCTGAGTGTGGAAGTGAACTGACCACAGTCTGCAGAATTTTAGCCATTTTTGAGTCTGATAGTAGGCCCGTGGTGAAATACCGTTGAGCGGGGCATCACTTGAATGAGACTGTGTACCTGTGAGAGACAACTTGTAGCACCCAAGCATCTGAAATTGTCATAGTCCAAACTCGTGCAAAGTGCAGTAGTCGGCCTCCCACCCTGAGGTCCCCCAGGGGAAGGCCCACCCCATCAGGCTGCAGGCTTGTCAGTCTTTGCTGTAGGATGACAACCAGCCCAGGATTGCTTGGCCTTGGGCTTAGATGGTTTTGCAGTGCATGTCTGCCTGGGGTATGACTGTCCTTTAGCTTTTCCTTGTGGACGAAAGGAACAAAAAGTGTCACTTTTGACCCGCAGTGCAGGATTAGACGGGTTAAAAGGCCATTCTGGCTGCCGCCAAAGATGTCACAATTTTATCTAGCTCCTCACTACAGAGGATGTTACGAGTAAAGGGAAGAATTTCCAAAGTTATCTTGGAATCCAAATCTACCTTCCAAGAACGTAGCCAAATAATATGTTGTGCTAGTACAGTAGCAGATGCCTTTGCTGCCAACACACCAGCCTCAGATAAAGCTTCCTGAATATAATAAGAAGCAGACTTGATATCAGTTAAATACAGTCTGCATTCATGTGACATATCCGAAGGCAGTTTTTCTTCGATTGCCTGCACCCATGCTTCTATAGCCTTTCCGGCCCAGGAAGCTGCCACAGTGGGTCTATGTATAGCCCCTGTGAGGGAATAAATAGATTTCAGACAGCTTTCAATACATTTGTCTGTCGGTTCCTTCAGTGAGGTGACAGTAGTGATAGGCAGAGTGGACTACACTATGAGACGGATGACATGAGAGTCCACTGGAGGTGGGGTTTTCCACTTGGCACAGATAGCTGCTGGCAGAGGATAGTGAGCTAACTCACGCTTATACAAAGGGAACTTCTTACCCGGCATGTTCCAGGGTTCCTGAATAATTTCCATTAAATGGTCAGAATGAGAAAATTCTGTTTTAATCACCTTTTGCTTTTTAAACACATCAGTTTTCTTAGCAACTGGTGTGGGTTCTTCCTCATCTGAGAGTTGAAGAATATGTTTAATAACTGCCGCTAGGAAAGGTGCATCTACGCTGCACTCACCATGCTGCAGGCGGCTCGGTGGTGACTTGCGGATGCCACGGGATCTATTCCCACTCTATGGGTGTCGCAGACACCGAGTGGGAATAGTCCTTGTTGGTCGGCATGCCAACCGTTGGGATTGTGAGGTGGCAGGATGTAGGGGATGTAGGATGTAGGTCTCCTGACTGTCACTCAGTAGCGGCTCTTGCCACGGGCAAGCAGGACTTTTGCCCGGGGCGCGGCTGTCCCGGGGGCACTGCCGCCGTGGCAAGAGCCGCTACTAACTAGGTTGGTGGCGGCGGTGGTTTTGAAAAGGTCCTTTCCGCGAAGGGAAACTAGATGTACAGTGAGGTAGCATCTAGTTTCCCTTCGCGGAGAGGACCTTTCTGTACAGCGCTATGGGAGAGACGTCATGACGTCTCTCCCATAGATCAGAGGAGTGGCGCCGGCGGTGGAGGCAGAGTGCAGTGGTCGGGAACAGGAACGGGGCTGGTAAGTATTTTTAATTTTTTTTACTAGGTGCACAGCTACTTGTGGGCACAACTAATGGGGGCACAGCTGCAGGGGGCACACTAAGGGGGCACAACTACTGGGGCCACAACTAATGGGGGCACAGCTGTAGGGGGCACAGCTGCAGGGGGCACAACTACTGGGGCCACAACTAATGGGGGCACAGCTGCAGGGGGCACACTAAGGGGGGCACAACTACTGGGGCCACAACTAATGGGGGCACAGCTGTAGGGGGCACAGCTGCAGGGGGCACAACTACTGGGGCCACAACTAATGGGGGCACCGCTGCAGGGGGCACACTAAGGGGGGCACAACTACTGGGGCCACAACTAATGGGGGCACAGCTGCAGGGGGAATAACAGATACTGGGGGCACAGCTGCAGGGGGCATAACAGCTACTGGGGGCACAACAGCTGCAGGGGGCATAACAGCTACTGGGGGCATAACAGCTACTGGGGCACAACAGCTGCAGGGGGCACAGTAGGGGGCCGCTACTAACTAGGATGGTGGCGGCGGTGGTTTTGAAAAGGTCCTTTCCGCGAAGTTAAACTAGACGTACAGTGAGGGGTAGCGTCTGGTTTCCCTTCGCGGAGAGGACTTTTCTGTACAGCGCTATGGGAGAGACGTCATGACGTCTCTCCCATAGATCAGAGGAGTGGAGCCGGCGGCGGAGACAGAGTGCAGAGGTCGGGAACAGGAACGGGGCTGGTAAGTATTTTTTATTTTTTTTACTAGGTGCACAGCTACTTGTGGGCACAACTACTGGGGCCACAACTAATGGGGGCACAGCTGTAGGGGGAATAACAGCTACTGGGGGCACAGCTGTAGGGGGCATAACAGCTACTGGGGGCACAACAGCTGCAGGGGGCATAACAGCTACTGGGGGCATAACAGCTACTTGGGCACCACAGCTGCAGGGGGCACAACAGCTGCAGGGGGAACAACAGCTACTGTGGGCACAGCTCTGCAGGGTGCACAACGCTACAGGGAGCAAAACTACAGGGAGCAAAACTGACCACGCCCTTTCCTGTGAAGCCACGACCCCATTTTTTTTACGTGCGCCTTTGGCGCGCACTAACCCTGTTTCGCCCTGGGCGCCACAAGGTCTAGAACTGGCCCTGCTGCCACTGTCACATAACTACATCCCTCTGAGAGGACTGTGGATTGGGAGGATGAAGTAGCCTGCTTAGATGAACCAGTGGCATGTGTATGCACAGTCAGGGCCTTTTGTCTAGACAGAGTTTGTGTTAATTGTTGCATCTGATTAGACGGGGTATCCACTCAAGGCAGATTTACTATTGGTACTATATTGGGTGGCAATGCTATAGGGGGGCCCTAGGGGGGCGTAGGTCAGTCTATCAGAGTACACAACAGTTTTAGAAAAGGCTGCTCAGGAAGGCTCTTGCATGGAGGCAGGAGCAGTGGACTAGGAGGTGTATAACAGTTAGCACAGAGGCCATCCTGTACAATATCCTCTGCAGTTAACCCTGCTGAGCAAACTCTACATGAGAGTAACACAGGGGATTCTGCTTGTTTGCATCTCTTTTTGTTAGACATGTCAGTAAAACAAAGTGGACGCACCGGGCACACTGGATACAAAGATATCTAGGTGCAGAGCTTGGTATGTTACTGAGATATATATATATATATATATATATATAGTATAGTCCACACGGACCGGCACTCCCACCATCTTCTGTAAACAAGCTCCGGTGCCCTCCAAGGACAATCCACAAACAGCAAATAAGAGGCGGCACTCGGAGACTTTAAAGTGCAGATAAATTGTATTCCACAAACAGAAAACTAACGTTTCGGGGTCACATTACAAAAAGTTTTTGTTCACTTTGACAAAGGGGTAATGTGACCCCGAAACGTTAGTTTTCTGTTTGTGGAATACAATTTATCTGCACTTTAAAGTCTCCGAGTGCCGCCTCTTATTTGCTGTTTATATATATATACACATATATATATATATATATATATATATATATATCTATCCAGCGATTCCTAGCATGCAGTGGCACTCAGGGACAGACTCATGGATAATTCAAAATAAACAGTGTTTAATCCATTGCAAAGCAAAAAAGTTCCATCCAACGTTTCAGGGTGCGAACACCCCTTTGTCAAGGTGAACAAATAAGAAGTGAATAGTGTGACAAAATAATTACCTTTATGTGTAGCGAGGTCCCGCCTGCGGGAGGTGCAGCAATCAATCAGGGGAAGACGTGAACTTACTTCCCTACGTGTGAGCGGATGACGTCGTCTACACATGGTCCGGCGTCGCGTCGTTGAACGTCCAGGTACCCCTGGCAACCACCTACACACATGCTGTCCTGACAGGCAGCTGCTTTTGTAGTCATGGAAACGAGGGGTCCTCCGGGTAAACAGATCGCGGCGGTCCAGATTCGGCGCTATAAAGACATATAAAACCAGTGTGCTGATTGTGACGACTAATGAAGTTAAAAATGTATATGTGCTGCAGCATCAGTCTATAGTAAAATCGTGCATGCAAAGCATTAAAGTACATATATGCCTACCATGTCACATTCTTATACAGCTAGATAACTGGTACACTCCAATTGAAGACATATACTCAGTGTAGAACTCAAGTCCACACTGGAGGTGTCTACCACTGTCAGAGCCACAAGCAGTTAATATCTCCTAATCATACACCCATGCCCATACGAGCACTTTCGTAGTATATTTAATCACGTGCCCTTGTGATTTACAATGCGTGGGCAAAACCATTCGCAGTGCCCGTGAACGGCTTGCACTACATAGATCAGCCGTTAAATCTGCACTATCTGGCAAACCATCTGAACAACCAGTAGCTCGCCATTACGCTGAACATGGTCATTCAATGAACAATTTACGGTTCCAGATCATTGACCATTGCCCAAAGAGCTTGAGGGGCGGAGACAGAGCTGGAGACCTTTTGAGGCTCGAGGCCAGATGGATGTACCATTTGGCAACCATCAAGCCGAAAGGACTGAATGATAAAATGCAATGGAGTGTGTTTTGAATAGTCTTTTATTCGTGATATGTATAGATACATTTATTAGTATAATCATGCACTTGTGTACATTATAGGCATGGGTGTATGATTAGGAGATATTAACTGCTTGTGGCTCTGACAGTGGTAGACACCTCCAGTGTGGACCTTGAGTTCTACACTGAGTATATGTCTTCAATTGGAGTGTACCAGTTATCTAGCTGTATAAGAATGTGACATGGTAGGCATATATGTACTTTAATGCTTTGCATGCACGATTTTACTATAGACTGATGCTGCAGCACATATACATTTTTAACTTCACTAGTCGTCACAATCAGCACACTGGTTTTATATGTCTTTACAGCGCCGAATCTGGACCGCCGCGATCTGTTTACCCGGAGGACCCCTCGTTTCCATGACTACAAAAGCAGCTGCCTGTCAGGACAGCGTGTGTGTAGGTGGTTGCCAGGGGTACCTGGATGTTCAACGACGCGACGCTGGACCATGTGACCGGCGCTAGTAGACGACGTCATCCGCTCACACGTAGGGAAGTAAGTTCACGTCTTCCCCTGATTGATTGCTGCACCTCCCGTAGGCGAGACCTCGCTACACATAAAGGTAATTATTTTGTCACACTATTCACTTCTTATTTGTTCACCTTGACAAAGGGGTGTTCGCACCCTGAAACGTTGGATGGAACTTTTTTGCTTTGCAATGGATTAAACACTGTTTATTTTGAATTATCCATGAGTCTGTCCCTGAGTGCCACTGCATGCTAGGAATCGCTGGATGTGTTACTGTTTCCAGAAGGCACCGGGGCTCCATTCACAAGGAAGGGTGAGTGCCTATCCGATATTGTATATATATATATATATATATATATATATATATATATATACACACATACATAGATAGATATGCAAAAAGGGAATTCCTTTAGTTTTGTTCTATAATATAAGCAGCACCGGAGATGGAACCCCTGTTTGCGGGAAACCAAAATATACATCTAAACAAAAACAATATCTGCACTAATGTATGGGTGTAGTATGGTATGCCGGCGGTCGGGATCCCGGCGACCAGCATACCGGCGCCGGGAGCCCAACCGCCGGCATACCGACAGTGTGGTGAGCACAAATGAGCCCCTTGCGGGCTCGCTGCGCTCTCCACGCTGCGGGCACGGTGGCGCGCTACGCGCTACGCGCGCCACGCTATTTTATTCTCCCTCCAGGGGGGTCGTGGACCCCCACGAGGGAGAATAAGTGTCGGTATGCCGGCTGTCGGGATCCTGGCGCCGGTATACTGTGCGCCGGGATCCCGACAGCCGGCATACTGAAGACCACCCCTAATGTATATATGACTGTGAATTCAGTCTATGGAAAAGCTGTTCATTCAATGGATCAAACAATATTCAGTGTGTCGAGGTTAATTGGAATTCAGGTGGCTAGGGCGTGGTTCCCTAAAAAATGCACCCTCTCACCAAAAATCACCCAAAACTGAAGAAAAAGATCAGGCATATGTAGTTAAAGATTTTCTTTTACTTTTACAGGAATTGATTGGTGAACGATTAGATGCAAATTGAAGATGGCATCCCATAGGGTTGCCCCATATAAATGCAACACTTCCAATCTGGTGACAGAAAACAGTTCGCAGGTGTACTGTAATAAATTCGTACTGGTGTATTAACGATAGAATCACAGTAGTACAGAACTAGGCTCTAAATCAAGCATGTGCACAGGTCACCAGTCTCAGTAGAATGCATTCTGATGAAGTCTTTTTAGATGAAATGCATAGGGTTCACCAATCAATTCCTGCCATGTCCTGGTGTATATGAATTCCACCTAGAGCTCACACCTTTTTTTAATATATATTCTGTTTTTATTGAAAACAATGAAAAACAGTGGAAAACACATACCGTCACAACATCGGAAGACATAAAATGAACCAGAGGAAAGAAAAAAGGAGATCTTGCACACATGGTCCTTGCAAGCAAATTCAACAGATCTGACTGATCGCTTTATCATATAAAGACCGTAAGTCCATTATTAAAGGAAAATTTTTAGTATCAAGTCCACTTGAAACGGCACAAGCTCCAGATTAAAATACAACAAAATTTAGAAATAAAGGAAAGAGATGGGAGGGGATAAGGAGGGGGAAAAGGTGTTAAAAAGAGTAAAAAGAAGGGGAAGATATAGAAGAACAGGAGAAATTGGGTCCAGTCCGAGGTATCTCAATCAAAACGTAGCAAAATACTTGCTGCAAGAGAAAGTTAAGATGAAGGATGGGGGTATGCAGCCCCATTTACTTCACTGAGAATATATAATATTTATAGGAAGCTGAAATTTCATAGGTTAACCAGGGATGCCATGTGGTGTTAAATTTGGCTGTCATATCTCTAGAAGCCAAAAGTGTATCTTCCATAGCCATATAATAATCTATCCTGGCAAACCAAGTTTTACGTGTAGGGGGATTAGTGGATCTCCAAAGAGCAGGTATCGTGGCTCTGGCCGCATTGCACAAATGCCGCATCAGTGATGTTTTATAGTCCGATAAAGCCATAGGGGAGTGATTCAACAGCCAGAAGGCCGGGCTAGTGGGAATAGTGATATTAAGAATATCCTGGGAGATTGCCATAACATCATTCCAGTAAGATTTTAGTAGGGAGCAGTTCCACCAGATATGTAGTAATGTGCCTAAGGCGTTACAGCATCTCCAACAGTTGGCTGAAATTGTGGGATAGATGGCATGCAGAAGTGTGGGGTGTCTGTACCATCTCGTTAGAATTTTGTATTGTGTTTCCCAAATTTGAATACAGACGGACCTTCTCTGGGTCTTAAGGAAAATAGCCTCCCAATCCTTATTGGAGAGTGGTAAATTCAGATCTCTCTCCCACTTTGAGGTGAAAGAAGGAACGGTACAAGTTTCGGGCGTATGTATTAGTTTGTATAAGGTGGATATGGTGTGCGTGGGGTTGATAGGGCCGACACAGACTTTCTCAAATTGTGTTAGCTCTCTAGAAGCTTGTGAAAGTCTATTACCTGAATTCAAGAAGTGTCTGACCTGTAGGTATTTCCAAAAATCCGTTTGTGGGATGTTCCATTTAGTTCTAATGTCTACAAATTGTTTAACCCCAGATATTTGTACTAGTTGTCCAACCCTAAAGAGTCCCTCTAGTGCCCAAGTACGAAAGTGAGAGAGAGAAATTCCCGGTAGAAAATCAGGATTACCCAAAAAAGAGGTTAAGGACCCAAAATCAGAGGAAATATATATACAGCGACGTATTGTCTTCCACAAAGATAGTGTGGGGGAAATAGTTGGATGAAATGCATTTAGTTTAGGTATGGAAGGAAGCCATGGAAAAATTTCAGGGTATTGTTGTGTATATAGGCCTTCCAGCCCCACCCATTGCTTATTTTCCCAACTCCTGGTCAAGTCTAAGATCCTATTGAGCAGAATCGCATTATAGTAATTCCTTATATCAGGGAGTTGAAATCCGCCTCGCCTAGCAGATCTTATCATGGTGAATTTACTTATTCTCGGTCTCTTACGGGACCATATGAATTGTTGAATAAGGAGCTGTATGGATCTGACCCACGAGTCTGGAATTTGTATTGGCAGCGTTTGGAGGGTATAGAGTAGTTTGGGTAGAGTATTCATTTTAACTACACCCACCCTGCCCAGCCAAGATAGGTGTCGTAGATGCCATCTACTATAATCATTCCGTATTGGTCGGAGAAGTGGTTGGAAATTCAAAGATAATAATCGTGATAGGTCTCGAGGTATCTGAATCCCTAAGTAAGTGATATGTGAGGATTTCCAAAGAAATGTGAAAGAGCATTTCAATGTAGCCACTACAAAAGGAGAAGCCGAGATGTTCAGGGCATTAAATTTGGATGCGTTCACCTTAAAATTAGAGAGGGCACTATAAGTGTCTAGTTCCTTCATAAAATGTGGAAGAGAATGGGTAGGACGTGTGATCAATGCCAGTAAATCATCTGCGAACAGTGCTAGTTTATATTTCTTAACCGCAACCCGTAAACCTGATATAGAATTGTTGGCTCTGATAGCCCTCACAAACACTTCTATACTGAGGACAAAAATTATGGGTGATAGAGGACATCCCTGTCTCATCCCATTATTGATAGAAAAGGAGTCAGACAGAGAGCCATTAATACGGACTATAGCTGTTGGTGATGTGTAGAGAACCATGATCCTGTCTAATGCCTGTGGACCTAGTCCAATATGCTCCAGGACCGACCTCATAAAGCTCCAACTGACCCTGTCAAACGCCTTTTCGGAATCTGTTGAGAGTAGAACAGCAGGGATCCATCCGCGAGAAGCTAAATGTATCAGATTCAGAATTTTAGTTGTATTATCTTTTGCTTTGCGGCCCAGAACAAATCCCACCTGGTCACTGTGTATAAGGGAGGGGAGAAACTCGTTAAGTCTAGTCGCCATCAATTTTGCGAATAATTTTACATCAACATTCAGCAGAGATATGGGCCTGTAACTGGAGCATACCGAAGGGTCTCTCCCCTGTTTGGGAATAACTGTTTTTTGGGCTTCGAGGGATTGTTTGGAAAAATTAGTGTCTGCCGAGATGGAATTAAAATCTTAAAGAAGGTTGGGTGCTAGCATGTCTTTAAACATCTTGTAATAGGTGGAGGGGAAGCCATCTGGTCCAGGGCTTTTGCCCTGGGGCATGGACGATATAGCTAGTTCTACCTCTAACAAGGTGAAGGGCCTCTCCAATGAGAGTATTTCAGATGGTGTCAGTGTAGGATAGGCAACTTTTTCTAAATAACATTTGGATCGAAGAATATCTATGATAGGTTCCGTATCTGGGGAAGGTTTAACTAAGTTATATAGTTTTGAGTAATAGTTTTTGAAACAGGAGTTTTAAAGCAGAGATTACCTCTGTCGTTTTTCATATTATTGATAAACAAGGATGTTCGTTGGGCCCTAAGTGCTTGGGCTAAAAGGCCCCCCCGGTTTGTTGCCCCACTGGTAATATTTTTTTTACATTTGCGTATGGAAAATTGGGTATTTTCGTTGAGAATTTTATTTAAATTCATCCGAGCCTCAGTCAGCTCTGTAAACTCCACCTGGGATAGAGATGATTTATGTAACGTCTCCAACAAATTAATCTTTTGTAGTAATTTGTTTATTTGGGCCGATCTTTGCTTTTTCAGAAAGAAACCAAGTTGAATAAGTTTACCTCTTAGGGTACATTTATGCGCTTCCCAGATAATCACTTTTGAGACCTCTGTAGTATCATTATTTTCAAAATATTCAGTAATTGCTTTATCAATCTCACTTTTGCAATATTATAATGTAAAAGGGATTTGTTAAGACGCCAAGTCCACTGGCCTACAGAATGCGATGGTATTGATATTATCCTAAAGACTGGAGCATGATCCGACCAAGTTATCGACCCTATAGATGTTTCAACTAAAAGGGGGAGATGTCTGTGGCTTAGAAATAAATAATCCAGACGAGAGTAGACTCGGTGTGGGTTGGAGTAAAACGTGTAATCTCGCCCAGTCAAGTGCATAACCCTCCAGGAATCTACCAATTGTAATTTGTGAAAAATCTTTTTAACCTTACGGTGTTTATTTTTAGAAAAACTAGGGGCACCAGAGGAGGTGTCAAGGGATGGGTCCATGGACCAGTTCAAATCACCTCCTAAAATAACAAAACCTGTGATAAAAGAGTCTAGATGTAACAGATGAGATTGAGAAAAAGACATTTGACCCTGGTTGGGTGCATAGAGTACTATAAACGTGTAAGCCTGTGTGAAGATTTTACAATTTACAATTAGTAGTCTCCCCATCAGAAATTTGCAGTTTTTTTTAGAGAAAAGTATTGCTACACCCTTTGACTTGCTATCTGGATTATTACAATAGTAAGCCAATGGGAATCAGTGATTAATCAATGAAGGGCCACGGGCAGAGATTTTAAAATGTGTCTCTTGAATTAGAGCAACATCAACTCTATCAGCCCACAAAGATCGAAGCAGGTTGGATTTTTTTTCTGGTAAATTAAGACCCTTGGCATAAATTGATGAGACTTTTAGTTTACCTGGCACTGTCATATGAAAAAGGGGATATCAGGACATATAGTAGCCTCAGACCAGCCCAGGAAAACAGAGAGGAAGAGGAAGTCAGATATGAGAGGAAAAGAGATGGGAAACAAGAACAATAACAATAATTGAAAACCCACCATGGGAAAACTGGTGTACAAATACCAGAGATCCAAAAAGGCACAACGGCCATATGCAGGTAAGGGGCATGGGAGTCATCACTAGGGGCTCTTAAAAAATTCTCAAGATTGTTATAAGCATAGATCACAGATAATATCAAATCAATGTAAACATATTATAGAAATAGAAATAGCTGTTGCGTAATGATATAATCAACAATAATAAAAAAGGGAAACAGCATCCAGAACATTCAAAATCCAGACAGGATTAGGTAGCCAAGAGCTAAGAGGTATAATTTCAACTTGTAACTTAGTAAAATAAACTTCAACTTCATTATCAGTCGGCGCAGAAAATATCGCACTGCACTAAAATATACAATTGTTATACGGGTAGTCACCAGTTACTACTAGAAAAAGTCAATCAGGTAGTGCTCTTATCTTGACATACTGCGGTGGTAATAGGGCTCTTCTTTCGGGAGTGATGGAACTCTGTCCATGAGGTGTTGTTTACGAGTGGCTGAGGTGGTTGTAGGTCAGGCATATTAAATTCCCAGTTGGGAATAGTTAGACTCCGTAGACCAAGCCCAGCGCAGAATGATGAGATATCTGAATGGGTAATCAAGGTATGTATCCTCCCAGATGAGGAGACTTGGAGGCTGAAGGGAAAGCTCCATCGATATTTTAATTGGCGTTTTCAGAGTTCATCCATTAGAGGTTTCAGAGATCTCCTTTGTTGGAGGGTATGCCAGGACAGATCTTGAAATAGGAAAAAAAACTGTGTTCCCTAATGCACACCGAGTGAATAATATTACTACATAATAATAGTCAGATTATACGGAGATCTTAGTTGCGTATATCTGCAGATATAGGGTTAAGCCCCCAGGCCGATCGACAAGGCTTCTCCGTCACTGGGGGTCCCTAATACTAGGTATGGGCCTGGGGTGCAGGACCCCACGATGTCGGCACAGGTCGGCCACCCCAGGTCAGCACACAGGTGAAAATTAATAGGGGTTAATAAGAAGCACAGAAGTGCTATGTAAGTGGTGTGATTAAAATAATATATACAAAGTGATAGGAAAATAATAAGTGTTAATAAAGTGTTAGGGTGTGCCGACCTGAAGCAGCCCAGCCATACCGACACAGGGGCCACCGCACCCCACACCCACCCCATAAATAATTACAAATATATCTGGGTTAAATTCCCAGTGTAAGGCCACATGGTAATGGCACCTACAGCATCTGAGAGCCAGCTTACCTGGGGATACCCCTGGCTTCCCCTATGGCACTTCTGGAGTCAGCAATCCCTCCTAATGCTGACCCATTTATGCCTCTCTATATACAATACACAAAATGGAAAGCTGCTCAATCAGATTGTAATGTCACTCAGGTGCTAAAAGGGGAGGGGTAATTCTGGGTAGGAAAAAAAACTGTGTTCCCTAATGCACACCGAGTGAATAATATTACTACATAATAATAGTCAGATTATACGGAGTTCTTAGTTGCGTATATCTGCAGATATAGGGTTAAGCCCCCAGGCCGATCGACAAGGCTTCTCCGTCACTGGGGGTCCCTAATATATGGATCGTCGTGCCATTAAAATCAATTCCATCCAATTGCCATACTTTCTGCATGATGTCATCTTTTTGGGAATAATAGTGTAGACGGCAGATAATGTCACGTGGGCGATCAGTAGACAAGCCTCTCGGTTTAAGAGCGTGATGGGCTCTATCACGTTATTGTGTTATCAGGGCTAGCTTCCAATATTTCATTAAATATTTTCGTGAGAGCATCAGTCAGGCTTGATTGAGGAACACTTCTGGCAAGCCTCGGATCCGTATATTGTTTCTTCTCCCTCTGTTGTCCAAGTCTATCATCTGTGATTTGAGTGAGCGAATCTCGTTTGATTGGGCAGTAATGGTATCTGTAAGGGATCTCATGAAAACCTCAGTTGAGTCCTGACGACCTTCTATGGAAGACATATGGTCTGAGAGTTGTGAAATGTCCTGTTTGATAGTTGCTAATTCTCTTCGTATAGTGTCTTGGAGATCTTGTTTGGTTGGAAGGTTTCTCATGAAGTTAAGAATGTCTTGGATATCTGTGTCACCTCTATGTTGTGAGTGAGGAGGTTTGGTTGTGGGAGATGACTTCAGAGAAATCGGGGGGGGGGGGGGGGGGAGTGGAGAGGAGGGGCTAGAGGCAAAAAGTTCATCAGTGAGTCTGGATGGGGTGGGTCGGAGGAGTGGTCTCATATCTGCCTGTGACATGGTTTCGGTAAAAGAATGAGCGCTTCCTTTCTGAGCAGACTTTTTGCGCCTGACCATAATGTAGTTAGAGAGAAAGAGCAAAAGGTTTTATATGTCTGGACGTGTATCGGTTGAATGTTTACATGACGCAGGAAGTAACGCCCCTAGTACATTGACTCCCAGTGGATTGGTGTTAGCGAGTCATTAGGTTAATATCGATTAACCGTGATATGTATACATATTTACTGTGTGATATATAGCCGCAGCTATAGCTGGGTACACACCCGGCGGCTTCACACTGAAAGACGCTGATAGCAGCGTGTGTGATCCGAGACGGTGAGCAGCGGCTGGCGGGTGCACTCTGAGACACACCGCAATCCTCACGGACCCTGCTCCGGACGGCCTCACGCCAGCAGACGGTGTCTGTAACATGGGAGCCGCGGCTAACGGATGCACGCTGAGATGCGCTACATCGCTATTTAACATTGTGGGAACAACATTTATATGTATATCTCTATTTACTCTGCTAATTAGGAGATTTATATTATTATCTTAGTTAGCAATTAATATTATCAGCATAACAGTTCATTTAAAATAGTGGCTGATTGTCTTTCATCAGTTATCTGTGATAAATATTAAGCACCATGAAATAGACCCTTGCAAAGCCAACAGCAATTACACTGAGGTTATAAAGGTTGTGTACCGCATGTGCGGGTTTGGGGTTATAATTCTTAACCAATAAACATAAATTGGATCAGGTGACGTCAGGACAGAAACTATCAATTGTCCATATCTGTATACATACTAAACATACCCCAATTATACACCGCCGCTATATATATATACCATTGTATGTAGGTTTGGAAACATAACCCGTGACCAGCAGGTATAAGCTGGGCTGTGTGATATAAGGACAATATATTACCAAATTGTCCGTATTATATACCTCTTATCAAACGTGTCCTAATAAAATATTGCCGCCACATATATATTAGTGGTGGGATTATAAAGGTTCAATGACAAGGGAAATCTGTTACACTTAATACATAATCTCTTTAGTGAGTAAATTGTCTAATTATAACATGTTGCAGTTCCCTATCCAATCATTTGTATTGTGTTGCATTTATGCATATATATAAACACAATTAGACGCACAGTATTAAAACATATCTATAGAGAAGAAGAATTCTCCTGGACTGGACGGCCTCCCTTAATAGAGTATACAGTCAAGGGAAATATCATAGGAGAACATTTGGCATTTACTCCTAGACTAATTTGATAGATGAATCCAGGAGACGGACATTTATGTCTACCTGAGAGGTAGAAATCTACATATTAAGACCATACATGATATTGTCTCTATGTATAGAAGATATTTGCATAAACAGTGATGCGCACACTGTTAATATCGAGAGAAACAAATTTAGAAGGCAGCCCAGTCCCAAGTAGTGGAATTACTCACTTCACAGTTTAACTTGATACATATACAATTGTTTCCATTAGGACATTCAGAAACGGAATATTGTTACAAACATGGATACATAACACTTGAGAGAGTGAGGAATTGACATTTGCAGTGGCTGAATTTTTATTTCACATTTGTTTATTATATTATTCACATCCCCCCTTTTTTCACTTGCAAAATATTATCGCAGAAAGTTTTAGAATATTATCAAATAAAAGTTATATTTTAACATTTGTGGTCAGATATTAAAAATGATATCTGACTTCTAGTTTATTGTCACAAAGTCCGAGTGTGCCCTTTATACGGAATACTTCCGTCTTTTTGGTTTTCATAAATAAGGTAGTTATGACATAAATCCCTTATGAATGAGATAATGTGAAGTGGGCAAGCAGGAACTCATATTTTGCATAGGACTGCTCACCTAAGTAGCAGTGGAATATATACTGGGGTGGGGGAGAGAAGCATCAGGATATTGCCCGCTTTGTTCCCAATCACCCCCTAATTAATTAGCCATGTTGTGTGTCGGGCTCAGGCTGTCTAGGGATGTGCTGGGAGAAAGCATCACTAAGACCCTCCAGATCTCCCGCAGCAGTGCGCCTCACCTCTCAGCCGCCACGGAGAGGAGGAAGATGACCGCCGTCTTCTCCAGCGTCAGCTAGGCACCGTCTCAGGGGAGCTGCACCCCGCGCTCTGGCGTGCTTAACCGTGCTTTCGACCCCGAGTGGAGGGTTCAGGTGTGCTCGCACTCTGCGAACGGCGCCGACACCAGATAGGAGGGGGTCCCGTTGCCGCTGCAGTATTTCTGGTGCCACGGGATGAGGGATCCAAATTGAGGTCCCGGCTTAGAGAGGCGAGTAGGCCGCAACCCGCAGTGACCTATAAAACTGTCCCCCGGCTCCGTGACCCATCTCACCTTATTGCAGGGGCTTAGGCTGGCCGGGAGGGTTGATTCAGGCTCACTGGGTAATGGTTTTCAAGCCTGATTCGGCTATTTTTGTGGGAGCCTCCTCGCAGCACGTCTGCTCGAGTTGCCTGCCAAGCCACGCCACCGAGCTCACACCTTTTATTAAAGGTGAGGGTGGAATCTATCCCAACTTCTTGTACTCAGTCATGTGTTTGGCTTCATTGGTTTTATGATACTATGAATGTTATTTTAATATTTTTTAATAAGTAAATAAAAAAACTTTAACTACAGTACATATGCCTGTGTTACAATCCTGAGCACTCATGTTTTGTTTTTGTTATAAATTACCTTTGCTTCAGTTTGTGGAACTACAGGTCACAGCTAGCTCCTGCATAGTTGTCTCCCAGTGCCTTTGCTCCTGCACTCAGCAACTGACTTCACAGGTGTCTGGATTCTGTAATTACAGCTCGTTACCTGGAAACTAATATTCAGCTTGTCAGCCTGCTCAGTCTGCACTGCAGCTGCATGTTATATCAATTACTGGGGGCCTGTCTGGTGCTCACAACTGATTGGTCCAGCCTGTTCTTTTAAGCCTCTCAATCCCAAGAGGCTTTGCCAGTTATAACTACTCCATGTGGTGTTCTGCTTCCTGGTTCCTCTCTGGTCTCAGTTCATCTGTCCAGTGGGTATTGCCTTGTTCCAGTATTGAATTCCAGCTTCAACATCTTGCTGATGACTTTAGTCTGCCGACTGCCGCTACCTCCTGTGTCACCCCTGGAGTGCCTGCTGCTGTTCCATCTCCACGGCCCCAGCGTACCATCTGGCCGTGTGCACCCTGCCACCTTCTCCAGTTCCTGTTTGTTCCTGTGTATCCCTGCGGTTGGTCACATACAACACCTCTACCATAACTCCAGTCCAGTTCAGGTATCAAGTGACCCAGACGGGGGGCCACGACCTGCACGTCGGAAGCCGCGAAGCCCATATCCCCTTGCGGGGTTCCCTGGTGAAAACCTTCCGGCATGTTAGACTCCGCGCCTCTGTTCTGGGTAACGTTAACCACTTGGTACCTGATCCCGAATTCCGGATTCTGCACCAGTTCCTGACATTATAACTGGCCCACCACTTCCTGGGCATGGACCCGTCACAGCAAAATCCGGCTCAAATCTTGGCTGGTCAAATACAAAATTTGACGCAGCAACTGCAAGATCTAAAGCTCCGAGTTTCCACCCAGGAAGAAACTAGCAGGTCATTGGTTGTAACCAGAGCTCCTGCGCCTGAACCAAAGCTGCATCTTCCAGATCGGTTTACAGGTGACCGGAAACAGTTCCAGAATTTCCGTGATAGCTGCAAGCTATATTTCAGACTCCGGCCATTATCGTCTGGTTCTGAGGCTCAGCGAGTAGGTATCATCATCTCCCTCCTGCAGGGGGAACCCCAGTCCTGGGCGTTCGGATTAAAAACGGAGAATCCCGCCTTGCACACAGTGGATGCCTTTTTTAGCGCCCTAGGAATTCTTTATGATGACCCGGACCGAGCAGCTTCTGCAGAGGCTCACTTACGAGCCCTGAGACAAGGGAAAAACACGGCCAAGGTATACTGCACTGAGTTTCGCAGATGGGCAGGTGATAGTGGTTGGAATGACCCAGCCCTCCAAAGTCAGTTCCGCTTAGGCCTCACTGAGCAAATTAAAGATTACCTTGTCCAGTATCCTACTCCTGAAACCCTGGACAAGCTCATGCAGTTAGCAATTCGAGTAGATCGTCGGATCAGGGAACGGAGGATGGAGAAAGGTGGAGGGTCACCATCTCCCTCAGCAGTAGCCTTGGAAGAAGCCGAAGATTCCAGTGAACCCATGCAGATTGGGGCCTTTCGTCTTTCTGCTCAGGAAAAATCTCGTAGACGATCGATGGGCCTATGCTTATATTGTGGAGCAAAGGGTCATTTTGCTAATGTTTGCACCCTGAAGTCGGGAAAAGACAAGACCCAGGGGTAAAAGGGGAGTTACTCCTGGGTCTGGCTGGAATCTCTCCAAAAAATTCAGTCTTGCTTCCAGTTCAAATTAGTCTACCTACTCAGCAAGTTGCAGTCAAGGCTTTTGTTGATTGTGGTGCAGCTGCCAACTTTATGGATATCTCTTTCGCCCGGTCCTGGAACATTCCTATACTAAAGATGAAGCCTTCTGTGACTATTTGTGGCCTTGACGGTAACCCCCTCCTCAGTGGGCAAGTGTCTCAGCAAACTCCTCCTGTTCATTTAACTACTGGTCTTCTGCATTCGGAGAAGATTATTTTCCTCCTTGTCAATTGCCCCATGGCCTCCATAGTCCTAGGTCTTCCATGGTTGAAATCCCATAATCCATCCATCTGCTGGAAGACAGGAGAACTCTTACAGTGGGGAACAGAATGTACAGGAAGATGTCTGTCCTTGCCAGTGCGATGCTCTCAAGTTATACCAGAGGGGCTACCGACTCCATATCATTCATTTGCAGATGTCTTCTCCAAGAAAGAGGCGGATACTCTTCCCCCCCCCATCGACCTTACGACTGTGCCATCAGTCTGGTATCAGAAGATAAATTACCTAAGGGTAGATTATATGCTCTTTCTTTGCCAGAAACTAAAGCCATGGAAGACTATATTCAGGAGAACCTAAGCAAAGGGTTTATTCGTCCCTCAAAATCACCAGTAGGAGCAGGATTCTTCTTTGTGGCAAAAAAGGACGGCTCCTTACGTCCATGCATTGATTATAGAGGACTCAACAAAATCACGGTTAAGAATTCTCATCCTTTGCCTTTGATTTCCGTGTTGTTTGATCAACTCCGGATGGCGGAAATCTTCTCTAAAATTGATCTTCGGGGGGCATATAACCTCATACGAATTAAGGCCGGTGACGAGTGGAAGACGGCCTTCAACACTCATTCTGGGCATTATGAATACCTTGTTATGCCATTTGGATTGTCAAATGCTCCTGCCGTCTTCCAAGATTTTATCAATGATGTGCTCCGAGAATTCCTGGGAAAATTTGTTGTGGTCTACTTGGACGACATCCTGATATATTCACGGTCACTTGAGCAGCATCGAGTCCATGTCCAGATGGTGTTGCAAAAGCTCCGGGAGCACCATCTATACGCCAAGTTAGAAAAATGTGAATTCGAAGTGAAGGAAGTCGCTTTCTTAGGATACGTCATCTCTCCCAAGGGGTTCTCCATGGATCCCAGTAAGCTTCAAGCAATTCAAGATTGGGCACAACCTACTAACCTTAAAGCTATACAACGCTTTCTTGGGTTCGCTAATTATTACAGGAGATTTATTCGTTCATTTTCAGACATTGTTGCTTTGACCAAGAAAGGTGCGGATCCATCACATTGGTCACCTTCAGCTCTACAAGCTTTTCTCAAGTTAAAAAAAGCCTTTATATCTGCACCTGTTCTTAGTCATCCAAATCCTGACCTGCCTTTTGTTATGGAAGTGGATGCTTCTGAAGTGGGAGTGGGAGCAGTCCTATCACAGAAAGATCCAGTGGATTCTAAACTTCACCCGTGCTCTTTTCTGTCCAGAAAGTTCTCTCCTGCCGAAGCCAACTATGATGTTGGAAATCGTGAACTGCTTGCTATCAAGTGGGCTCTAGAAGAATGGAGGCATTGGTTGGAAGGGGCGAGACACGTGATTACAATCCTCACTGACCATAAAAACTTATCCTATATTGAGTCAGCCAAGAGACTGAATCCAAGACAGGCACGATGGGCATTATTCTTCACTAGATTCAACTATGTGATCTCCTATCGGCCAGGATCAAAGAATCTTAAAGCAGATGCCTTGTCACGAAGCTTCCTTCCAATTCAAAATTCATCCTGCTCTTCTGAACCAATTATTCCTGTTTCCAGTATCCATGCTGGTCTTGCTCAAGATTTAGTCTCCCAGATTCAAGCCAAACAGTCTCTTGCACCCATGGGGACTCCCTCAAGACTCCTCTTTGTCCCTAAAGAGTACAGGAAAGCAGTTTTATCTGAATTTCATGTAAAAAGAGTCTCTGGGCATCCAGGGATTTCTAAGACTCTGGATTTATTGTCTCGCTCAGTTTGGTGGCCTTCTATGTATCAAGATGTTAGAGAGTTCATTCTTGCTTGTGAGATCTGTGCTCAACATAAAACTCCTCGTAAAGCTCCCATGGGACATCTTACGCCTCTTACGGTTCCCTCAAGACGTTGGTCCCATATTTCTATGGACTTTGTGGTTGATCTTCCCAAGTCATCGGGGTACAATACCATTTGGGTTGTGGTAGACCGGTTCAGTAAGATGACTCACTTTGTTCCTCTTCGCAAGCTCCCCAGTGCCAGGGAATTGGCAACCTTGTTTATCCAACATATCTTTAAATTACATGGATTACCACAGGACATCGTCTCCGACAGAGGAACTCAGTTTATTGCTCAATTCTGGCGAGCTTTCTGTTCAGCCTTGGATATTAATCTTATTCTGTCCTCTGGTTATCATCCGCAATCCAATGGACAGACTGAACGAGTGAACCAGTCTCTTGAACAGTATCTCCGTTGTTATGTTTCCAAGTACCATAATGATTGGGTGGACCATCTGGCATTTGCTGAATTTGCATATAATAATTCCAGTCACTCTTCTTCATCCATGTCACCCTTCTTTTGTCTCTCTGGGTTCCATCCTAGGTCTAACGCTTTTGACATCCTGCAGCAACAGACTTCTTCCCTTGATCCTGTAGCTCGTCTGAGGAAAATTTGGAGGAGAGTACGTCTGGCACTCAACCAAGTCTCTGTTCGTTCCAAACAATTTGCTGACAGACGATGAAGACCTTGTACTCTTAAAGTGGGTGACATGGTGTGGCTGTCCACTCGAAATATCAAGTTACGCCAGCCCTCTCAAAAATTTGGGCCTAGGTTCATTGGTCCATTCCGGATTATTAGACAGATTAATCCAATAGCCTTTCGACTCCTTTTACCAAAATCACTTAAGATCAATAACACTTTCCACTGTTCCTTGTTGAAACCAGCATTTGTGTCCCAGAGATTTAGAATATCTCCTTCCAGAAGGCCTGCCGCTGTGTTAGTTCAAGGTCACAAGGAGTTTGTTGTGGAAAAGATTCTGGATTCCAAGTTCAGGAGGGGTCAAGTTCATTTCCTCGTGCATTGGAAGGGTTACGGTCCGGAAGAGAGAACCTGGGTACCAGAGCGGTTTCTTCATGCACCCAGACTTAAGAGGTCTTTCTTCTGTGAATTTCCGGATAAGCCTGGTTCTAGGGGTTCTTAACCCCTCTTCAAGGGGGGGGGGGGGTACTGTTACAATCCTGAGCACTCATGTTTTGTTTTTGTTATAAATTACCTTTGCTTCAGTTTGTGGAACTACAGGTCACAGCTAGCTCCTGCATAGTTGTCTCCCAGTGCCTTTGCTCCTGCACTCAGCAACTGACTTCACAGGTGTCTGGATTCTGTAATTACAGCTCGTTACCTGGAAACTACTATTCAGCTTGTCAGCCTGCTCAGTCTGCACTGCAGCTGCATGTTATATCAATTACTGGGGGCCTGTCTGGTGCTCACAACTGATTGGTCCAGCCTGTTCTTTTAAGCCTCTCAATCCCAAGAGGCTTTGCCAGTTATAACTACTCCATGTGGTGTTCTGCTTCCTGGTTCCTCTCTGGTCTCAGTTCATCTGTCCAGTGGGTATTGCCTTGTTCCAGTATTGAATTCCAGCTTCAACATCTTGCTGATGACTTTAGTCTGCCGACTGCCGCTACCTCCTGTGTCACCCCTGGAGTGCCTGCTGCTGTTCCATCTCCACGGCACCAGCGTACCATCTGGCCGTGTGCACCCTGCCACCTTCTCCAGTTCCTGTTTGTTCCTGTGTATCCCTGCGGTTGGTCATATACAACACCTCTACCATAACTCCAGTCCAGTTCAGGTATCAAGTGACCCAGACGGGGGGCCGCGACCTGCACGTCGGAAGCCGCAAAGCCCATATCCCCTTGCGGGGTTCCCTGGTGAAAACCTTCCGGCGTGTTAGACTCCGCGCCTCTGTTCTGGGTAACGTCAACCACTTGGTACCTGATCCCGAATTACGGATTCTGCACCAGTTCCTGACAGCCTGATCTTTTTCTTCTGTTTTGGGTGATTTTTGGTGAGAGGGTATAATCTTTATGGAACCACGCCCTGACCACCTGACTTCCAATTAACCTCAACACACTGAATATTGGTTGATCCATTGAATGAACAGCTTTTCCCTGGACTGAATTCAGTCATATATACATTCGCGCACACACACACTTATATATATACTAGGTGCTTCATCGCGCCCTACGGGCGCTCTTCACACCGTCGCAAGGGGCTACGCCCCCTTAACCCTTGCATGCCTTTCTGGGGTTTAATATTTGTATTATATGGAGTATTACCTGCATTCCTTTGTTAGTGGTTAAATATTGCACAATGAAAGGGCGTGCGATGGTGAAGGAGGCGCAGCCCCTTGCGACGGCGTGAACAGCACCTGCAGGGCACGATGTACAGAATGTAGCGGGTGCGGGGGGGACTGCGGATGGTGTCTGTAGATGCTGCGGGTGGAGGGGAGGCAGAAGTGGGGGTGGGGCCCGGATGGGGAAGGTTCGGGAGGTGCTGCGCGTGGGGGAGGGGCAGAGGAGTGGGGGATGCAGATGGGGGAGGGGTCCGGAGGCACTGCAGGTGGGGGAGGGGCAGGGGTGCCATGGGTGGGAGAGGGGCAGGTGTGGGGATGTTGTGGATGGGTGAAGGGTTCCGGAGGTGCTGTGGGATGGGTGTGCCGGGGGTTGGGTAGGGGACCGCAGGCACCATGGGTAGGGTAGGGGCAGGTACGGGTGTTGCGGCAGATGGGAAAGGAGGTCCGGAGGTGCTGCAGGTGGTGAAGGGGCAGGTGCGGGGGTGCCATTGGTGGGGGACGGGTGGGTGAGGGGGGGACCGCTGATGGAGGAGGGTGTCTGCAGATGCTGTGGGTGGAGGGGGGCAGGTGTGGGGGGAGACGTATAAGAGGGGTGAATGGTGGAAGGGGCCTGGAGGTGCTGTGGGTGGTGAAGGGGTGGAGGAGTGGGAGCCACGGGTGGTGTAGGGGGTCTGGAGGCACAGTATGTGGGGGAGGGGTGGAGTGCCGCATGTGGTGGAGGGGAAGGTGCGGAGGTGTAGTGCATTGGGGAGAGGTCTGGAGGCGCTGCGGGTACTGTACATGCCATAAAAGGTAGTTGGAGGGTATGCAGTAACAGGGCCAGGACAGGGGTGACAGAGTCAATACAGGGTTGACGGGGCCAGGACAGGGGTGACGGTGCCAGGACAGGGGTGACGGGGCCAGGACAGGGGTGACGGGGCCAGGACAGGGGTGACAGGGCCAGGACAGAAATGATAGGGACAGGATAGGGGTGACAGGGCCAGGGTAGGGGCGGCAGGACCAGGACAGGGGTGACGGGGCCAGTATAGGGTTGACAGGGCAAGCACAGGGGTGACAGGGCCAGGATAGGGGTAACAGGGCCAGCATAAGGGTGACAGGGCCAGGATAAGGGTGAAAGGGCAAGGATAAGGGTGAAAGGGCCAGAATAAGGGTGGCAGGGCAAGGCCAGGGGTGACAGGGACATGACAGAACACAGGGCACGGGAGAGATTGGTATTAGGGACAAAACAGTTGTGACAGACAGATGTGTCTTACCGGAGTCACTGCTGCTGGCTGCTGCTGTTCCATTCCAACCTGTTGGGATCTGCTGCTGCTGGAGACTTGGCATGGCTGACTCTCTCAGGCTGGAGTCCTGCTTTCTCTGCCAGTCCGCATCCCTCCCCCCCTCCTCAGTCACACACCGCAGACCTCGCGCAGCTGCCGGGCACTGTGGTAAGGTGAGACTGGAAATGACTGGTTAGCCCCCAGGAGATGCTGCGGCTGGAGGGAGGAGGGGGTCATAGCATGCACGTGGCGCGGACCTCACGGCTTCCGGGCACTGTGGTAAGGGGAGACTGGGAGTGACTGGTTAGCTCCCAGGAGACGCTGCGGCTGGAGGGAGGAGTGGGTCAGAGCCTGTAAGCAGCTCGGATTTCTGCAGCGCTACCCGCCAGCTAAAGTGTGTGAATGAGCTGGGCGCACTCCACTGCGGGTGGCAGCGCTGCAGCTAGCGGTGGGGTTGCCGGGGCTGGAGATAACAGAGGCAGTATGGAACCTGCACAGCGGCAGGTGTCCCACTAAACTGCAGCTAAGAAGCGTGGAGTGTGTCAGAAAGTGACGCTCCTCCGCACCAGAGAGACCCTGCTGAGTATGCCGATGTGGGGGGTCAAGCACACAGTGAGCCGGTGCCCGTCTGTCTGTATGACATACCCCTCACACACCCCCATACCTCCCAAATGTCCCGATTTTCGCGGGACAGTCCCATTTTTTGGGGTCTGTCCCGCTGTCCCACCCGCGGGTCGCAGTGTCCGGCGGTGGGGGGGGGGGGCAGTTGGAAAGCTCCTGTACTTGCTGTTCTGCTTAGCAGAGCAGCGGTGAATAGTGGAGACAGAGGGAGAGGGGGCATCAGGGGGTACGGATTACGGGGGGGGTTCCAGCAGCAGAGCCGGATTAAGGGGGGGGGGTGGCCAGGGGATACGTACCGTTGGCCCCACAGTTTTAGGGGGCCCCCCGGCTGGAGTAGCTCTGTCCCAGCTCAGAAGCTCCCCCCGTCCTGCCAGCAACAGCGGCAGCATTGTGCTACAGTCAGCACACGCTGCTGCATATTGGCAGGTCTGTGGTGTTGCAGGGAGGCAGCAGTCTCCCTGCTTTCTTCTCCCTGTGCGGGTATGTAGGGGGAGCGACCACCTCCACTGGATTTAGCCCTAGCTGGGGGGCCAAAATCCCATAAAAAAAATAAAAATAAAAATCGGAATTTGCATAAGGGGGCGTGGCCGCGCGGGCCGTGATTAGGCCACGCCCCCAACCCACAGCAGGCACAGCAATGAGATAGGGCTCCTGTCTCTAGTGCCCTGGGCCCCCCGGACTCATAATCAGCCCTGGGGGCATGCCAGCAGCTCACAGAGCGCTGGGCAAGCCCCCTCACTGACGAAAACGGGGGCCCTCCCGTGAAGCCACGCCCCCTTTTCGCCGAGTGTGTTTCCCTCCTTCTGCATGGAGAAAGCTCCTGCAGAAAGCTGGGAGGTATGCACCCCTGCCTGTGACATGCCCAATGCCCATGCTATCTGCTTCTGCTCCTAGTCTCCTGTAGATTTGGCCAGATCTCTGTGACTCATTTGAATAACTCCGCCCACTGTTGTGACTCCGCCCAGCGTTAGCAAATGAATCACAAGGTCACAGAATAGGGCTATTATATAGGAGATATATATATATATATATATATATATAAACAATGCAGGCGGCACTCGGAATCACTGGACAGTATAAGCAGGTAAGTAATAACGTTTCTAAGTTTTTTCACCTCTTCCTCAGATTACAAATCACAGAAGATAACAAATGTACCTTTATAGCATCTCCCCACAGCATGCACTGCACTCGGTCGCGGGTCTGGGCGGAAATGCCCACTGATGACGTCACTAAACTGAGCCACATCACCCGGGCACTGTATACAAACAAAATCCACAGAAAATTGAAACAAACACCCACAATATATGAAAACATATACAGATAAATAGCATCAGTATACAATGTACAAAAGCAAAGAACATAACATGAAAAATAAGAGACAATAACTAACAATAATGGCACCATGAATAAGCCCTCTGTAACGAGAACATATGTACATCAGAAAGGTATATCACACCAAGGGGCAATACTATAGCTCCAAACTCCATATTACCTTCAGTCCCTATATATTTCTATATTATTTATAAGAAACAACAAAGTCCTAATGTCTCGTTGAGGCCCTTTGGGGCCAAAGTCTGGAGTTCAAAAATCCAACGGGATTCTTTCATAAGCAGTCGGGCAGACCTATCACCACCCCGAAGTCTCCCGGGTTCATGATCGATGATCATATATTTAAGATTAGCTACGCTATGTTGTAACTGAACAAAATGCCGTGCAACAGGTTGATCACTGTTTCCAGATGAAAGGGCATTCCTAATGGCTAATTTATGGTTGGCCATACGCTCCCTCAGAGTACGGTCGGTTTTGCCGACATAACTAAGCCCACATGGGCAAGTGATAAGATAGATAATAAATGTAGTCGTCCAAGTCACCCTATGGTTAATCAAGTATTTACGTCTACTATGAGGATGGGAAAAGGACGAGCCAGTAGTCAAAGATCGGCAGGTGGTACAGTTCAAGCACCGAAAACAGCCTTTTCTGAGTGCCATGAAATTCTGTTCACTCTGTACCGAATGAAGACCGGTAATATCAGTCCTCATGATCCAATCCTTAATATTTTCCCCCTAGTGTATGTTGGCATAATGGACACCTCATGCAAATTCAGGTCTTTGTCTGTCCCAACAATTGGCCACAAGGACTTAGCTGTTCTAGAAATGGGTTTGCTACATGTAAAATGATTAACCCAGGGTAATCGCTTGCTGTCACATCTTTTGGGTTTAGATGTCAGTAACATTTCTCTATTCATACTGAGCGCTTTAGATTTGGCCAACAACAATATATCCATAGGGTACCCCCTCTGTCTGAACTTGACCACCATCTCATCAATGTGTTTATTGGCTGAATCAACATCACTACAGATGTGGACCGCCCGCAAAAACTGGGAATAAGGAAGCCCAAATTTGAGTGGTCTGGGATGAAAGCTTTCTGAGTGCAATAGGGTGTCACGGTCTGTAGGCTTGTGATACAATTCATTATGTAACACTCCATTGCACACCGAAACTGATACATCAAGATAATTGACACATTCCTTACTAGTACTACAGGTGAACTTGATAGGATAATTAGAGCTATTATGCTCATTAATTAATGAAATAAATTCATCCTCAGGCTTTAACCAAACAATAAATAAGTCATCTATGTATCTTTTATATACCAGAATTGACTCTGACACATCTCCATCAAAAAAAAAATATTTCTCTGCACAAAACATGTATGCATTAGCGTACGATGGGGCCACAGGGGACCCCATCGCACAGCCAGGTGTCTGCAGGTAAAACCTGCCGTCAGAAAGAAAATAATTATGCGTCAGAGCCAATTCCAATAAGTTCACCACAAAATTCACATCAGGGCAGGAGTACAGCCTGTTATAGGTAAGGAGCTTGCGGACCGCCAAGAGTCCCATGTCATTCGGGATAACAGTGTAAAGACTGGAAATGTCTACACTGCACAGTACACTGTTGACAGGAATACTACCAAGTGTCCTAATACAATTAATAAAAGATGTCGTATCAGGAAGATATCGTTCAATAGCAACTATACAGGGTTGTAATAATGAATCAATATAGGTGGCTACCTTCTGAAACAATCCATCCCAGGCAGCGATGATAGGCCGACCTGGTGGGTTGTCCATACTCTTATGTATTTTAGGCAATGAATAAAGTATCTGCACCACCAGATGTTCAGTAATAAGGGACTTCATTAATGAACTGGAAATGATATTATTATCCACAGCCATCTGTAACTGATCCTTAAGTAATTTAGAAAATACAACAATGGGGTCACCTGGAAGTAATCTATATTATATACTAATTACATATACATACAGCAGATAGGTTTTTGCGATTGGCTGCCTTCAAACACTTTGTGTCAATTATAGGAAAGGGCGAGCCCCAGAATGGGTACTCTTTATTACTGTTTTGACATATATATGGTGATTGTGATGCCATATATAGCATAACATATGTAATATTAGGATGATGTTCCTCTTTTTTATAATTATAAAATATTGCATTCATAACTGATCAGTGGGATCAGGAGAGATATATAAAGGATCAAACTGTACTGTATATGGAGATTTGGACTATATAGCCTTTTTACATGGATATGAAATGCATTTCGAAATGTGAGTGATTTAAGAATGATCTATTGTCTATGGAAGATCTCTCTATGTGTGTTTTTTTTTGTTATCAATATATCTAAATACTATAAGGATATACCAAATCTGATTACTGAATACTATTATATCTATTAGATATGTGCTTATCACCCTGTGTATACGGGTTTCCATAGCAACCAATAAATAGTTATGGTGGGGAAGGGCCGGAGTGTGAGCAACATCCTTATTGGGTTATTTGTTAAGGGTTTCCGACCTCTGGTGCTTGACGAGGATAGAGTGACACACGGACGGCGCGGTCATGTGACCGAGAGAACGACGTCCTCCGTGATGCAAATGCGCACTTTGTCACGTGTCATCATCTAGACCAATAGGATGGACTCACACTCTAAAGACCCATAAAGTACACCAGTGTACCCCAGGCGAAGGGGATTTATGACACCCGGTCATGTGATTAGAACCACATGACCGTGGGCAGGTTATTCGACCAATGGGACTGCCAGAATAGCCGATCATGTGATGTGTTACATCACATGATCAGTAGGTTGTAGTTACACTGTCAAACGTTTTTTCTTAATAAATAAGGATATAATACTCGTTTTTAGTCGATATTTATTGTATGAATAGATAGGATTATCATGATCTTGACCGAAAGGTTTCTATATTATTTTTATGGATGGTTTGCTTCGATGTATTTTGTGATTAAACAGGTGATGTTCATTGAATCATTAAGAAGGGTATAAATAGAGTACCCAGTGCTTATAGGATTTATGCTCCTGAGGAAGCTGGATTATACTTGTGCCAGTGAAACGAGTTGAGCTCATCCTACATCTATCTGGATTCCACTTTCTAAATAGACCTACAGGACTCCTGTCATCCCCTGGCAAAAATTGGACTCTTTCTCCCACCACTGGATAAATCACATTCAACCGGTTTGGCCCACAACTGCAGCTTTAAATGGACTTGTCCTAATGCTGATGCCCATCAATTTGTGGATCCGGTAATTATTTACAAAATACAGTGTATGCATCTTGGGAGACTGTCCTAGCCCTAAGGATTTGACTTTGGTCACATAAGAAAGTGGAAAATTGTACAATCAGTCTATCCAGATAAGATGAATGAATTTACATTGCCATCTAATGGTATTAGGGATATACTGTGTATTCCTTTTTTTAATTGTTTTATCTATGATATGATAATAAATTGTTTATAATTTTACACATGAAGCAAACCATCTTTGTATTAATTTGTTAGCCAGCGCTGGTATACATTTCTTTATACCTGTATCACAATACCCCCGCCTTTATCGGCAGGGCGTATTGTGATATCAGTGTAGCTAGCAAGATCCTTCAGAGCCTGAAATTCAGCCTTGTTCAAATTATTGCGACAATCCTCTTTAGCAGACGGTACGATTCTGTCAACATGGTATGATCAAGTACTCTGCCAAAGGTGTTAATGGCAGCATTGCTGGAAACAGGTTCAAATTTACTGCGTCCCTGTAATTTCAACAACTGTCTAGGCAATGTCTCAAGAGTCTCAGGTCCCCCTCTAGCTTTGGAACCCCTAAAGTGCTCATGCAATTTTAACTGACTATTAATTTAATATTTTTAAATTTCCCACTGCATGGGTTTAAACCGTGTAGTGGGAACAAAAGACAATCCCTTACTTAAAACCTTCATCTCAGAAGTAGACAATTGATATGATGACAGATTAAATATTATTTCTTCCGGTACAGGGGTGGTCTGCCCACTCTGCCCCTGCTGCGCCCTCTTGCATTGTCCACCTCTGCGCATCCACCGCCTCTGCCTCCGCCAACCCAGCGGGTACGTACCCCTAAAGGGGACTGTGATGTAGGTGGTCCAGAGTCGGGGACACCATCAGTCACTATGTGTATTAATGTCTCTAGAGGAATCTGACTGCCATAATTGCTTGTAATTGCGTTGCCTATAGTGGCGCTGTCTCTCATTTCGTGTACCACATGCCCAGAGATACACACGATTCTGCACATAGTCTTCCTTCACTTTCACAAGTTTTTGACATTTAAACTGTATCAAATCTCAACGGTAAGCAGTAATTTGACCCTCCAATCTCTCCAACCAATTGCACTTAGAGTCATTAGTGATAATGGTTTTATATTTGGTCTCAAATGTCTGTATCCTATCACGAGCAACCGCAAGTTCTCGTGCAGATTCCTCAATAACAAGATGTAGCAGATCAAAGCTGCATTTATTAAGAACTGCTATCCAGCAGAGCCGGCCCTAACCAATATGATGCCCTAGGCAAGATTTTGGCTGGTGCCCCCTAGCACCACCGCTGGTTCCGCCTCTGACCCTGCACCCCTTTCCCAGCACCATCACCCCCCACCCATAGCAGTCCTTTTTTTTTTGTTTTCCTACCCCCTGTAATTTAAATAAGAACAGTGTGCACATTTGGCCTCACACATATGCCGCACATTATTAGTGCCCTTATACACATAATGACACACATAGTGCCCCTTACACATATGTTACACATTATTAATGCCCTTATACACATAATGACACATGTAGTTCCCAGCGTTAGCTCTGCTAACGTCGGGTGCCTATTTTTAATGAAAATGCATCTTATTTGCATTACTATGTGGCTAGGATGCACAAGCAGCTTCTGCTGATTAAAATGATATGTGGCATGCCTATATACTGTGTGAGACTGGCTGTATCTGCATATGAAATGCTACACACAGAATATAGGCATGCCGCATATCATTTTAATCAGCAGAAGCTGCTGATGCCCCTAGGCATACCAGATGCCCTAGGCAATTGCCTAGTTTGCCTATACCTAGGGCCGGCTCTGCTATCCAGCGTTTACAAAAAGCAGTATTGTATCGACCAATCGTGGGCGCATTGCGAACCCTGAACCCACGTGGAATACGTTTCTCTTTATAGTAGTCACTAAGCGTAATTCCATGGTATAGATAGTCAATCTCTTTTTGTTTCAACTTAAGCCACTCTTTGTAAAGGACATCAACTGACTGTGTGCATCCTCCTCATCATGCATAGCTTGTTCAAACAATATGGCATCGGCTTCACTTTCCGAAAAGGTTAACATAGTCCCCTGAGTTAAGAAAGCTAAATTCACAGTGTCCACATCAGTTGTGCTCGGCGGCACACTCGGTTTTCACCTAATCCCCTCACATCAGCCATGTTCGGCTGAACTGAACAAATCCACAGGTGCAGAGTGGAAAGACGTATCCAAATAAAACTGGGTGCTAAAGCCAAATGCCTACTACTCCCTGCAGAGCAGAGGCATAATACATACAGTTCTTGATAGGCAGCACCCCAACAACGTGCGTTACTGCTCCGGTGCCCTCTTTGACTCTGCCACTTAGCCACGGGTCTTTAATCCAAAAACAATGCAGGCAGCACTCGGAATCACTGGACAGTATAAGCAGGTAAGTAATAACGTTTATTCACCTCTTCCTCAGATTACAAATCACAGAAGACAACAAACGTACCTGTGGATTTGTTCAGTTCAGTCGAACATGGCTGATGTGAGTGTGCCGTCGAGCACAACTGATGTGGACACTGTGAATTTAGCTTTCTTAACTCAGGGGACTATGTTAACCTTTTCGGAAAGTGAAGCCGATGCCATATTGTTTGAACAAGCTATGCATGATGAGGAGGATGCACACAGTCAGTTGATGTCCTTTACAAAGAGTGGCTTAAGTTGAAACAAAAAGAGATTGACTATCTGTACCATGGAATTACGCTTAGTGACTACTATAAAGAGAAACGTATTCCACGTGGGTTCAGGGGGGCAGATGTATTAACCTGGAGAAGGCATAAGGAAGTGATAAACCAGTGATATGTTCAAGGTGATAAAGGCACCAGCCAATCAGCTCCAATATGTAAATTAACAGTTAGGATCTGATTGGCTGGTGCCTTTATCACCTTGCACATATCACTGGTTTATCACTTCCTTATGCCTTCTCCAGGTTAATACATCTGCCCCCAGGTTCGCAATGCGCCCACGATTGGTCGATACAATACTGCTTTTTGTAAACGCTGGATAGCAGTTCTTAATAAATGCAGCTTTGATCTGCTACATCTTGTTATTGAGGAATCTGCACGAGAACTTGCGGTTGCTCGTGATAGGATACAGACATTTGAGACCAAATATAAAACCATTATCACTAAAGACTCTAAGTGCAATTGATTGGAGGGTCAAACTACTGCTTACCGTCGAGATTTGATACAGTTTAAACGTCAAAAACTTGTGAAAGTGAAGGAAGACTAAGTGCAGAATTGTGTGTATTTCTGGCCATGTGGTACACGAAATGAGAGGCAGCGCCACTTTAGGCAACGCAATTACAAGCAATTATGGCAGTCAGATTCCTCTGGAGACATTAAAGGCCCGTACACACTGGGCGATATATCTGCCGTTCTCTTGAACGGCAGATACATCGCTGGTCCATCGGCCTGTGTGTACCAGCGATAGGTCTGTGAACTCCGTCGTTCACAGACCTATCGCGTCGGCTCTGCTGCACAGCCGACAGACAATATATCGTTAGATATATTGTCTCGTCGCTGTGTGTGTATGGCCGACCTGATAGGTCGTTTGTTGTCAGTGTCACCTTGAGTGGGCGGTCCTATGTAAAGTATCCTCCGCGCGGGTACAGCAGCCGCCTGGGTGCAGCAGCAGCAGCAGCAGCAGCAGTAACCTGGCTTCGGCGTGGGACAGAGCTGACAGGATAGGAGGTGAGTATCACGATCCACTGCCCAGGGTTTCTGTATCTTCAGGGGCTGCATACATTATGCGGCAGCCGCCTGAGGGAAGTGCGGGAGGGGCTGTTTGTTCTGTGCGGGTGCCGCGGCCAGCACATGGGGGATCACCAGCGCGATTCCCCCAGGGAAAGCACACACCAGCATGAGCCGCGGAGGAGGCCCCCCCGCCCCCCTCCGCCGCACACACAAGCATGAGCCGCGGAGACCCCCCACCCGCCTCCGCTGCTGCCGTCCCCGGACCCCCTCCGCCGCACACACCAGCATGAGCCGCGGAGGCCCCCCCACCTGCCTCTGCTGCTGCCGGCCCCTCTCCGCCGCACACACCAGCATGAGCCACGGAGGCTCCCGGCCGCCCGCCGCCGCGTATCCCGCGGCCATCACTGGAGAGGTATTGAGCATCGCTGTGTAGCGGTGTATTAATTTATTGCCATGGGTTTCCGTGACTTTTGGTTGGTCAGTGTGTATCGTCAGCAGATATATCTGCAGATAGATTGATCTGCAGATATATCTGCCAGTGTGTACCCACCTTAATAAACATAGTGACTCTGATGGTGTCCCCGACTCTGGACCACCTACATCACAGTTCCCTTTAGGGGTACGTACCCGCCGGGTTGGCGGAGGCAGAGGAGGTGGACGCGCAGAGGTGGACAATGCTAGAGGGCGCGGCAGGGGCAGAGTGGGCAGACCACCCCTGTACCGGAAGAAATAATATTTAATCTGTCATCATATCAATTGTCTACTTCTGAGATGAATGTTTTAAGTAAGGGATTGTCTTTTGTTCCCACTACACGGTTTAAACCCATGCAGTGGGAAATTGAAAAATATAAAATTATTCGTCAATTAAAATTGCATGAGCACTTTAGGGGTTCCAAAGCTAGAGGGGGACCTGAGACTCTCGAGACATTGCCTAGACAGTTGTTGAAATTACAGGGACGCAGTAAATTTGAACCTGTTTCCAGCAATGCTGCCATTAACACCTTTGGCAGAGTACTTGATCATACCATGCTGACAGAATCGTACCGTCTGCTAAAGATGATTGTCGCAATAATTTGAACAAGGCTGAATTTCAGGCTCTGAAGGATCTTGCTAGCTATACTGATATCACAATACGCCCTGCCGATAAAGGCGGGGTATTGTGATACAGGATTTGCAGGAGTATAGAAGTTAGTTCAGAGGCAATTAAGTGATACAAGTGTGTATAGATTACTTCCAGGTGACCCCACTGTTGTATTTTTTAAATTACTTAAGGATCAGTTACAGATGGCTGTGGATAATAATATAATTTCCAGTTCATTAATGAAGGCCCTTATTACTGAACATCTGGTGGTGCCGATACTTTATTCATTGCCTAAAATACATAAGAGTATGGACAACCCACCGGGTCGGCCTATCATCGCGGCCCGGAATGGATTGTTTCAGAAGGTAGCCACCTATATTGATTCATTATTACAACCCTGTATAGTTGCTAATGAACGATATCTTCTTGATACGACATTCAGTGGCGCACGCAGGGGGGGTGTCCGAGTACCTGGAACCCCCCCTGATGAGCCGAGATTTCTATTTTGAGACGGAGACATCTTTGTCTCCGTCTCAGCAAAAGCCGCTACCGCGATCGCGACCGCGGAGCTGCAGCAGCAAGAGAGAGCTGTGGAGCTCTCTGCTAACAGAATGTGCCGGGGGAGCTGCTGGCTGCGCATGCTCAGCAACAGCAGCTCCCTCCGCTTCGTCCTCACTCTGCCGTCCTTCTGTTCTCCCAGGCCCTGATGTATCGTGTAATTGCAGCCAGTGTTTATGTGTGTATTTGTATGTTTGTATGTACAGTATGCCTGTGTGTTTGTGCACTGGTGTATATACAGTATGTATGTATGGATGTGTACTTGTGTATATGTGTGTGTTTGTGTATGTATGTTTGAATGTGGTATGTATGTATGTATGTATGTTTGTATGAATGTGTGTGCGTGTGTATATGTGTGTGTATATATATATATATATATATATATATACACACACACACACACACACACACACACACACATACACATATACACATATACACATATATACATATATATATATATATATATATATATATATGTCGAAGTGGGGCGGAAATGCACTGAAAGTGCAGCAGGAGGTGAGGGAAGTGGCCATCCTGCTGCACATTGTGCTCCATGTCCCTGTGCGGCGGCCGGCGCCCACCGCTCACCTCCAGCCGCCGCCAGCCGCTCACTGCATGCTGCTCGCTGCCAGCCACCCGCAGCCCATCGCTCACCGCTGCCAGCCACCAGCAACAAATTAGGTAATGTTTCACTGCTGTCACCTCTCTCAATGTCGTCACTCTCTCTCCCTGTCGTCACTGTCATCACTCTCTCTCCCTGTCGTCACTCTCTCACTGTCGTCACTCTCTCTCCCTGTTGTCACTCTCTCCCTGTTGTCACTCCCTGTCGTCATTTTGGCTGTCCCTGCTGTCAAAATTTCAGCTCATTCAGTGTGCTACAATGTGAATTTCGGCTCATTCAGTGTGCTACAATGTGAGTTTCGGCTCATTCAGTGTGCTACAATGTAAATTTCGGCTTATTCAGTGTGCTACAATGTGAGTTTCGGCTCAGTGTGCTACAATGTGAGTTTCGGCTCATTCAGTGTGCTACATTGTTAATTTAGGCTCATTCAGTGTGCTACAATGTGAGGTTCGGCTCATTCAGTGTGCTACAATGTGAGTTTTGGCTCATTCAGTGTGCTACAATGTGAATTTCGGCTCATTCAGTGTGCTACAATGTGAGGTCCGGCTCATTCAGTGTGCTACAATGTGAGTTTCGGCTCATTCAGTGTGCTACAATGTGAGTTTCAGCTCGTACCGTGTGCTATAATGTGAATTTCAGCTTGTACCGTGTGCTATAAGGTGAAAGGGGCACCAGTACTAGATAGTATAAGGTGTTCTACTACACTGGACACGCCCCCTTTGGGTGACCATGCCCCTTTTAGGTGACCACACCCCCTTTTATGGAGCGTGCCGAAGGCGCGCATAATTACATCCTTGACTTTTGCATACCCCCACTTCAAAATTTCCACTTCGACCATTGTGTATGTGTATATATATATATATATATATATATATATATATATATATATATTAAATTTTACACATACATGCACATATACAAACACACCCACGGAAACCCCCCTCGCTAAATCCTGCGTTTGCCACTGACATATTTTATTAATTGTATTAGGACACTTGGTAGTATTCCTGTCAACAGTGTACTGTGCAGTGTAGACATTCCAGTCTTTACACTGTTATCCCGAATGACATGGGACTCTTGGTGGTCCGCAAGCTACTCACTGATAATAGGCTGTACTCCTGCCCTGATGTGAATTTTGTGGTGAACTTATTGGAATTGGCTCTGACGCATAATTTTCTTTTTGACGGCAGGATTTACCTGCAGACACCTGGCTGTGCGATGAGGTCCCCTGTGGCCCCATCGTACACTAATGCATACATGTTTTGTGCAGAGAAATAATTTTTTTTTTGATGGAGATGTGTCAGAGTCAATTCTGGTATATAAAAGATACATAGATGACTTATTCGTCGTTTGGTTAAAGCTGAATTTATTTCATTTATTAATGAGCATAATAGCTCTAATCATCCTATCAAGTTCTCCTGTAGTACTAGTAAGGAATGTGTCAATTATCTTGATGTATCAGTTTCGGTGTGCAATGGAGTGTTACATAATGAATTGTATCACAAGCCTACAGACCGTGACACCCTATTGCACTCAGAAAGATTTCATCCCAGACCACTCAAATTTAGGCTTCCTTATTCCCAGTTTTTGCGGGCGGTCCACATCTGTAGTGATGTTGATTCAGCCAATAAACACATTGATGAGATGGTGGTCAAGTTCAGACAGAGGGGGTACCCTATGGATATATTGTTGTTGGCCAAATCTAAAGCGCTCAGTATGAATAGAGAAATGTTACTGACATCTAAACCCAAAAGATGTGACAGCAAGCGATTACCCTGGGTTAATCATTTTAATACATGTAGCAAACCCATTTCTAGAACAGCTAAGTCCTTGTGGCCAATTGTTGGGACAGACAAAGACCTGAATTTGCATGAGGTGTCCATTATGCCAACATACACTAGGGGGAAAATATTAAGGATTGGATCATGAGGACTGATATTACCGGTCTTCATTCGGTACAGAGTGAACAGAATTTCATGGCACTCAGAAAAGGCTGTTTTCGGTGCTTGAACTGTACCACCTGCCGATCTTTGATTACTGGCTTGTCCTTTTCCCATCCTCATAGTAGACGTAAATACTTGATTAACCATAGGGTGACTTGGACGACTACATTTATTATCTATCTTATCACTTGCCCATGTGGGCTTAGTTATGTCAGCAAAACCGACCGTACTCTGAGGGAGCGTATGGCCAACCATAAATTAGCCATTAGGAATGCCCTTTCATCTGGAAACAGTGATCAACCTGTTGCGCGGCATTTTGTTCAGTTACAACATAGCGTAGCTAATCTTAAATATATAATCATCGATCATGAACCCGAGAGACTTCGGGGTGGTGATAGGTCTGCCCGACTGCTTATGAAAGAATCCTGTTGGATTTTTGAACTCCAGACTTTGGCCCCAAAGGGCCTCAACGAGACATTAGGACTTTGTTGTTTCTTATAAATAATATAGAAATATATAGGGACTGAAGGTAATATGAAGTTTGGAGCTATAGTATTGCCCCTTGGTGTGATATACCTTTCTGATGTACATATGTTCTCATTACAGAGGGCTTATTCATGGTGCCATTATTGTTTGTTATTGTCTCTTATTTTTCATGTTTTGTTCTTTGCTTTTGTACATTGTATACTGATGCTATTTATCTGTATATGTTTTCATATATTGTGGGTGTTTGTTTCAATTTTCTGTGGATTTTGTTTGTATACAGTGCCCGGGTGATGTGGCTCGGTTTGGTGACGTCATCAGTGGGCGTTTCCGGCCAGACCCGCGACTGAGTGCAGTGCACGCTGTGGGAAAATGCTATAAAGGTACGTTTGTTATCTTCTGTGATTTGTAATCTGAGGTAGAGGTGAATAAACTTTGAAACGTTATTACTTACCTGCTTATACTGTCCAGTGATTCCGAGTGCCGCCTGCATTGTTTTTGCATTAAAGACGCGTGGCGGAGTCAAGGAGTGCACCGGAGCAGTAACGCACGTTGTTGGAGTGCTACCTATCAAGAACTATATATATATATATATATATATATATATATATATATATATATATATATATATAAGTGAGAAAGAACCCTGAGTGGGCCCCTGTGCTCTTACGATACAGAAAAATCAGGGATAGGTATATAAGATACACTGAATGTGAAAACAGACAGCAGAACTAGCACACAGTCACATCTACAATGCAGGGAATATACAATATTACTGTAGTGAACACTTGAATCAACTACTCAGCATATATGAAGCAGGTAGGATATATAAGCAAATGTAAGTTAATGTAAAAAACCTGGCATAGAAGACGTTTTTAAAGGGAGACTTAGTGGACTATTTACTAAGCCTTGGATGGAGATAAAATCGCTGGAGATAAAAACTACCAGCCAATCGGCTCTTAACTCATTTTTCAAACACAGCCTGTGGCATGGCAGTTTGGAGCCGATTGGCTGGTACTTTATCTCTGCTGACTTTATCTCCACCCAAGGCTCACTGAATGTGAAAACAGACAGCAGAATTAGCACACAGTCACATCTACAATGCAGAGAATATAATCGTTATGGTAAGAACTTACCGTTGATAATGCTTATTCTCCTAAGTTCACAGGATCCACAGTATAACACTGGGATATGAGGTAGCGACAGCGGATTGCCACCAAACGATCAAAGCTTTCGGCCTCCCTGCATGCAACGGGCACATCCATATATCGCCGCCTCCTGGCTCAGGCAAATCAGTTGTTTCTTCAAAGCTCAAGGCAGGAGCATCATAGAGAGCCCTAATCAGGAGAGAAGAACACGCATGCACACCCTTCGGTACAAGAAGGAAGAGATTAGTGAGTGAAAGGATCCTCAAATAAGGTGCGTCAGGGTGGGATCCCTGTGGATCTTGTGGAAATAGCGTTATCAATGGTAAGTCTACCATAACGATTATTTCTCCGGCAGGGTCCACAGGTTATCCACAAGATAACATTGGGATGTCCCAAAGCAATTTAGTGGTGGGGACACTCTTGATTGGACAGGAGAATCCTTCGCCCGAATTAAGTGTCCTGAGAGGCAAAGGAATCAAAGGCATAATATCTAATGAATGTGTTAATGGAAGACCGTGTGGCTGCCTTACATATCTGTTCTGCTGAAGCACCACATTGTGCTGCCCATGATGGACCTACCTTACATATCTGTTCTGCTGAAGCACCACATTGTGCTGCCCATGATGGACCTACCTTACGAGTAGAGTGAGCAGAGACATTAGCCAGAACAGGGAGTTCAGCTTGAGAATATGCTTCTGAAATCATAATTTGAAGTCAACTCGCCAGAGTCTGCTTATCAGCAGGCCGTCCTCTCTTGTGAAATCCATAGAGAACGAAGAGTGTCTGTTTTTCTGATGGCACTGGTATGATCCACGTAGATCCTTAAGCCACGGACTACCTCCAACAATGCATCTCCCGCAGAAAGGTCCGGCCCTTGGAAGGCCGGGACTACAATTTCTTTCTTAAGATGGAATATAGACACCACCTTAGAGCGATTCTCAGAACCAAATCTGTGTATCTTCCTATCTGGATAAAAAAATCAGAAAAGGAGGGTGACATAACAAAGCCCCTAAATCTAAAACTCTTCTAGATGAAGCAATAGCCAGTAGAAAGAACTTTAGCTGTCAACCATTTAAGATTCACTCGTTTTAGTGGTTCAAATGGGGCAACCTGAAGGGCCTTTTGGACTAAACTTAAGTCCCAAGGCACTGTAGGATGAACAAAAGGAGGTTGAATGTGCAGCATTTCCAGGAAAAATGTGCGCACATTCTGGTTTACAGTTTTCTTTTGGAAATATACAGTCAATGCTGACACTTGCACTTCATCAAGAACTATTTAAACTAACAAAGGGGGGCAGTGAACCAAACAGGAATAAAGAAATCTGCTCCCCCAACACAGAGGTATTGTTTCTGCAGGCAAAGGGAATAGGAAGCATATCCACAGCAACAGAAGATAATTCAGATCAAAACCAAATAAAAATAGGCAGAGAGAAGAACATAGCTAGGAACAGAAAAAGCACAAACAAAACTCTAAAAGCTATGTGTGCAAATGCTAGGAGCTTAGGAAATAAAATCCCAGAACTAACTGCAATAATGACAAGGGATGATCTAGACATTGTGGCAATTACAGAGTCATGGTACAATGAAAATCATGACTGGGACATAGCTATACCGGGATATACTTTATTTAGGAAGGACAGAATTGGAAAAATCGGAGGAGGGGTAGCAATGTATGTAAAAAATGCCATAAATACTACATTAATACAAAGTATTGAAGAAAAAACTGAGGCCCTTTGAGTGACCATAGAAACAGGGGAAAAGTTGATTATTCGTATTGGCGTGATATACAGGCCACCAGGTCAGGAAGAGGAACTTGACAAGAACCTATTGCAGGACATAACTAAAATGGCATTAAAAGGAGAGGTAATAATCATGGGAGACTTTAATCTTCCTGATGTAAACTGGGAGGTGTCTGTTGCTAGTTCCACTAGAAGTAGGAACATTTTAAATTCCCTTCAGGGAGCATCCCTCCACCAATTGGTGAGGGAGCCCACTCGGAAAGATGCAATATTAGACTTAATACTTATAAATGGAGACAGATTATCGGACGTAAAAGTGGGTGAAAACCTGGGATACAGTGATCATCAAGCAGTATGGTTCAGCATTAAGACAGAGACTGACTCGTCCCATACAAAAACAAAGGTGTTGGATTTTAGGAAGGCTGATTTTGTAGGGATGGGAAAATGTGTAAGCGATTCTTTGGCAGAGTGGAGGAACTTGGAAACAGTGCAGGAGAGGTGGGAAACATTAAAATGTGCAATATTGAAGGCAACAGACCTTTGTATCAAAACTGTTAGGAAAAACACAAGGAAAAGGAAGCCAGTGTGGTTTGCAAAAGAAGTAGCAAATATTGTGAGAGCAAAAAAGATGGCTTTTAGGATATATAAGCAGACACAAAATAATGAAGACAAAAAGATATATCTTGTTAGACAGAAGGAGACAAAGAAGGTAATCAGATGTGCAAAGGCACAAGCTGAGGAGAAAATGGCCCAGTCAGTGGGTAAAGGAGGCAAAACTTTTTTTAGGTATATAAGGGAAAGGAGAAAAACAAAAGGCGGAATTATAAAACTAAAGACGGACACTGGGAGTCTTGTTGAAGGAGACAATTTAATAGCAGATCATCTTAATGATTATTTCTTTAACGTCCTAGTGGATGCTGGGAACTCCGTAAGGACCATGGGGAATAGCGGGCTCCGAAGGAGGCTGGGCACTCTAGAAAGATCTTAGACTACCTGGTGTGCACTGGCTCCTCCCACTATGACCCTCCTCCAAGCCTCAGTTAGATTTCGTGCCCGGCCGAGGTTGGATGCACACTAGGGGCTCTCCTGAGCTCTTAGAAAGTTATAGTCTTAGAATTTGTTATTTTCAGTGAGACCTGCTGGCAACAGGCTCACTGCAGCGAGGGACTAAGGGGAGAAGAAGCGAACTCGCCTGCTTGCAGCCGGATTGGGCTTCTTAGGCTACTGGACACCATTAGCTCCAGAGGGATCGACCGCAGGCCCAGCCTTGATGTTCGGTCCCGGAGCCGCGCCGCCGTCCCCCTTACAGAGCCAGAAGCAAGAAGATGGTCCGGAAAATCGGCGGCATGAAGACATCCTGTCTTCACCAAGGTAGCGCACAACACTGCAGCTGTGCGCCATTGCTCCTCATACACACTTCACACTCCGGTCACTGAGGGTGCAGGGCGCTGGGGGGGGCGCCCTGAGGCAGCAATAAAAACACCTTGGCTGGCTAAAATACCTCAATATATAGCCCCTGGGGCTATATATGAGGTAAATACCCCTGCCAGAATCCCATAAAAAGCGGGAGAATAGGCCACGAAAAAGGGGCGGAGCCTATCTCCTCAGCACACTGGCGCCATTTTTCCCTCACAGCTCGGCTGGAAGGAAGCTCCCTGGCTCTTCCCTGCAATTCTACAGTACAGTAAGAGGGAAAAGAGAGGGGGGGCATTAAAATTGGCACTGTATACAGTATATTATATAAAAAGCAGCTATTAGGGACATAACTCAGTTAGTCCCTGTGTATATATATAGCGCTCTGGTGTGTGCTGGCATACTCTTACTCTGTCCCCCCAAAGGGCTTTTGTGGGTCCTGTCCTCTATTTGAGCATTCCCTGTGTGTGTGGAGTGTGTCGGTACGGCTGTGTCGACATGTTTGAGGAGGATAATGATGTGGAGGGGGAGCAGATGCCTTTAGCAGGGATGTCACCCCCTGGGGGTCAGACACCTGAGTGGATGGTATTATGGCAGGAAATGAGTGCACGTATAGACTCCTTACATAAAAAATTTGACGACATGCCGACTGTGGGACAGCCGAGTCTTCAGCTCGTGCCTGTCCAGGTGTCTCAAAAGTCATCAGGGGCTCTGAAACGCCCGTTATCTCAGGTGGCACAAGTAGATGTCGACACGGATACTGACACCAGTGTCGACGATGATGAGTCAAATTTAATGCCCGTTAAGGCCATTCACTGCATGATTGAGGCAATGAAAGAGGTGTTAAATATTTCTGATTTACATCCAGGTACCACAAAAAAGGGTATTATGTTTGGGGAGAAAAAACTACCTGTAGTTTTTCCCCCGTCAGATGAATTAAATGAAGTGTGTGAAGAAGCGTGGGCTTCCCCTGATAAGAAATTGGTAATTCCTAAGAAGCTACTAATGGCGTTCCCTTTCCCGCCAGAGGATAGGTTACGTTGGGAAACACCCCCGAGGGTGGATAAAGCGCTCACACGTTTGTCTAAAAAGGTGGCACTACCGTCCCAGGATACGGCCGCCCTTAAGGAACCTGCTGATAGAAAGCAGGAGGCGATCCTGAAGTCTGTATATACACACTCAGGCATTATACTCAGACCAGCTATTGCGTCAGCATGGATGTGCAGTGCTGCCGCTGCGTGGTCAGATAAACTGTCAGAAAATATTGACACGTTAGAATCCTGCTAACAATTGACCATATAAAAGACTCAGTCTTATACATGAGAGATGCACAGAGGGAAATCTGCCGGCTGGCATCTAAAATAAGTGCATTATCTATCTCTGCTAGGAGATGCTTATGGACTCGCCAGTGGACTGGAGATGCAGATTCCAAAAGGCACATGGAAGTCTTGCCTTATAAGGGGGAGGAATTATTTGGGGATGGTCTCTCCGACCTAGTTTCCACAGCAACGTCTGGGAAGTCAGCATTTTTACCCCATGTCCCCTCACAGCCTAAGAAGGCGCCATTTTATCAGGTTCAGTCCTTTCGGTCCCAGAAAAACAAGCGGGGAAAAGGAGGGTCTTTTCTGTCAAGAGGCAGAGGCAGGGGAAAAAGGCTGCAGCAAACAGCAGGTTCCCAGGAACAAAAGTCCTCCCCCGCTTCCTCTTCCAAGTCCGCCGCATGACGGTGGGGCTTCACAGGCGGAGCCAGGTACGGTGGGGGCCCGCCTCAGGAATTTCAGCAATCAGTGGGCCCGCTCACAGGTGGATCCCTGGATCCTTCAAATAGTATCTCAGGGATACAGGCTGGAATTCGAGGCGACTCCACCCCGCCGTTTCCTAAAATCCGCCTTGCCGATTGCTCCCTCAGACAGGGAGGCGGTGCTAGCAGCGATTCACAAGCTGTATTCCCAGCAGGTGATAATCAAGGTACCCCTACTTCAACAAGGCCGGGGTTACTATTCCACACTATTTGTGGTGCCGAAACCGGACGGTTCGGTGAGACCCATTTTAAATTTGAAATCCTTGAACACATACAATTCTCACCAGGAGTACCTCAGATTTGTGGTACAGGACTGCCATTACCAATTCCAGACGCTGCCGTTTGGACTCTCCACGGCACCGAGGGTATTTACCAAGGTTATGGCGGAAATGATGATACTCCTTCGAAAAAAGGGAGTTTTAATTATCCCATACTTGGACAATCTCCTAATAAAGGCACGATCCAAGGAACAGTTGTTAGTGGGAGTAGCACTATCTCAGGAAGTGCTGAGCCAGCACGGCTGGATTCTGAATATCCCAAAGTCACAGCTGGTCCCCACGACACGTCTAATGTTCCTGGGAATGATTCTGGACACGGCCCAGAAAAAAGTGTTTCTCCCGGAGGAGAAAGCCAGGGAGTTGTCTTCTCTAGTCAGAGACCTCCTAAAACCAAAACAGGTATCGGTGCATCACTGCACGCGGGTCCTGGGAAAGATGGTAGCTTCTTACGAAGCAATTCCATTCGGCAGGTTCCATGCCAGGATTTTTCAGTGGGACCTGTTGGACAAGTGGTCCGGATCGCATCTTCAGATGCATCGTTTAATAACCCTGTCTTCACGAACCAGGGTGTCTCTTCTGTGGTGGCTGCACAGTGCTCATCTTCTGGAGGGCCGCAGATTCGGCATACAGGACTGGGTCCTGGTGACCACGGATGCCAGCCTACGAGGCTGGGGGGCAGTCACAAAGGGAAGAAATTTCCAAGGACTATGGTCAAGTCAGGAGACTGCCCTTCACATAAATATTCTGGAACTAAGGGCCTAAGTCAAGCAAAATCCCTGCTCCTACACCAGCCGGTGCTGATCCAGTCAGACAACATCACGGCAGTCGCCCATGTGAATCGACAGGGCGGCACAAGAAGCAGGACGGCAATGGCAGAAGCCACAAAAATTCTCCGATGGGCGGAGAATCATGTACTAGCACTGTCAGCAGTGTTCATCCCGGGAGTGGACAACTGGGAAGCAGACTTTCTCAGCAGGCACGACCTCCACCCGGGAGAGTGGGGACTTCATCCAGAAGTCTTCCAAATGATTGTAAATCAATGGGGTCGTCCACAGGTGGACATGATGGCGTCCCGCCTAAACAAAAAACTAGAGAAGTATTGCGCCAGGTCAAGAGACCCTCAGGCGATAGCTGTGGACGCTCTAGTGACACCGTGGGTGTACCGGTCAGTTTATGTGTTCCCTCCTCTACCTCTCATACCAAAGGTATTGAGAATAATAAGAAAGCGAGGAGTAAACACAATTCTCGTGGTTCCGGATTGGCCGAGAAGAGCGTGGTACCCGGAACTTCAAGAGATGATCTCAGAGGACCCGTGGTCTCTGCCGCTCAGACAGGACCTGCTGCAGCAGGGCCCCTGTCTGTTCCAAGACTTACCGCGGCTGCGTTTGACGGCATGGCGGTTGAACGCCGGATCCTGAAGGAAAAGGGCATTCCGGAGGAAGTCATTCCTACGCTTATTAAAGCCAGGAAAGATGTTACGGCAAAGCATTATCACCGCATATGGCGGAAATATGTTGCATGGTGCGAGGCCAAAAAGGCCCCAACAGAGGAATTTCAACTAGGTCGATTTCTGCATTTCCTGCAAGCAGGAGTGAATATGGGCCTAAAACTGGGCTCCATTAAGGTACAGATCTCGGCTCTGTCGATTTTTCTTTCAAAAAGAACTAGCTTCAGTACCTGAAGTTCAGACATTTGTGAAAGGAGTGCTGCATATTCAGCCCCCATTTGTGCCTCCTGTGGCACCTTGGGATCTCAACGTGATGTTGAGTTTCTTAAAATCACATTGGTTTGAGCCACTAAAAACCGTGGATCTGAAATATCTCACGTGGAAAGTGGTCATGTTATTGGCCTTGGCTTCAGCCAGGCGAGTGTCAGAGTTGGCGGCTTTATCATGTAAAAGCCCTTATCTGATTTTCCATATGGATAGGGCAGAATTGAGGACTCGTCCCCAGTTTCTCCCTAAGGTGGTGTCAGCGTTTCACCTGAACCAGCCTATTGTGGTGCCTGCGGCTACTAAGGATTTGGAGGACTCCAAGTTGCTAGACGTTGTCAGGGCCCTGAAAATATATGTTTCCAGGACGGCTGGAGTCAGAAAATCTGACTCGCTGTTTATCCTGTATGCACCCAACAAGCTGGGTGCTCCTGCTTCTAAGCAGACTATTGCTCGTTGGATTTGTAGTACAATTCAGCTTGCACATACTGTGGCAGGCCTGCCACAGCCAAAATCTGTCAATGCCCATTCCACAAGGAAGGTGGGCTCATCTTGGGCGGCTGCCCGAGGGGTCTCGGCTTTACAACTTTGCCGAGCAGCTACTTGGTCAGGGGCAAACACGTTTGCAAAATTCTACAAATTTGATACCCTGGCTGAGGAGGACCTGGAGTTCTCTCATTCGGTGCTGCAGAGTCATCCGCGCTCTCCCGCCCGTTTGGGAGCTTTGGTATAATCCCCATGGTCCTTACGGAGTTCCCAGCATCTACTAGGACGTTAGAGAAAATAAGAATTTACTCACCGGTAATTCTATTTCTCGTAGTCCGTAGTGGATGCTGGGCGCCCATCCCGAGTGCGGTTTATCTGCAATACTTGTACATAGTTATTGTTAACTAAATCGGGTTATTGTTGAGCCATCTGTTGAGAGGCTCTATTGTTTCATACTGTTAACTGTGTTTCATATCACGAGTTGTACGGTGTGATTGGTGTGGCTGGTATGAGTCTTACCCGGGATTCAAAATCCTTCCTTATTGTGTACGCTCGTCCGGGCACAGTACCTAACTGAGGCTTGGAGGAGGGTCATAGTGGGAGGAGCCAGTGCACACCAGGTAGTCTAAGATCTTTCTAGAGTGCCCAGCCTCCTTCGGAGCCCGCTATTCCCCATGGTCCTTACGGAGTTCCCAGCATCCACTACGGACTACGAAAAATAGAATTACCGGTGAGTAAATTCTTATTTTTTTGCTCAGTATTTACTACTGAAAGAGAGGGGAAGGGGCCACAGTTAAGTTGCAGGGATATTCAGGAAAATGAAACAAGTACATTTACAGAGGAGAAGGTCCTAACAGAACTCTCAAAGCTGAAAGTGGACAAATCTATGGGGCCAGATGGGATACATCTAAGGATACTAAAAGAACTTAAAGAGGTACTGGTAGCACCATTGACAGAATTATTCAACCAGTCATTAGCTACAGGAGTAATTCCAGGGGTCTGGAAAAGAGCAAACGTAGTCCCACTGCACAAAAGTGGAAGCAAGGAAGAGGCAAACAACTACAGACCAGTGAGTCTTACATCAGTAGTAGGGAAATTGATGGAAACACTCTTAAAAGAAAGAGTTGTAGATTATCTCAAATCCGGCAATTTACTGGATCCCAAACAGCATGGATTCACTGGGGGGAGATCATGTCAAACAAATCTTATTGACTTTTTTGATTGTGTGACTAAAGTAATGGATAAAGGGGGAGCCATGGATATAGCTTATCTAGACTTTAGTAAGGCTTTTGACACAGTTCCACATCGCAGACTGCTAAATAAACTTGAAAGTTTGGGATTGGATATTAGGATTATTGAATGGATAAGATCTTGGTTGAAGGATAGAAAACAGAGTTGTGGTAAATGGAGTGCATTCACAGGAGGGAAATGTTACCAGTGGAGTACCCCAGGGATCTGTACTTGGACCAGTGCTTTTTAATATCTTTATTGGTGACATTGCAAATGGCATTAAAGGGAAAGTATGCCTTTTTGCAGATGACACAAAGGTATGCAACAGGGTAGACACACCAGGTGGGGTAAAACAAATGATTGAGGATCTAGGTAGACTAGAGGAATGGTCAAGAGTCTGGCAATTACAGTTTAATGCCAAAAAATGCAAAATCATGCACTTGGGTCTAAAAAATCCTAAAGCTAAATACAGTATTAATGGCACTATACTGGAAACTACTGAGGAGGAAAGGGATCTAGGAGTCACTATTTCAGATGACTTAAAGGCAGGTAAGCAATGTAACAAGGCAATGAGGAAGGCTAGTCAGATGCTTGGCTGCATTGGGAGAGGAATCAGCAGCAGAAAGAAAGAAGTAATAATGCCACTGTATAGGTCATTGGTACGGCCTCATCTAGAATACTGTATTCAGTTCTGGAGGCCATATCTTCAAAAGGATATTAATACATTAGAAACTGTACAAAGGAGGGCAACTAAAATGGTGCATGGCCTACATCACAAAACATACCCAGAAAGACTACGAAATCTCAATATGTATAGTTTGGAGCAGAGAAGGGAAAGGGGCGACATGATAGAAACTTTCAAATATATCAAGGGTTTTAACAAAGTCCAGGAGGGAAACATTCTCCAAATGAAGAGAAGCAATAGGACACGAGGACATGCACTGAGACTGGAGGGGGGGAGGTTCAGGGGAAATTTGCGGAAAAATTATTTCATAGAAAGGGTAGTGGACAAGTGGAATAGCCTCCCATCAGAGGTGGTAGAGGCTAAGACAGTAGAGCAATTTAAACATGCATGGGATAGACATAAGGATATCCTTACAAAGAAATAAGGATCAAATAAGGTTAGAGATAAAAATAATATTAAAAAAAAAAGGGGCAGACTAGATGGGCCAAGTGGTTCTTATCTGCCGACACATTCTATGTTTCTCAAAGAAGCCACCCATAGACCTCTGTCCATACCTGCCTCAAGAAACGCTAGGACTCTGGAAACTCTGAAAGACCTAGGGTCAAATTTCCGGTCACTGCACCATTGAATATAAGCTTGCCATATTCGGTGATAAATGAGGAAGGTTTCCTTGCGCGGAGCATTGTTTGAATTGCCTGTTGTCAGAATCCTCTTGCTTTCAGGATGGAAGTCTCAAGAGCCACGCCATCAAAGACAGTCGATCCAGGTGCTTATGATAGCATGGACCCTGAGACACTAGATACGGACGTTAAGGGAGTAGGAATGGAGCCTCATTTGACATCCTCTGCAGATCTGTGTACCAATGTCTTCTGGGCCAAGCTGGAGCTATTAGTATCATGGCACCCTTTCCTTGTTTTACTTTTCGCATTACCCTGGGCAACAGGGCGATAGGTGGAAACACATAGGCCAGACGAAAGTCCCATCTCACTGACAGGTCATCCACAAAGATCACTTTGGGATCCTCTGTTCTTGACCCGTATGCGAGAACTTTGTTGTTCTGACGTGCCGCCATGAGATCTATCTCCGGTAACCCCCATTTGTCTACCACAATTTGGAAGACCTCTGGGTGTAAAGCCCATTCGTGTGCATGAATGGCGTGTTGACTGAGAAAATCTACTTCCCAGTTTAGGACTCCCGGAATGACACTGCAGACAAGGCTGGATGATGAAATTCTGCCCACTTTAATGTGTGACTTACCTCCTTCATTGCATTCTGGCTGTGAGTTCCTCCCTGATGGTTGAGGTATGCTACTGTTGCATTGTCCGAGCAGATTAGGACTGGTTTCCCCTGTAGGATGTCCTTTGCCTGAATAAGTGTCATATATATGGCCCGAAGTTCCAATATATTTATTGGCAGGTAACTTTCTTCCTTGGTTCACTGTTCAAGGAAGCAACTCCTTCCTGACACCGCTCCCCAGCCCTGAAGACTGGCATCCATTGTCAGAATTTCCCAATCTGATATCCAAAAGAGTCTCCCTTTGTCCAAATGGGATGTCTGTAGCCACCAGGCTAATGACCTCCTTACTCCCAGAAGAAGTACCATAGTCTGCGTTTTTATTGTCTGATGAAAACCATACCATTTGGAAAGGATCAGACGTTGCAGAGGCCTCGAATGGAACTGAGCATACTCCACCATGTCGACACCATCAACCCCATCACATGCATTGCTGCATGAATGGATAGCCTTTGACTGTGTAGCAGCTCCTGAATCCTTGACTGAATTTTGGATATTTTGTTCAGAGGTAGAATTACTCTCTGAAGAACTGATTCCAGCACAGGCCCCAAATGAGTCATCCGTTTTGACGGAACCAGGGACGACTTTGCCCAATTTATGAGCCAACCGTGTCTCTTTAAACAAGCTATTGTCTGTTGCAGATGACTCTGAAGCAATTCCTGAAACTGTACCAGGATTAATAAGTTGTCATGGTATGGAAAAATCCTTATACCCTGCTGACGGAGAAAAGAAGCCATTACCACCATAATTTTGATGAATAATCTGGGAGCTGTGGCCAGTCCAAATGGTAGAGCCAGAAACTGAAAATGATGCTGGAGGATAGCAATCCTGAGATAGCGCTGATGGGACAGTGCTATAGGAACATGTAGGCAAGCAACCTGGATATCCAGGGATACCATAAAATCCTCCGGCTCCATGGCCAAAATAATGGAACGTGAAGTCTCCACATGAAAGCGAGGCACCCAAATGTACTTGTTCAGCAATTTGAGATTGAGTATGGGCCAGAACGACCCATTTGGCTTCTGGACTAGAAACAGGTTAGAATAAAAACCTTGTCCTCGGAGCGCAGGAGGAACTGGAATTATCACTCCTGACTGAAGGAACTTCTGAACTGCCTCTTGCAAAGCCCTGGCCTTCATTTCCACTGAAGACGAGCTGGTACAAAAAAACCTTTGAGAAGGGTGTTTCTTGAAATCAATCACATAACCATTAGATACTGCTTCTTGCACCCAGGCATCTGTGGTAGCTTGATGCCAGATCTGTGCAAACTGAAGAAGTCAGCCTCCCACCCTGGGGCCCCCTAGGTGGAGGCCCGCACCATCAGGCTGATGGCTTAACTTCGATTTGGAAGCCGGTCCTCTGGTAGCCCAAAGCTTTTTAGTCTTACCAGACTTGTCAGATTGAGACTGTTTGCCATAATTCTTTCTTTTTCTTGATTCTGAAAGGGCAGAAAAGCTGGAAATCTAGGCTTCGATTTGTGTGTGGAAGGAAACTTTACTTTCTTGGAATTTGCTTCTGACTGCAAAATACTGTTTAATTCTTTACCAAAAAGAATATCTCCAGTAAAAGGCAAAGACTCCAGAACCTTTTTGGATTCTGAGTCTGCTTTGCATGTACGTAGCCAAACCACTCTGCGAGCTGCTGCTACTGATGCTGATGCCTGAGAGTCAATTGTACCCATATCCAAAGCTGCTTCTTCCATAAACATAGCCGCCTGTTTGGTATGTGCAATATAGGATTTTTGCTCTCTAGATGTCTTTGAAAAATCATCCTCCATTGCATCAGCCTAGGCTGACACTGCTTTTGCCAACCAGGCTGAAGCCATGGCTGGTCTTATGATTACCCCAGACAAAGAGAAAATGGTTTTTAGAAAACCATCTATTTTCCTATCCATGACATCATTTAATGATGTTCAAAGCAGAGGTAATGTAGATTTTCACACCAATCGAATGATATGCGTATCTACTTTGGGAGCCACCTCCCTTATTAAACAGTCCCCAGCCGGAAAAGGATAATAGGAATTCCATTTCTTTGGAATCCTAAACTTCTTACTGGGTGTAACCCAGGACTCTTGCATAATTCCTGTCAGCTGATCTGACCCAGGAAACTCAGAAGCAATTCCTGAGACTGTACCAGGATTAAAAGATCATTGAGGTATGGAAATATTCTTATCCCTGCTGGCAGAGATAAGCTGCCATAATCACCATGATTTTGCTGAATACTCTGGGGGCTGTAGCCAGTCCAAATGGCAGAGCCTGAAATTGAAAATGCTGTTGGAGAATAGTGAACTTGAGATAGCACTGATGGGACAGAGCTATAGGAACATGCAGGTAAGCATCCTGTATAGCCAGGGATACCATAAAATCCCTTGGTTCCATAGCCAAAATGATGGAACGTAAGGTCTCCATATGAAACCGAGTTACCCAAATGTACTTGTTCAGAAATTTTAGATTGAGTATGGGCCGTAACGGCCCGTTCGGCTTCTGGACTAAAAACAGGTTGCACTAGAAACCCTGTCCTTGTTGTGCAGGAGGAACCGGAATGATTACTCCTGACTGAACCAATTTCTGAACTACCTCTTGCAAAGCCCTGGCCTTCTTTTCTACCAAAGACAGGCTGGTACAAAAAACCTTTGAGGAGGGTTCTTCCTGAAAGCAAACGCATAACAGTGAGATACCGCTTCTTGCACCCAGGCATCCTAGGTCCCCCCCAGGTGGAGGCCTGCATAATCAGGCTGATGGTTTATCTCCTGTTTTAGAAGCCGGTCCTCAGGTTACCCAATGCTTTTTAGTCTTCCCAGACCTGATATACTGGGACTGTTTGCTATCACCCTTTCCTTTTGCTTTTCATTGAGACTGAAAGAGCCGAAAAGCTGGAATTTTAGGCTTAAATTTGTAAGTAGAAGGAAACTTAACTTTCTTGGAGTCTGCTTCAAACTGGTTAACTCTTTACCAAAGAGAATGTCTCCAGTAAAAGATAACAACTCTAAAACTGTTTTGGATTCTGAATCGGCTTTCCAGGTGCATAGCCAAACTGCTCGGTGAGTGCCTACTGCTGCTTGAGAGGAGGCAATAGTACCCATATCTAAGGCTGCATCTTCCAAGAATATTGCAGCCTGTTTGATATGTGCCACATGGGATTTTTGCTCTCTAGATGTCATTGAAATTTCCACTTCCAATGCATCTGCCCAGGCAGCCACTGCTTTAGCCATCCAGGCTGAGGCCATGGCTGGTCTAATGATTGCCCCAGACAGAGAAAAAATGTTTTTTAGCAAACCTTCTACTCTCCTATCTGTAACATCATTTAATGATGTTGAAGGCAGTGGTAATGTAGATTTTCGCACTAAGCAAATCACATGCGTATCTACTTTAGGGGCTACCTCCCTCTTTAAACAGTCCACAGTCAGAAAAAGATAATTGGAATTCCATTTCCTAGGAATTCTAAATTTCGTACTGGGAGTAGCCCAAGCCTCTTCCATAATTTCCGTCGGCTGTTCTGATCCAGGAAACTCAGTCTTAACTGTTTCGGGACGTTTAAATACAGGTGCCTTGGATTTTAACACATGCTCTGCTGATTCTTGTAAGGATAAAATGGATTTCATTGCAGTAATCAACTCAGATATGGCCACTGAGCTGAGTCCTTCAGATGAATCCTCATCTGAAACATGTGTAGACTGTGAAGATGTTGTTTCGTGTCTAAACGATTTAGTTATCACTGGCTTTTCAGCCTGTTTCTTTTGAGAGGCTACTGCTTCCCCTGCTGGAAATCGTAAACCGCAGGTGGAATGCTGCACATAAGGGTTAATAGTGTAAGCTATCGCTGGTACAGAAGTTGGAATTATCTGCTCAGCTATACTGGATAGTGGGGGTCATTCCGAGTTGATCACTCGCAGCCGATTTTCACAGCTCAGCAGTCAGGTAAAAAAAGAGCGCATGCATATGTGACGCTTCGTTGCTGTGCAATGGTTCTAGCAAAGAATCCATTTGCACAGCCGATCGCAAGGAGATTGACAGGAAGAGGGCGTTTGTGGGTGTCAACATACCGTTTTTTGGGAGTGGTTGGGAAAACACAGACGTGTCCAGGCGTTTGCAGGGCGGGTATCTGACATCAATTCCAGGACCTCCGTCGCTGGATTCATCGCACAGGATAAGTAACTACAGGGCTAATCTTGTTTTGCACAAAATGTTTTTGTACCGCTCGGCTGCACATGCGTTCGCACACTTGCAAAGTGAAAATACACTCCCCTGTGGGCGGCGACAATGCATTTGCATGGCTGCTAAAAGTAGCTAGTGAGAAATCAACTCGGAATGAGGGCCCATGTCTGTGCAAACATAGCCCATGGGGGATCAACTTGCATCTGCCTTGAATTTTTCAAGAGACCTTGGTGAAAGCTAAAACAGTTTGCACACAATCCATCCTGAACCAGATCCTGAGAGGTTAACCCAGCTTTACGTGACAAACATGATATGAGTGTCGGTGCTGCTGTGGGTGTATTTTCCTCACCTTTGCCGCTCTTAGACATGATAAATAATCAGACACTTTCACAGTGTAATAAACAATTTGTGACTGTAATCACTTTAAGTGTGTTAAAGTGACATACAATACTACCCTGTCCTGCTTAGCACCCGCATTGAGGATCGGAGTAAACAGACAAAACTGACAGAATTTATAGCAAAGTCAGCAATCACACTAGCAGTCAGTCACAGGTTATATATTAGTATAATAAGTAATATGAGCACATATTCAACTACAGATACAGTGCAACTATGTAAGAGAACCATATTACTGCATTACTTTATAACAAAGTTTTAACCGTATTCAGACGTATAGCAAAAGAAACCATAGTAATATTATCAAACTCATATGCATTATGCACTTATTTAACTATTCGTACTCAAAGGAAGATAGAGACTTAGTGCTGTATAGCCCGTACTCAGGAGAGTGGAATTCAGGGAGACTTACCATGCTTCCAGGATCGATCAATACGTTTGCGCACGCTGAGGACATCCAGGCGCTATAAGTATACACCGCCGCTCCGTGAAACTATAGTGAACACAGACTCCCAAGTGAACATTGATGAACCAGTCACACAGCCGCCTATGCTACGACTGAGTCCTTTAGTACACAGCGTCTTGGTTGGAAGCGGGAATTCAGTTCATGGCGGGAGACTCAGAGGAAACTGGTCATGAATCTGGGGGAGGGGCGCCAAGGGAAGCGTCTGACTCCCCACTGCTGACATCAACCCTAGGGATCAAGGCCTCATGCTACCCCTGGAGCCTATGATCCCTAAGGCCTAGTGCTAGTGCACTCTCGGTGGCAGCCATGTCAGTGACTGTTTGGTAGTCTCCCCCCAAACAGTGTGGCTGTGTCCGTGTTCCCCCTCTAAGCGGAACCAATGCCTTACCTTCCCACCATGCTCTGGCCACAGCCTGGTAACGTCTGCTGAACTGCTAGTTTTATCCGACACAGATGCCCACCAAAACAGCACTGCAGTGCCGTAACTAGACATTTTAGCGCTGTGTGCAAGAAACAGCACCGGCGCCCCCCATAGGGGCGTGGCTTCATGGGAAGGGGCTGTCAAAGTCAGAAAAATATCATGATGCACACTGCCATATTTGCACCTCATATAGGTCTGCGCTGCGCATGCGTGCGCTCTCCCGTGCGTACGCATACCCGCTGTTACGTGCACCCGCAGGCGCACGGTATGCGCATTTACGGTACAGTTTGTGTGCCTAGCGTGCGACTCAATCGTTACATATTTTAATCATATAATGTATTTTGTAGATTATGGTCCCTTTGATAGAATCTGAAAGTTTAATTAATGTAGCATGTTCATAAACAAAGAGATCCCTCTTTGTTTGATACGAAGGGTCAGACAAGGGTTATACAGTGGTGTTTAGTATCCATCGGAAGAGTATTTAATTAGCAATATTCCGGTGTTGGTTTGAAGCGGATTAATCGCTCGTGCGAATAGTTATGGACATAAGAAGTTTATGTACTTTTACTATTATTTGCACTCACTTATCCATGCGGCGGGAAACCTAGTTTCCCACCCACCTGAGCAGTTGGAAATAGTCACAGCCCACCTGTATGAATCAACCTATGACCTTTTGTTATAATGCGAAGACGAATTCCTGTGTCCAATGAACAATGAGATTGTAGGGACCATTGTATTGTATTGTGTGTGGGGCATAAATAGACAAGCCGATCTGATCCAGCTCACTCTCTTCAACGGTTCTCATCACTGATAATCGGGAGCTGGATATTCAGAAAGGCGCATGCGATCGTTCCCTTTGTGCGTAAGTTTTCTCCGCAATCATATTGTCTTTATTGTTATTGTGAGCCATATCTCTCTCTCTCTCTCTCTCCTCTCCTCTTTCTCTCTCATTTTCCCTTAAACGTAATTGTATTGTATTTCATGTGTAGTTATCTGGTTAGTTAGTCTATGTTATATTGGTAGTGTATGACTTGTATTGTATTATTCTTTTGCAAATAGAACGTTCATAGAAGGTGTTAGAACCTAAGATCGGTATCTGTGTATTTCTTATATTTCTAAGTATTCTCAGAGCGTCGGAGACGCTCGAACAGCTTTTAAGTTAATAAGGTTACACTGTGTTACATCTACACCCTATCACTACACCAAGGTTTACTGCATAATACATTGTTTTATGGTATAGATATAAAGGTTTTACACTGTGAGCGTCAGCGCCGCTTGTGATCTCCTCGTGGTCCCGAGCGTCCGCTACGCTAATAGCGTATCATTACGTTAGTCGGCAGCCAATAGCGTGCCTGCCTGTGATCTCTTGGCCGTGAGCGAACGTGACGCTTGAGCGTCTCGACTACGGCTAAGCGATTGTTACGCAACGTGCGTACCCTTACGGTATTCCGTACGCCAATAGCGTACTGTGTTCTTTGACCTCTTAAAGGGTTTTAAGTAAGATAAATATTTAGCTTTATCAATTGGCGGCTCGTCCGTCCTTCACATATCTGTACTAGGTAATTTCAGCAGACATTATCCATCAGCAAAGGGCGGGAGATCATAGTCCTCGTAGTGCTGCCTGGATAAGCGTCTGCTTCGCTTAGTAAAGGGTGCTGAGGGAATCCAGAACCGGAGGTAAGAACAAAACGCTAGTGTCTTTTAAAACTGTTTATTTTTGTTTTGCGTACGCACACGCATATATCTGCATTTCTTTTTCATTCGTGTATTTTCATATCACTCTCCTGTTTGCCATTTTATAATTGATAAACGTGCTAAGAGAGATTTGTCGCTATTTAATAGTTAAAGAGTAAAAGTAATACATTAAGGTGTAAATTGCAAAGCTCGCACACAGCTCTGCCTAAAAAGATACAAGGAGAGATCTGTGTGGTGCTCGGTAGATGATCGAGGATCGTCTACATTGATAAACGTGTAAATTGTGTTACGGTGGATATCTGCATTGTGTACACGTGTCTATAACAAAGGGCTGAGACTCGCGTACGCAACCCAAAGGCCGACGCACGCAGCGTATATTACGCAACGGAGCGTCCGGGTACGCCCACGTAACTCAAATCACACGATAGTGTTATTTTAACAAGCGAAAAAGTGGCAACGCGATAAATAGCGCAAGTCGATTTTAGTGTCCGAAATTTAAGCTAATAGATCCTTCTCCAATTTACAACTCATCTGGTCTAAAGGAAAGAAATTTCTGCGCAGAAATAGAAATAGAAACAAAAGTGTACATGTGGTGAGTGAGTGTTTGCAATTATATAAGTTCTACAATTTTTGAGGTTGAACCACAAGAAGTCGAGTTCTCGTGAGGTACATACATGTAAGTGACGTACATGGTGGCTAGGGAGGCATCCCTTGTTAAACATAAAATTTGAGCATTAGAGTATAGCAGACCAGGAGGTCTACTTTAGCACAGACCAGGAGGTCCGGAACAGACCAGGAGGTCTAGGTACAGCAGACTAAGAAGTCTGCTATAGAGAAAAGTATCACAACACCAAGAAGGGTTGGTGCGGAACCCATATAGGCCATAAAGCTCTGGCTGAAGGAATTCGCAGCCGTAATTTTCGATTCCGTTGGTCGCTCCGTACATAAGATTAGTTGCTTATGTGCAGAACGATTGTACCGCACGTAATTGTGTGCATTAGTTAGTAATCTGACCTAGTGCCATTTGTGTACGAAAGGGGTCATAAACGCTATTTGTACATTCTAACGTGATTTGTGTAATTTTTTTATTTTAAGGGAAGTTCGCTGGTCACTAAGGAACTATCCAGCAACCAATAGTTACTGGAAAGAGTAAGTGCTCTGCGGATCACCCTCACATGTTCCAGTAAATAGAGGTTCAGGTCGCAGGGGCCCTGGGTCGAGTACGCCAGCACTAGGGCAGTGTGTAGGTCGTATTGGTCGGCGTGGGCGAGTGAGTGGGGTACTCGGTAAACTGCCACCGTCAGCCTATCTTGAACATTTTGGTTTTTGTAAGGGTTCGCTGAAAGACCCTGATTAAGGTCAGAGGTAGTGAAAGCAACACCTGCAGGTATGGGGGCCAATTGTTCAGGTAGGGGGCGATCAACCTCGGTTCGGGTTGATTCAGTAAACCGACCAACCGGGTCGGCAAGGTATGTAATGTGTGAAAAATACGGTTCACACACAGAGGTTTTATGTGATGAATTGGAGAGAATGACTGTACATGACGGGGAGAAGTTCCCAAGAGTAGGTAGCTTTAGCCCAGATGTGTTACAAAATCTAAGGAGAAGGATAAGTCTCATTAAATCAGCAAAGAGACGGATCAAACATTATGATTGTTTAAGATTGTGGCAACAGGAAAGTGAAATGCAAAGAGAGTTAACTGACTTATCTGACTCTCATCTTGGGAGGAGAGACATGGCAATGGAGAGGATTATGGTTGCGGAGAAAGGCACAATGTTGAACAATAAAAACGCACTGTATTATAGATGATAAGAATAATTGTAATAAACATAACCATGATAATTGTAATACTATTAAATGTACAACTATTAACCTATGCAAGTTGCACCCCATGTTAAACTTCCCTCAGGACTACAAGCAAGAGAGTGAGCCCAGCACGATGTCGGCACCTTTACCAGCAGCCATCACACAAGACATCCAGGTGGACGCGACCAAATCGGTAAAGGCAATAATCAAACCCCCTAACGGAGGGTCAGGTGAGGTCGTGTCCACAGGTACGTACAATGTTTTATATCACGCACAAACAAATGTACCCCATATTGTAAGACCAAAACAAGGTGATGTAATTGAGTTTAGTCCTGTCAGGGTGATCACAGTCCCAGATGGGAAGACTGACGATCGGGGAATCATTCCCGTCAAGGACAGTGCAATGCGCCGTCCCTGGTCCCGGATAGAATTGAGATCAATTATGTCTGAATTTCCTGATCCTAGGAAAAATCTGGTAACATGTCAGAGGTTTATTAAAGAACTAGGAAACTCCACAGAACCCACCAACAAAGAGTGGCGGACAGTGCTGAGGGCATGTTTGCCCTCCAGTGTTGACCCTGCGAAATTTATTGCTGATTGTAAATTAGACACGGAGGTACCTTGTACGGAGGAACACAGTCAGGAATGTATTAAGCAGATCAACCAACAGTTAGAAGTATATTTCCCAGCCATTGTCGAGTGGAACAAAATCTTCTCCATAAGACAAAACGAAGGGGAAAGTACTTCTAATTATTTCCACCGGGCATTGCAGGACATGACTAGGTATACGGGTATAGAAAACATCGAAACAAGTGCACCGCACAGAGAAGTAGCAGTATCTGTGCTAATGGATGGTTTAAAGGAAGTGTTGAGAGCAAGGATACAGATCACAAATCCATACTGGAGAGATAAATCAATAACTGCATTAAGGGACTCTGCTGTTGGGCATGAGCAAAACAGCATCAAGCACGGGGAAACAAAGAAGCCTCAGATCCCTGTGGGTAAGTTAAAGGTGAAAAGCTGTTACAACTGCTTACGGGAAGGTCATGTTGCAAGAGATTGTAGATCAAGAAATTCACAGAAGGTATATAAACCCCCTAGACAACAACATAACCATGGTATCCAAGGAGTCAGGGAAGTACAGGGAAAGCGGTTGATGGTGATGAGCATCCAAGCGTTTGAGGAGGCATCAAATCAACCAAGACCTCAGGTCACTGGCACTTGGAGGAAGCCCAGGGCTTGTTATCTTTGTAAAAGAGAAGGGCATTATGCCAGTAACTGTAACAGCCCACATAAAGTCAGACCCCCTAGACAAGAACATGAGCAGAGTTACGACACTTGGAAGTATAACCAGGTATCACGCATGTCAAATTTTGGTCCACACATATAATTTATGATTAAAAAAAAAATTGATCATTAGGACTGATGGTAAGCCTGAGGTAACAGTTAATAAATTGGGAGGTCATTCCCTGAAGACACAGGAATGACCGGGTGAAACGTTGTAAATGTATCTGTGAAATGTTTCTTTTTCTCTCCCCATCTCTGACGATTATTGGTAGGACTCAAACATTGCATATCTGCTTGGTCTTTGCAGAAGTCTACCAAACCCCAGCATGACCTATCCGCATCAATGTATCCTGGCCAGATACAGAGGGTGGAGTATGGAGGTGCTGGTGGGAGGGACTGCGCAAGGAAACCATGGGACATGTAGATATGACAGCCTGATGATCTGACAATGTTTTAAAATGTTTGAAAAATGTTATTTTTTTCCTGTTTGTTGTTGATTTATGTGGTATATACATATATGAATTGTTCTCTCTTTCTTTGTTTTTTTTTTTTTTTTTTCCTCTCTCTTCTCACTCATGTTTTCATGTTTTAAAGATGGTATGTCACACATCAGTTAGACAAATGGTAATGCAAGATTTTTGCTCCTTACAGAAAGATCGCTGGTTTGGAAGGAATATTGCATCACCGGAATGTTCGGTTGGAAGACTGAGAGACAGCACCTTTGAGATGACAGCAGAACAAGAAGAACAACAAGACTAGAGAACTAATTATCGTAACAAGTTTCTCTCCTCCTCAAACTGTTTTCCTGTACCCCCATTACAAATTTCTCCTTTTCTCCTCCTGTAAGATGGACTTGCCCCAAGAGACTGTGATACGGATTTTCCTGTTGACCATGATGTTGACCAGAGCAGTCTGTTTCGGTGAGAGTACCAGTGAGGTCGAGAAAGGATCCAGAAAGGTTCTGATGACTGAGACGGAGGTGTAAATTTCCAATAGCAACACAACCACCAAGCAAAGGCGAGTACCGGAAACGATCTAGCAGCCATGTTATTTGTAAACATTGTGAAGGATTGTTAGCTGAAAAGAGAACTGTATCTGTAGGCTCTGTGACAATGTAGTTGAGGATGGGTGCATCAAGAAATGCCAATCCAGTTTTAATATCCACATGGACCGGCATCCATTGAGTGACTATCACTCCTTAGTGGGTAAAGTGTTAAATCAGACAGATTGTTGGGTATGCTCTCAAGTACCTCAAGGCCATAGTAAATCAGGCTTAGTACCATTCCCTTTAACGATAGGGGAGGTACTTGAGCTAAAGGGTGGGAGACCGGTGGACAGGAGGTTTAATATCTCCAACCCTCCTAGTTTGAAGCTCCACCAATATCATGTGGATAGATCCCTAGTATGTTTTAACATTTCCAATCCCCGAAAGCCGGGAAATTGGGAAGTGTCATGGAGTAACCAAACCATGACCTTTTCATATAGAGCAGATAGAATGCCTACAGATACAGAGCTTATACGCCACATAGCCAGTAGAGAAAAATCTTTCCGATATAGGTATACCCTAGGAAGTAGGATTACGAGAGTTGGAGAGGTATCACCAGGATACTGTGCACATATCATACAAACTGATACGTGTACTAGACAGATGGGAGAATTAGGGTTAGGAGATTTCACATGGTAGATGTGTAATATGGTTATGTCCTACTCCGTCCCATATGTTCTCCCCGATGATGCATATTTCATATGCGGGAGGAAGGCGTATAAGTGGCTTGCCCCAAACTCTGAAGGATTGTGTTACATTGGAAAAGTACTGCCTGAGGTAATGACTGTATCACATACCAAAATGAAAGATATACACCGTGGTGCCCAAGCTCCTTATACTCACACTCATTACGAGCACGTAGTTAAAAGGCAACTGACAGAAAGGACAGAACATTCGGCCTCTGACATGATCCATGAATCCACCGGGATTCAGGTTCTACTTGCGCTAGATTTCACTCGCACCACTAGAGGAGTGTTGAACTATAGATATATATCTGCGCTTGCAAATTTATTAGACAATATCACTGAAATGTATGACGACACTTTTAGGTATACTGGAAGGGAGCTTCAAGCTTATAAAACAGAACTGGTTCAGCATAGGATGATTCTCAATTATCTCACAGCAGTGACAGGTGGATATTGTGTCACACTGGCAACGCAGTACGGCGTGAAATGCTGCACTTATATTACGAATAGTACCGAGGATCCGGTCGAGGTCATAGACCAAAAGATGGACGATATTCTCCAATTAAAGTGGGAATTTCGCAGGAGACAGAATCTCACCCTTGCTGCTGTGGGTAATGAGCTGACTGGTTGGGTGTCATGGTTGAACCCGCGAAATTGGTTCTCTGGTTTAGGAGAATGGGCTCAAGGAGTCATAATGGATGTAGGGAAGTTTCTTCTATGTATCTTAGGTGTTGTCATAACGATTGGCTTGATATTTAGATGCGGTCAGGTTTTAATGAAGTGCAAACGTAGTACCAGGGTAATGAGTCTAAGGAGTGAGGAAATTGTAATTCCAATGGATTTGATTTATGACCCAACGGTAGAGACAATGATGTGATGAAAATGCGATTATACGGTCCGTTTCTTTCACCTGTTTCTCCGTTTTCTCCAAGGTAAAAAGACCCACTTGGACGAGGAATTTGATGATCCTGTACACAGACAACAGATGGATTAAAGAAGAAGTTTTGACAACCTTATACACAGATAATTGATGAACTATGCCATAGACCCCCAGTTTCCCTAGAAATTTTAAATTTACGCTAGCCCAACACTTTTGTAAGTCTATGGACATTGACAAAGCTTTTTGCCCACACTTTTTGGCAAAAGCCCAAAGAAGACTGCATTCAACAGACACCAGACAAGACTTCAACCGACAAATGTTCATTAACCTGACATAGAATACCACTGCATTTACCATAATTGTTTCTTATCTTCATCTCTACAACCTTCAGGTAATGACACACATAGTCGATAGGGAATACAGGCACAGATATCAGCAATCACATATTCCCCCCCATTCATGTATCATCAACTAAAATGTGCTCCCCCATTTTGTTGCAACCAAAAGCCGAAAAGAGCTCGGTAACGTTTGACAGCCCATCCACAGACCCGTACCGCGGGATAAGAAGGAATTCAAATGTATACTTCGCAATACCTCAAAGCTTGATTTACAACACGTACGGCACGATGATACATGACCCCCCAAACATGGATTCATACACACATGCTTCTGCTATCTCACTAGGTCATACCCTTTTCACACCTTCTTCTCTCCTCCCTTACCCAACCATGGAAATGTATTTACACATGACATATATTTTTCTCTTTTTGAAATGTTTTAGAAAGTGGCAGTTATTGTTGACTGCCAAAGGGTGGACTGTCAAAGTCAGAAAAATATCATGATGCACACTGCCATATTTGCACCTCATATAGGTCCGCGCTGCGCATGCGTGCGCTCTCCCGTGCGTACGCATACCCGCTGTTACGTGCACCCGCAGGCGCACGGTATGCGCATTTACGGTAGAGTTTATGTGTGCCTAGCGTGCGACTCAATCGTTACATATTTTAATCATATAATGTATTTTGTAGATTATGGTCCCTTTGATAGAATCTGAAAGTTTAATTAATGTAGCATGTTCATAAACAAAGAGATCCCTCTTTGTTTGATACGAAGGGTCAGACAAGGGTTATACAGTGGTGTTTAGTATCCATCGGAAGAGTATTTAATTAGCAATATTCCGGTGTTGGTTTGAAGCGGATTAATCGCTCGTGCGAATAGTTATGGACATAAGAAGTTTATGTACTTTTACTATTATTTGCACTCACTTATCCATGCGGTGGGAAACCTAGTTTCCCACCCACCTGAGCAGTTGGAAATAGTCACAGCCCACCTGTATGAATCAACCTATGACCTTTTGTTATAATGCGAAGACGAATTCCTGTGTCCAATGAACAATGAGATTGTAGGGACCATTGTATTGTATTGTGTGTGGGGCATAAATAGACAAGCCGATCTGATCCAGCTCACTCTCCAACGGTTCTCATCACTGATAATCGGGAGCTGGATATTCAGAAAGGCGCATGCGATCGTTCCCTTTGTGCGTAAGTTTTCTCCGCAATCATATTGTCTTTATTGTTATTGTGAGCCATATCTCTCTCTCTCTCTCCTCTCCTCTTTCTCTCTCATTTTCCCTTAAACGTAATTGTATTGTATTTCATGTGTAGTTATCTGGTTAGTTAGTCTATGTTATATTGGTAGTGTATGACTTGTATTGTATTATTCTTTTGCAAATAGAACGTTCATAGAAGGTGTTAGAACCTAAGATCGGTATCTGTGTATTTCTTATATTTCTAAGTATTCTCAGAGCGTCGGAGACGCTCGAACAGCTTTTAAGTTAATAAGGTTACACTGTGTTACATCTACACCCTATCACTACACCAAGGTTTACTGCATAATACATTGTTTTATGGTATAGATATAAAGGTTTTACACTGTGAGCGTCAGCGCCGCTTGTGATCTCCTCGTGGTCCCGAGCGTCCGCTACGCTAATAGCGTATCATTACGTTAGTCGGCAGCCAATAGCGTGCCTGCCTGTGATCTCTTGGCCGTGAGCGAACGTGACGCTTGAGCGTCTCGACTACGGTTAAGCGATTGTTACGCAACGTGCGTACCCTTACGGTATTCCGTACGCCAATAGCGTACTGTGTTCTTTGACCTCTTAAAGGGTTTTAAGTAAGATAAATATTTAGCTTTATCAGGGCGTGGCTACAAAATTATGCCAATTCATACTATGCTGCACAGTAGTCTCCATTATACAAATTACACCGAACAGTAGCACCACTTACACACATTACGGCAGGTAGAGCCCAATTTTACACATTACGACAGGCAGAGCTCCCTTAGACACAGTACAGCAGGTAGAGTCACCTTTTACACATTACAGAATGTAGAGTCACCTTTTACACATTACCCTGGGGGAGAGAGGGATGGAGAGAGAGAGATATTGATTTTATACTGACATCCCTCCTGCCTAAATGCTGCAGACACAGGGGAAGACCAGCGGCGAAGCCTAGTGAGGGACGGGAAGCTGCAGGCTGGGGTGCTGCTGCAGTGGTCAGTGTGAGCTCAGCTGGACTGAATACCTCCTCCGTCCTCCCCTGACTGCCCGTCCGAATGCTGCAGCAACTCGTGGCATGGGGCGCTGTGGGAGACAGTTGGGAAAAACGTCATCACGTCTCTCCCTAGACACTGCAGGTAGGAGGGAGGCAAAGCATCTGATTGGGCCCGGGGAGAAGGTGCTGCGTTGGTGCAGGTTGTGGGTGCGCTCAGCAGCAGAGGAGATGAGCGCACACCACACACAGCAGGGGCAAACGCAGAATTTGTAAAGGGGGGTTTCCAGATTATATATTTATGAATCCATATCAGTAACGGCACTCGGAGTTGACATGAGGCAAAGAAGATTTGTATTAGACAAGCGTTTTCAGTGCATGCGAACTGTCATCAAAACAACATAAATAATAATTGTGTGGTCTTGATTACATGGCGCATGCCCTGAAAACGCTTGTCTAATACAAATCTTCTTTGCCTCATGCCAACTCCGAGTGCCGTTGCTGATACTGATATGGATTCATGCTGATTATGCTATCTGTGCACCCGAGTGCCTTTAATAAAGCAGTAACTACCTTCTTTATATATATATATATATATATATATATATATATATATATATATATAATATATACACAAACATACTGTCATATAATTATGTGTATATGTCTATCTTATACTGTGTGCCTCCCTATAGTATATAGTATATAGTGTGTATATATATATATATATATATATATATATATAGGGAGGCACACAGTATATGATAGATATATACACATAGATATATGACAGTATTTTGTATATATATACACGATATATAGAACAGGAGGGGGCAGGCAACCTAAAGTCAGCGCCGCAAGGGTCTGTCCATCTGTGCTGCCTTCATTGAGCCGGAGCCTGCCCCTTGAAGTCCTGTTAAGCTGGGAACACTGAGAAAGGAGGCAGTGGCGCTGGAACTGGGAGCACAGCAGAGTGTAGGTCAGCCCCCGGTGAGAAGAGTGTAAAGGCCGCCCGGTGCCCAATAGAGAAAAATCCTTTGTGCATTGCTGTTTAGTGCCTGCCACCGCTGCCGGTTCTACCGCTTCCCCTGACGCCGGGTGCCCGAAGCTCCTCTCAGCCGTAGCACAGGAGAGCTTTGTTGAGCAGCGCTCTCTATCTATAGGAGCTGCTGGCAGCGACGATCATCGCTGCGGGAATCACTAAAGGAGACAGAGGCAGAGCAGAGGCGGATTTAGACTTCATGGGGCCCTAAGCAAGACACCAAGGGGAACCCCCCCCTTTCTCAAACAATCCTCATTGTGTGCTTGCAGTGTCTCACTGGCATGCCCCCTCCACAGCAGCGCGTTCCCCACTACACAACATCAATGCACTACACCCCCCATAGGCTACAATACTTTGCTGCACTACACCACCGCAGTACATCGCTACATTACATCACTACAGTACGCCTTCCTATACACTGCACTAGACCACTACACTACCCCCCCCCCCCAATATGCTGCACTAAATCAGTACACGCCCCTAATACACTGCACTACATCACTATATTACATCACTACGCCCTCCTACATGCCGCACTACATCGCTACACCACATCACTACACTACAATATGCTGCACTACATTCCCCTACTGTATATGCTGCACTAAGTCGTTACACCCCCCCATACTCTGCTTACATCCCCCTCCCCCAATATGCTGCACTACATCCCCCCTATATGCTGCACCAAGTCGTTACACCCCCTTTTATACACTACATTCCTCCTATATGCTGTACTTTCATTACACACACACTGCATTAATCATTACACCCCCCCATTTGCCACATTAATCAATACCCCTCCATATGCTGCATTAATAATTACCCCCCCATATGCTGCATTAATAATTACACCCATATGCTGCATTAATAATTACCCCCCCACATGCTGCATTAATAATTACCCCCCCCCCCCCCATATGCTGCATTAATCATTACACACACACACACACACACACACACACACCCATTGCCCATTCAACATACAGTAAATGTGCTACAGGCGCACTGCGGCCACCCAGATCTCCGGAGTCTTACCCGGGCCGAGTGAGTCCTGAGAGGTAGGACTGAGAGCCTGAAGATAGCTGGATGATGCTCCTCAGCGTTGTCTCGTCACCGGCGCACACACAGTGGGGAGGCCCGCAGGACGCTGGAGAGCAACCACGTGGAGAGCCAGTGTGTCCAAGGTTGTGCCTTCATGCAGAGCCGCAATGGGTCCTAGGACCCGCCGACTTCTGCCTGGGCGTTAAATTAAAAGCGCAGAATGAATATTCATCCCAAACGGCGGACCCCTGGATCTCTCCGGGGGCCCTAAGCAGCCGCTGTGATTGCTTTGCCGTAAATCCGCCACTGAGGCAGAGGTGTCTCCGTCTCAGGGGGGGATTCTGATTCAGAAACCCCCCCCCCCTGCGTGCAGGACAGCACTGCAGCGGCAGCTGGCGGGAGGCAGGAGGCAATTAAGAGTGGGTGGCGGGCAGTGGCCGTGCGGGTGGTGCTGCCAGATGGTGCGCCCACAGTGCAGTTGCGCTGTGTGCAATGCCCATCTGGCACACACCTAGTTACGGCTCTGCAGCACTGTAATCGATGGTAAGCGCTGTCGCGGGTAAGCATTGTAGCGACCCAGCGGGAAGTTGTTGGAGCAACTCTTTCTAAGGTACGTATAAGATGCTGTTTAGAAAGATCACTCAGAAAAAATAGTAAGACTATAAAAATAAAAGAAAAAGCTTATGGCTGCTAAAAACCAGCAGCCCTTAGACCATGGTCTGGCTCCTGCCACACCAAACAAGAAACTGATTTGCCTGAGCCAGGAGGCGGGGATATATGGACGGGCTCACTGCATCCTGGGAGGCCAGAAAGCTTTGACTAATTGGTGCAAGATCCGCTGTTGCTCAACCATATCCCAATGTATCCTGTGGACCCTGCAGGAGAAATGTCTAGTTTAGGAATAAAAGCTTTCAATCTACTGTTACAGGAGAACTGTTTCTAATAGAGGGTCAACAGTGATTCTCTACATGTTATACTGTACATCTGATTGAGTGTGGCTGTGCCACCAATATGTTGGGCACAGTGGTGGATCTTGCGGTGATGCAGCCGATGCAGTGCACCGGGGTCCTGCTGCTATGAAGGGGCCCACAGCCAGAGGCATTACAAGAAGTCAGATTGACTCATTACATGCCGCCTGCCAATGCACTGCGAGCTGCCAGACTTGGTAGCAGGATGAGTGAGTTGAGCTCAGCTGCTGCTGTTGCGATCTGGCCGGAGGGGGAGGAGGACGCAGATGAGGAGAGGGAGGAGGCAGCATTCTCTCAGCTTTCCTGCTGCCACTCACAATGGAGGGGGATGCTTCAGGGGCGGCCCTTCAGATGCAAAGTCCTGGCAGTCAATTCAAAGAGGACCCTGTCCCTGGCTCCACTCAGACCCTGGCCAACACATGCTTCCTTACTCAGAATGCAGCATTCAGCACCACACAGCCCGTGATCCCTGCTCAGGAGTGTGCATGGATGTTTTCTTAAAGTTGAACTTTTGATGGTGTGTGATTCCTGTGTTTATTGTAATACAGGTTGAGTATCCCATATCCAAATATTCAGAAATACGGACTTTTTTGAGTGAGAGCGAGATAGTGAAACCTTTGTTTTTTGATGGCTCAATGTACACAACCTTTGTTTAATACACAAAGTTATTAAAAATATTGTATTAAATGACCTTCAGGCTGTGTGTATAAGGTGTATATGAAACATAAATGAATTGTGTGAATGTAGACACACTTTGTTTAATGCACAAAATTATAAAAAAAATATTGGCTAAAATGACCTTCAGGCTGTGTGTATAATTTGTATATGAAACATAAATGCATTCTGTGCTTAGACATAGGTCCCATCACCATGATATCTCATTATGGGATGCAATTATTCCAAAATACGGAAAAATACGATATCCAAAATACCTCTGGTCCCAAGCATTTTGGATAAGGGATACTCAACCTGTATTTCTATTGTTGTGGAGCTACAGGTACCAGCGAGCTCTTTAATGTTCCGCATGCTGGTACTTGTGTTTCTCCAAGTACCAGCATGCGGGGGAGACTTGCTGGGACCTATAGTTCACAACAAAAGACAATATTGTTTCTGATTTTCAAACTTAATGGCCATCAGCCAGGCACCCTCCATACAAGGGTGCTGGGTACAACCCTGGACTTCATCCAGGTGGGTGCCTGGAGGGGTAAACCCTTTATTTGGGGGGTCTCCACTCCCCCAGGGAAACCAAGTCAGGGATGACAGTGCTGGTTTTTAAAAACTGGGAACCCCTACACATTTTTCCTCCGGTATTTTAACAACCAGGACCGGCTCAAAGAGCCCAGGGCTGGTTACATTCAGGAGGGGGGACCCCACCTTTTTTTTTTTTAACTAATTAAATACTGTACACAATGAAGCTCTGCACAGACCTCACTGATCCATCTGGGCTTCATTGTGTGTTGTCTGGCAGTGTTTTACTAAACTCCCCGTAAAACACTGCCCGACTAGCGAGTGAACAACTCGGAATGAGGGCCAATATGCATTACATCGACATCAGAAAACTCAAATGAAAAAAACATGGTAGCTCTGTAAATGACAGTGTTTTTTTGTTTGTTTTTTAAGTTGCAATCTCAAACACCCGTTGTCACCAAGATTACTCTCGTCTAAAATCGGCAGCAATACGAATTTTTGTAAATTTACCCCTTAGTGGTTTTTTTTTACACAGCGAGATTTTACAATATTTTTTACTAGTCACCTCATTGTGAGAATAGTGATTAATGTGCATGGTGCTATATATTTATTTGTATATATATATATATATACCAATGCATACAAGGTCCCTGGCACTCCGGACTTACGTACACCTTTCTCCGGTGCCCTCCCTGCAGATCAACATCTGTACATATATCCTTTGTATGGGCGGCACTCAGAGACTTTCACCAGGCAAGTTAAGTGCAAAAAAGACCCCACTGGGCCAATTTAATGGTTATGTTTCGGGGTATTATCCGCTTCCTCAGACAATTAAACAAACAGCAAACAGTGATATTTATAAGAAAACAGACCTGTGACCCTCCTGTGCAAACCAGAGTGTGTCCCACGCTCCCGGCCGGCGTCCCGCAGTGGCACTTCCGGTCGTGGGTCTCCCGTCGCGCCGGAAGTGACGTCACCCGCCCGGCTCCGGTTGTCATGGGAACACACTGTGAAGAAAACAGTGTATATTGTAAAACGTACAAAGCGCAATAGCATTTTGTGAAGGCATCATCTTATCTAAATGAGATAATCCAAGGGTTTCATTTAAACCTTTCGGGCTAGGCAATCCAACCTAAAAGCTGTTACAGCTTGAGTCCCGATGGATCTTTAGGATGGATTGCCAAGCCCCGAAAGGTTTAAATGAAACCCTTGGATTATCTCATTTTTTATAAAGTAGTCCCATTAGACTCATTTTACATGAATTCATATGAATATATTATACTAAAATAAGCAACGCATCTGGGTCAGTTTAATAATATAAATAATAAATAATTAAGAAGAGAGTACATAAATATGTGACGTTCAGCCACTAGATGGCAGCAGTTCCACGCAGTAGGTCAGGTTTGCTAGTAAACAAAAAATACATACATTATAATTTTTCACATGGATGATGATATCATTCCTGTTACTAGATTTAGTTTTAATTGATTGTATTACTTAACATACTTGAAGGTGCTTTTAAAACGCTTTTTTAAATGTGTTTTATTATTTCACTGTCACTTACATGTTTAATATGTGTTTATCGCGGTATTTATTTATATACTGTATTTTGCACAATAAGATGTTTACTTGATGCTTGAGAGATGAGGTACTTAGATGCCTTCACAAAATGCTATTGCGCTTTGTACGTTTTACAATATACACTGTTTTCTTCACAGTGTGTTCCCATGACAACCGGAGCCGGGCGGGTGACGTCACTTCTGGCGCGACGGGAGACCCGCGACCGGAAGTGCCACTGCGGGACGCCGGCCGGGAGCGTGGGACACACTCTGGTTTCTTATAAATGTCACTGTTTGCTGTTTGTTTAATTGTCTTAGGAAAGGGATAATACCCCGAAACGTAACCATTAAATTGGCCCACTGGGATCTTTTTTGCACTTAACTTGCCTGGTGAAAGTCTCTGAGTGCCGCCCATACAAAGGATATAGATATATATATATATATATAGAGGAAGAGTATGCAGCCTGTTATTCTGCACTGTCTATGCACGAAATGACTGCCACTAACCTCGGGAATGGGCTGCCATGCAACTGTAAGGTTGTGGAAAAATACTAAGCATTGAAAAAGAATGATTACCATATTTTTAAGACAGCTACAAACATTAAACAGAAATATGGCATCTGAGCATGTGACAAAAAAATGTTAATAATATTAAAAAAAAAGACCTTCCCAAAATGTTTAAATCTAAATGTAGCTATTTAAAAATACGGTGATGGAATTAGCTTGTATCATGCCTTGTAAATGAAATTCATAATGCCAAGAATCTGTTTCTTGTAACATCAAACACCATCTAATTACCAAACGTTTAAAAGATTGCTGACATTTTCCAAAAAGACAAGTTGCTTTCATATTGTAGAAAATTATTGCAATAAATAATTGGTGAAGAGCTCACATATTAAGTGAGAAATAGTCTGGAATGGATGTGTAATTAGTGTACCTCAGTTTTCATTATGACTTCATTTATAATACAACATACAGTATGCCTTGTGTTACACTATTGCAATCATCATTAATATTTAATATTTATTACAGATTTTACAATGATGAATTAGCATAAATGGCTATAATGCTATTTTTATATTCTCATAATACTGTAAGTTTTTTGGCTTTTTTTTACATGTACCCTTTTTTCATTTACTCATTGCTTTTCAGAAAATAGGCAAGTAGCTATGAAGTATATCTTGTATACAGCTGAATAGAATTGAATTAATTGAAATTGATTTTTTAGCTTTCATTTATTTTTATTTTTATTTGTAATTATATATGCACAGCCGTATGATAAGTTTGTCTTGTTTTTAAGGTGACCTTAGTTATTTATGACATGGGGTGGGATGTACTAAGCATCCCTGAAAATGGATTTTCTGGGTTTTTATCGCATTTTAGGGTTTAAACATAAATTTTGTGGGATGTATTTAAGGGAAAATGTGCCCGAAAAACTGCCATTTTAGGACTTTCCATATGTACCAAGCTTGTACACGATTGGTTGGTTTGAAAATTTATTTTTAAATAGAGGACTTATAATCCTAGGTGACACATGAAGAACCTCATTGCAAAAAAAACAGTTTTGCAGTCTAAGTTTGTGGGCAGTAAGTTATGAAAACTATGAAATGTAAAAAAACTGGCATTGAATCTAATTTGCACACCTCTGTAGGGATCTATTTACTAATAATCGTATACTCAATGTGATCTGGACGCGATATTAGCGCCCAAAATCGTATTGTAGTATGCAATTATTCCACTGGCATGTATAACAAAGCACTCGCAGGAACAGGGGCTCCAAAAGCACCATGATATGCTCGGAGTGGTAGCGGTACTCCTGTGCATGTGCGGTCTACTGACCATGAATGCGCAGATGCCATTGCTGGGGAGTGTTCCGGAAGAACCATCTGCTTGTTACCTTTGCGTTCTGTAACCCATAAACTAAAGCATCTAACGTCATCTTCAGATGTGGGGACAAAACTCTGGAATTTCAGATGTAAATCTGACAGCATCACATCTCCCGTAAAAACCTATGAGAGCTGCAGCTGCTGTCGGGAATGGAGGGATTGCAACAGATATCTCTGTCAGACATTTTGGATGATATGAAGCCACTCTACTAGTTATCAGCAACTCCCTTAAAGTGTCTGTTGCCTTTCAGACTGATTCAGTAATATACTGTATGCAAAACCGTTTTGTTTTTTTTCCACAGTCGAGTGAGTATAGGCAGCCTGAGCATGTGTCACACCACACATGTGCCGCAAAGGTCTTGTGACAGTGGCTGCAGAGAGGATTTATATACAAAGTGATGTTTGAGGCTGCGACTGCGATCCCGTATGAAGCTGCAATGTCTCCAATGCCTTACTTCATGTGTCCACGCTGTGTGACCATACAGCTACTCGGAACATTGATAATAGAATGCTCTGAGATGGATGATGTATTTGTACGCAGCCACTAAGATTTGCAAAGTCACCAGTGTGCACCTCAATACAAATCCAGGTGACCTCGTCCTTTGCAGTCTCTGCGTACACTTTTACAACTGTGACTGCATGTGCGTACTGTACATCTCTGAATCAGGCCCAATGTATACATTCTAATATCTCCAGGTGATCATCTAACTACTCAGAGAATTTGAGCAAACCACTCTTACAATCAGGGTCTGGCTGGCAACGTTTAGCCTGGGGTGGCAAATGCAAGCAAGAGGCGATGGAGCACGGTAAAGGAAAGTGGGCGCATCAAAATCCTGTAGGTGTGGTTTGTCTAAAGTGGGTATACCATTGTGATGTTACAGAGCTATAATATACAGTACATACTGTACCGACTAGTTTATCCTAATGACCTTTATACAATACATAGAGTATTCTAGTGATTAACATTCAATAGATGGACCAAACTAATGATCAATACTGCATTCTAGTGACAGATATACAATACAGTGACCATTATAGTGACCAATATACGAAATAAGAAGCAGTCCACAGACACTAAGGGGCCCATTTATCACCATTCGCATCCAGGATGCGGATGACAGGTGATAAAATCGCCCCAACACGCACTGTGATAATTTATTACATCGTAGGGATGTATCAATTATCGTGTGTAGGTACAGAGCTTGCGGTCAAGCTCTGTCCCTGGGATGATACTCCGCAGCATCATTCATTGGAGTATTTAAAAAAAAAAATACCCTGATGTCCTGCTGCGCATGCGCAGCCCCTGCCGGCATTGCCGCTAATCCCGCCGCACGGTCGACCCCCCCATCGCGACTACCACCACGCGCCGCAGATCCCCCCCAGAAGATCAATATATTCACCTGTCCAGGGAGCCGGTCCGCACTGTTCCTGTTGGGCTGTCGGGCACCGGATCCTGTGCGCTGCGGTGACCCCCGGTGCTGTAAAGTGTGCTGCCACTTTGCAGTGACACTTTACTGCACCGGGGTCACATTGCAGCACATGGGGGACCCGGCGCCCGTCAGCGCTCACCGGAGCAGTGGACACCGGCTCCTTGGACAGGTGAGTATGGGTTTTTCTTTTTTTTTCTTTTTACACATTGATCAGCTTGTGTGTCCATCAGACACATATAGCTGATCACTGGAGCCCAGTCCCCGCTCAGCTTTCTCTGCCGGGGGCAGAGAAAGCTGGGCAAAATGGGGCTTTTCGCAGTGCCCCTACCCCTGGGTGCCTCTGCCCCTACCTGTGTGTGCCTCTATACTTACCTGTGGGTGCCTCTGCCCCTACCCATGTGTGCCTCTGCCCCTACCCATGTGTGCCTCTGCCCCTACCCATGGGTGCCTCTGCCCCTACAGAAAATGATCTGCTGCTTTGAAGGTCCCAATGAGCACAGTTGCCTCCATCATCCATAAAGGGAAGAAGTTCAGAACCACCAGGACTCTTCCTAGAGCTGGACGGCTGTCTAAACTGAGTGATCGGGGTAGAAGGGCCCTAGTCAGGGAGGTGACCAAGAACCCGATGGTCACTCTGTCAGAGTACAGCATTCATCTGAGGACAGAGGAGAACCTTCCAGAAGGACAACCATCTCTGCAGCAATCCACCAATCAGGCCTGTATGGTAGAGTGGCCAGACGGAAGCCACTCCTTAGTAAAAAGCACATGGCAGCATGCCTGGAGTTTTCCAAAATACACCTGAAGGACTCTCAGACCATGAGAAACAAAATTCTCTGGTCTGATGAGACATGTTTGGAGGAAACCAGGCACCACTCATCACCAGGCCAATACCATCCCTACAGTGAAGCATGGTGGTGGCAGCTTCATGCTGTGGTGATGTGTTTCAGTGGCAGGAACTGGGAGACTAGTCAGGATAGAGGGAAAGATGAGTGCAGCAATGTACAGAGACATCCTGGATGAAAACCTGCTCCAGAGTGCTCTTGACCTCAGACTAGGGCAACGGTTCATCTTTCAGCAGGACAACGACCCTAAGCACACAGCCAAGATATCAAGGAGTGGCTTTGGGACCACTCTGTGAATATCCTTGAGTGGCCCAGCCAGAACACAGACTTAAATCCAATTGAACATCTCTGGAGAGATCTGAAAATGGCTGTGCACCGACGCTTCCCATCTAACCTATTAGAGCTTGAGAGGTGCTGCAAAGAGGAATGGGCAAAACTGGCAAAAGATAGGTGTGGCAAGTTTGTGGCATCATATTCAAAAAGACTTGAGGCTGTAATTGCTGCCAAAGTATTGAGCAAAGGCTGTGAATACTTATGTACATGTGATTTCTTAGTTTTTTATTTTTAATAAATTTGCAAAAATCTCAAAAACACTATGTCATTATGGGGTATTATGTGTAGAATTATGAGGGAAAAAATTAATTTATTCCATTTTGGAATAAGGCCGTAACATAACAAACTGTGGACAAAGTGAAGCACTGTGAATACTTTCTGGATGCACTGTACATACATATAAACATACATACATACATATTACATACATACATACATTTATATATATATATATATATATACAGCCCATGGAAGCAGCCCGGCACTCCGCTGTCCCCGTAGGGGTATCGCTCCGGTGCCCTCCTAGGGGTATGGTGGCCCCAATATGCAAAAGAGAGGGTGACGGCGGCACTCAGAGTCTTTCACACCGAGGCAAATCAAAGCAAATGGTGCATTTATTGTCAACGTTTCGGGGGACGGACCACCTTCCTCAGGACACTGCAAACTAGTGACAATACAAAGAAAACAACTTAAATACCTTACCTATCCCTGGTCCCTGCGTCTCCAGCCACGTCCGCGCCGTCCGGTGTATGGAGCCCGCACTTCCGGTAGCGTGTGGCATGCGGCGCCCGGAAGTAGTGTCATCCCGCTACACGGACCCGCTGATGACGTGGCTGTAAACAGAGGGGAGCCGGTTACCATGGAGACACAGCGCAGCAATTCAATGTCGCGCCGCGTCATGTGACACAACAATAACAATAAAAACATGGTGAAAAAGTGCATACATTACTGAGTATTACTAAAAAACCAAGTGTTTTAAAACACATTATTACATAATGTGATCAACTGAACAGTGAAGAACATAGATGAATGACTATACATATTTGCAATAGCTACCTGCTGACATCAGCCATATATAGCCACTAGTAAATCAGAGATACTCCTGCCATAACAGAACTAGCAAAGTATCCTGCGTTAATCATATATTGTGGACATCGCACAATATGCAAAATATGTTTTTAATGCTTGACATATATATTAATGACGCCCTGGACATGCAAAAGGAGACCTGGTATGTCTACAATCAGGGAAGAATGTTACTTCAAAATTACTCAGGCTATGGAATTTTTGTGGTACTCTAGAGTATATTATTGGAAAGAAAAAAATGGCAGGCTTGTGGAGCAGGGAAAATTTAAAGAAAACAATGTAAATTAAGTTGTTCATTTAAGCCTCTGGGATGGATGGTATCTAATTTGAAAATCCAACGGGCTTCCAGTTGGAGTAATTGGATCGCTCTATCTCCACCTCGGGGGGAATCAGGGATGTGGTCCACAATTTTGTATCGAATTGCTGCCAAATGATGGCGCATCTGTGCAAAATGACGGGCGACCGGTTGGTCGCTTTTGCCGGTGTTAAGGGCGGCCCTAATGGCAGATCTATGTTGGGCCATCCGTTCCTTGAAAAGGCATTGTGTCTTACCAACATAATACAGGCTGCAGGGGCAGACCAGTACATATATTACAAATGAAGAGCTACAGGTCAAAGGCCATGAGATGTTAATTTTTCTCCCTGTGTGTGGATGTAAGATAAAGTCTCCCATCAGCATGTAGCTGCACGTAGTGCAGCCTAGGCATTTGAAACAACCTGGCTTGCGACTCAAAAAATGTGTAACTGTTGTGGTCCAGCTCTAGGACTAATAAGCGTATCAAACAAATGTGGCCAATGATCAGCACAGACCCTGGTTTATCGTCCTTAAAATATACCAAAATAATGCCATGTTACACTCGGAGTGCCAATATTAAGGACATTGTGGTCAAAAATGATGTCACGGGTTTTAAAACAGCCACAACAGTTACACATTTTTTGAGTCGCAAGCCAGGTTGTTTCAAATGCCTAGGCTGCACTACGTGCAGCTACATGCTGATGGGAGACTTTATCTTACATCCACACACAGGGAGAAAAATTAACATCTCATGGCCTTTGACCTGTAGCTCTTCATTTGTAATATATGTACTGGTCTGCCCCTGCAGCCTGTATTATGTTGGTAAGACACAATGCCTTTTCAAGGAACGGATGGCCCAACATAGATCTGCCATTAGGGCCGCCCTTAACACCGGCAAAAGCGACCAACCGGTCGCCCGTCATTTTGCACAGATGCGCCATCATTTGGCAGCAATTCGATACAAAATTGTGGACCACATCCCTGATTCCCCCCGAGGTGGAGATAGAGCGACCCAATTACTCCAACTGGAAGCCCGTTGGATTTTCAAATTAGATACCATCCATCCCAGAGGCTTAAATGAACAACTTAATTTACATTGTTTTCTTTACATTTTCCCTGCTCCAGAAGCCTGCCATTTTTTTCTTTCCAATAATATACTCTAGAGTACCACAAAAATTCCATAGCCTGAGTAATTTTGAAGTAACATTCTTCCCTGATTGTAGACATACCAGGTCTCCTTTTGCATGTCCAGGGCGTCATTAATATATATGTCAAGCATTAAAAACATATTTTGCATATTGTGCGATGTCCACAATATATGATTAACGCAGGATACTTTGCTAGTTCTGTTATGGCAGGAGTATCTCTGATTTACTAGTGGCTATATATGGCTGATGTCAGCAGGTAGCTATTGCAAATATGTATAGTCATTCATCTATGTTCTTCACTGTTCAGTTGATCACATTATGTAATAATGTGTTTTAAAACACTTGGTTTTTTAGTAATACTCAGTAATGTATGCACTTTTTCACCATGTTTTTATTGTTATTGTTGTGTCACATGACGCGGCGCGACATTGAATTGCTGCGCTGCGTCTCCATGGTAACCGGCTCCCCTCTGTTTACAGCCACGTCATCAGCGGGTCCGTGTAGCGGGATGACGCTACTTCCGGGCGCCGCATGCCACACGCTACCGGAAGTGCGGGCTCCATACACCGGACGGCACGGACGTGGCTGGAGACGCAGGGACCCGGGATAGGTAAGGTATTTAAGTTGTTTTCTTTGTATTGTCACTAGTTTGCAGTGTCCTGAGGAAGGGGGTCCGTCCCCCGAAACGTTGACAATAAATGCACCATTTGCTTTGATTTGCCTCGGTGTGAAAGACTCTGCATGCCGCCGTCACCCTCTCTTCTATATATATATATATATATATATAGAAGATAGAAGATAGATATATAATGTGGGAATGAGCATCATAGCATGGGCTTTCCCCATGAGGCATGCGCCTTTTGTCCCTATTGGAAAAATAGGGGGAGGGGGGGCACCAATTCTCTCTCTTTGGCACAGGGCACCAAAAAGTCTAGTTATGGCTATAGGGCATAATATGGTGTTAGTGGCATAACTGTGGCGCATAATTTGTAAGGAACATTACTGTGTAGAGCATATTATGGTGTCAGGGGCCTAAATATGTGCCATAATTTGTAAAGAGCATTACTGTGCAGGGCTTAATATGGTATCAGGGGCATAACTATAGGGCATAATTTGTAAGGGACATTATTGTGTGGGGCATAATATGGTGTCAGGAGCACAACTGGGGTGTAAGGCAGACTTTTCCTGCAAGGCCACACCCCCTATATCGATGGCATGCCCCTTTTTTGCGCATTCGTGCAAAATATCAAAATGTCCATGGGGGATCGCATTTTTTACTGTTACTTTGCACTGGGAGTCAAATTGTTTAGAAATGGCCCTAGAACTGTCCCTCTATGGCAAACAACACTGTCTAATATCAACATACAAAAGTGAATGCTGGCACTGGTCACAAACCAAGGCAAATTGTAAAAAGTATGATTAACTTTGTACACCCACTCACTGATTATTTCCAGACTGGATTACTGTAATCTCCTCCTAACTGACCTTCCTGATAATTACCTCTCTCCACTCTAATCTATCCTCAATGCTGCAGCCCGGCTCATCTTCCTCACCAAACGCACTACATCCACCTGCCCTCTCCTACAAGCCCTTCACTGGCTTCCCTTCCCTTTCAGAATCCAATTCAAACTTCTCACACTCACTTATAAAGCACTCACCCACTCCTCTCCCACTTATATCTCTGACCTTATCTCCCTTTACTCTCCCACCCGTCCTCTTCGCTCTGCTAATGCACGCTGACTCTCCTGTCTTCTGATTACTTCCTCCCACTCCTACCTCCAAGATTTTTCACGTGCTGCTCCATTACTCTGGAATTCTCTACCTCTCCCCCTCAGACTCTCCACCTCTCTACAGAACTTCAAACGGGCTCTCAAGACCCACTTCTTTACCAAACCCAGCCAAATCTCATCCTCACCCTCTGTCCCACGCTCGGTCTACCCTATCTGTGTCACCCCTGTATGTTTGCCCCTCCCCTTTAGAATGTAAGCTCTCACAAGTAGTGCCCTCTTCCCTCATGTGTTTATCCTTTTCTTACTTAAAAAATACGTAACTGCCTAAATCCTGCAGTTTTCGTCCACCTTGATACTTATCTCAGTGTTGTCTACTGATGTAGTTATGCATAGTTACCCTCTACTTGTCCTATATTTTCTTTAACTGTAAGTCACTGTTTTCCTGTTTTGATTATGTGCATATGTACTCTGTAATTGGGCGTTGCGGAACCCTTGTGGCGCCATATAAATTAATAATAATAATAATAATAATATTAATACATCTAGTTAATAAAGTCACACTATGGGGTATATTCAATTAAGCTGCCCGACCTCACGGCAGCTTCCACCTGGCTCCAGCAGCGTGCTAGAGCCGGGTGGAAGCTGCCGTGAGGTCAGGCAGCTGAGTAACATCCAGCTGCAGCTCTACTGTAGCGCTGATCTCCCTGTATGCCCGCCGGATGTCCCCCCGTCTCCCTGCGCCCCCCTCGCCTCCTCCGGGTCCGCATCTCAGTCCGACATCATTTTGATGTCGGACTGAGATGGTCGAAAAGGCGGCCAAAACCTGTCAGATTTGGCCCTGTTTTCGACATTAACACGTGGATCGGCAGCTATTCCGCCGATCCAAGTGCTTTTCGACAAGTCAAATTTATCGACTTGTCGAAAAATTTAGCAAAATATTGAATATGTCAAATCAGGATTTGACCATAAAAAGTCGAAAACTGCCGTCTTTTCGACAGACGGCAGTTTTCGACTTCTATTGAATATACCCCTTAATATGTAATAACAAATAATATAACTAACTTGGCATAAAAACAAATAATCTGCACATATACTGTGCACCAATAATTTCAGCAAAATAGTTTCCACTTTATACTGGTAAAAGAAATAATAAATTCCTCACATTTAAAACCAGATGCCAGATCCGGAAACCCCCCTCTTCTCTAATATCCAATCATTCCCCAAATCTGACAACCCCCCCATAGATCTAGCACCCCTCTCTCACAATTAGAATCATGTCCCAGGACTGACCCCCCTCCCAGGGACGTGCGGCGACGTAAATGTCTAGAGAGGCACTGGCTAGTACCAGAGCCAGAATTACACACGATATATGAGACAAAGGGTTCATTTGGGCATTATACACAGGTGCAGCAGTATATACTAGTGATGAGCGGGTTCGGTTTCTCGGAAACCGAACCCCCCCGAACTTCACGCTTTTTACACGGGTCCGAGGCAGACTCGGATCTTCCCGCCTTGCTCGGCTAACCCGAGCGTGCCCGAACGTCATCATCCCGCTGTCGGATTCTCGCGAGGCTCGTATTCTATCGCGAGACTCGGATTCTATATAAGGAGCCGCGCGTCGCCGCCATTTTCACACGTGCATTGAGATTGATAGGGAGAGGACGTGGCTGGCATCCTCTCCGTTTAGAATAGAAATAGATAGTGAGAGTGAGACACTTGATTTACTGGAGCTTAGGAGTACTCAGAGAGTGCAGAGTTTACTAGTGACTGACCAGTGACCACCAGTGCAGTTTTATTATTATTTAATATAATCCGTTCTCTGCCTGAAAAAAAACGATACACAGTGACACAGTATACCATATCTGTGCTCAGCCTCAGTGTGCTGCATCATCTATGTATATCTGACTGTGCTGAGTGCTCACTGCTCACACAGCTTAATTGTGGGGGAGATTGGGGAGCAGTTATAGCAGGAGTACATTAACAGTGCACACTTTTGCTGCCAGAGTGCCACTGCCAGTGTGACTGACCAGTGACCACTGACCACCAATATATTGTGATTGTCTGCCTGAAAAAGTTAAACACTCGTCGTGTGGTGTTTTTATTCTATAAACGCATTCTGCTGACAGTGTCCAGCAGGTCCGTCATTATATAATATATACCTGTCCTGCAGTAGTGATATATATATATTTTTTATATCATTATCATCCAGTCTATATTAGCAGCAGACGCAGTACGGTAGTCCACGGCTGTAGCTACCTCTGTGTCGGCAGTCGCTCGTCCATCCATAATTGTATACCACCTACCTGTGGGGGTTTTTTTTTTCTATCTTCTTGATACTAGTAGCTTACTTTAGGAGTCTGCAGTGCTGACAGTGTCCAGCAGGTCCGTCATTATATAATATATACCTGTCCGGCTGCAGTAGTGATATATATATATTTTTTATATCATTATCATCCAGTCTATATTAGCAGCAGACGCAGTACGGTAGTCCACGGCTGTAGCTACCTCTGTGTCGGCAGTCGCTCGTCCATCCATAATTGTATACCACCTACCTGTGGTGTTTTGTTTTTTTTCTATCTTCTTGATACTAGTAGCTTACTTTAGGAGTCTGCAGTGCTGACAGTGTCCAGCAGGTCCGTCATTATATAATATATACCTGTCCGGCTGCAGTAGTGATATATATATATTTTTTATATCATTATCATCCAGTCTATATTAGCAGCAGACGCAGTACGGTAGTCCACGGCTGTAGCTACCTCTGTGTCGGCAGTCGCTCGTCCATCCATAATTATATACCACCTACCTGTTGTGTTTTTTTTTCTTTCTATCTTCTTGATACTAGTAGCTTACTTTAGGAGTCTGCAGTGCTGACAGTGTCCAGCAGGTCCGTCATTATATAATATATACCTGTCCGGCTGCAGTAGTGATATATATATATATTTTATATCATTATCATCCAGTCTATATTAGCAGCAGACGCAGTACGGTAGTCCACGGCTGTAGCTACCTCTGTGTCGGCAGTCGCTCGTCCATCCATAATTGTATACCACCTACCTGTGGTGTTTTTTTTTCTATCTTCTTGATACTAGTAGCTTACTTTAGGAGTCTGCAGTGCTGACAGTGTCCAGCAGGTCCGTCATTATATAATATATACCTGTCCGGCTGCAGTAGTGATATATATATATTTTTTATATCATTATCATCCAGTCTATATTAGCAGCAGACGCAGTACGATAGTCCACGGCTGTAGCTACCTCTGTGTCGGCAGTCGCTCGTCCATCCATAATTGTATACCACCTACCTGTGGTGTTTTTTTTTTCTATCTTCTTGATACTAGTAGCTTACTTTAGGAGTCTGCAGTGCTGACAGTGTCCAGCAGGTCCGTCATTATATAATATATACCGGTCCGGCTGCAGTAGTGATATATATATATATATTTTTTATATCATTATCATCCAGTCTATATTAGCAGCAGACGCAGTACGGTAGTCCACGGCTGTAGCTACCTGTGTCGGCAGTCGCTCGTCCATCCATAATTGTATACCACCTACCTGTGGTGTTTTTTTTTTCTATCTTCTTGATACTAGTAGCTTACTTTAGGAGTCTGCAGTGCTGACAGTGTCCAGCAGGTCCGTCATTATATAATATATACCTGTCCGGCTGCAGTAGTGATATATATATATTTTTTATATCATTATCATCCAGTCTATATTAGCAGCAGACACAGTACGGTAGTCCACGGCTGTAGCTACCTCTGTGTCGGCAGTCGCTCGTCCATCCATAATTGTATACCACCTACCTGTGGTGTTTTTTTTTTTCTATCTTCTTGATACTAGTAGCTTACTTTAGGAGTCTGCAGTGCTGACAGTGTCCAGCAGGTCCGTCATTATATAATATATACCTGTCCGGCTGCAGTAGTGATATATATATATATATTTTATATCATTATCATCCAGTCTATATCAGCAGCAGACGCAGTACGGTAGTCCACGGCTGTAGCTACCTCTGTGTCGGCAGTCGCTCGTCCATCCATAATTGTATACCACCTACCTGTGGTGTTTTTTTTTTCTATCTTCTTGATACTAGTAGCTTACTTTAGGAGTCTGCAGTGCTGACAGTGTCCAGCAGGTCCGTCATTATATAATATATACCTGTCCGGCTGCAGTAGTGATATATATATATTTTTTATATCATTATCATCCAGTCTATATTAGCAGCAGACGCAGTACGGTAGTCCACGGCTGTAGCTACCTCTGTGTCGGCAGTCGCTCGTCCATCCATAATTGTATACCACCTACCTGTTGTGTTTTTTTTTCTTTCTATCTTCTTGATACTAGTAGCTTACTTTAGGAGTCTGCAGTGCTGACAGTGTCCAGCAGGTCCGTCATTATATAATATATACCTGTCCGGCTGCAGTAGTGATATATATATATTTTTTATATCATTATCATCCAGTCTATATTAGCAGCAGACGCAGTACGGTAGTCCACGGCTGTAGCTACCTCTGTGTCGGCAGTCGCTCGTCCATCCATAATTGTATACCACCTACCTGTGGTGTTTTTTTTTTTCTATCTTCTTGATACTAGTAGCTTACTTTAGGAGTCTGCAGTGCTGACAGTGTCCAGCAGGTCCGTCATTATATAATATATACCTGTCCGGCTGCAGTAGTGATATATATATATTTTTTATATCATTATCATCCAGTCTATATTAGCAGCAGACGCAGTACGGTAGTCCACGGCTGTAGCTACCTCTGTGTCGGCAGTCGCTCGTCCATCCATAATTGTATACCACCTACCTGTGGTGTTTTTTTTTCTATCTTCTTGATAGTAGCTTACTTTAGGAGTCTGCAGTGCTGACAGTGTCCAGCAGGTCCGTCATTATATAATATATACCTGTCCGGCTGCAGTAGTGATATATATATATTTTTTATATCATTATCATCCAGTCTATATTAGCAGCAGACGCAGTACGGTAGTCCACGGCTGTAGCTACCTCTGTGTCGGCAGTCGCTCTCCATCCATAATTGTATACCACCTACCTGTTGTGTTTTTTTTTCTTTCTATCTTCTTGATACTAGTAGCTTACTTTAGGAGTCTGCAGTGCTGACAGTGTCCAGCAGGTCCGTCATTATATAATATATACCTGTCCGGCTGCAGTAGTGATATATTTTATATCATTATCATCCAGTCTATATTAGCAGCAGACGCAGTACGGTAGTCCACGGCTGTAGCTACCTCTGTGTCGGCAGTCACTCGTCCATCCATAATTGTATACCACCTACCTGTGGTGTTTTTTTTTTCTATCTTCTTGATACTAGTAGCTTACTTTAGGAGTCTGCAGTGCTGACAGTGTCCAGCAGGTCCGTCATTATATAATATATACCTGTCCGGCTGCAGTAGTGATATATATATATTTTTTATATCATTATCATCCAGTCTATATTAGCAGCAGACGCAGTACGGTAGTCCACGGCTGTAGCTACCTCTGTGTCGGCAGTCGCTCGTCCATCCATAATTGTATACCACCTACCTGTGGTGTTTTTTTTTTCTATCTTCTTGATACTAGTAGCTTACTTTAGGAGTCTGCAGTGCTGACAGTGTCCAGCAGGTCCGTCATTATATAATATATACCTGTCCGGCTGCAGTAGTGATATATATATATTTTTTATATCATCATCCAGTCTATATTAGCAGCAGACGCAGTACGGTAGTCCACGGCTGTAGCTACCTCTGTGTCGGCAGTCGCTCGTCCATCCATAATTGTATACCACCTACCTGTTGTGTTTTTTTTTCTTTCTATCTTCTTGATACTAGTAGCTTACTTTAGGAGTCTGCAGTGCTGACAGTGTCCAGCAGGTCCGTCATTATATAATATATACCTGTCCGGCTGCAGTAGTGATATATATATATTTTTTATATCATTATCATCCAGTCTATATTAGCAGCAGACGCAGTACGGTAGTCCACGGCTGTAGCTACCTCTGTGTCGGCAGTCGCTCGTCCATCCATAATTGTATACCACCTACCTGTGGTGTTTTTTTTTTTCTATCTTCTTGATACTAGTAGCTTACTTTAGGAGTCTGCAGTGCTGACAGTGTCCAGCAGGTCCGTCATTATATAATATATACCTGTCCGGCTGCAGTAGTGATATATATATATATTTTTTATATCATTATCATCCAGTCTATATTAGCAGCAGACGCAGTACGGTAGTCCACGGCTGTAGCTACCTCTGTGTCGGCAGTCGCTCGTCCATCCATAATTGTATACCACCTATAGTGTTCACTCTAGGAGTGAAAAGGGGCAGGGCGCCGGACTCAGGGGGGCACATGTGCGCGCGCGGCTTAGCCGCGCGCGCGTCCGAAATGGGGGCGCGGCCACGCAAATTATGGGGCGTGGCCACGCCTCCGTAATTTTAGGGGGCGGCGCGGCCCACAGACGCTACTATAGAGAGCGTCTGTGGCCGGCGACGTCACTGTTGGGGGCGTGCCCAGCACCTCCGTCGGTGCTGGGCTTCCCCCAGCCCTCTCCCAATGCGTGAATGGATGCCGCGCGCATGCGCACGGCATCTATACACGCCGGGAGGGCAGGGAGCGGTGCGGCTGTTCTAGCAGGGCGCCGCAAAAGGGGCAGGGCGGGTTTTGCCTGTTAAAAAACGGGCAGGGCGCGGCGCCCTGCTAAAACAGCCTAGAGTGAACACTACACCTACCTGTGGTGTTTTTTTTTTCTATCTTCTTGATACTAGTAGCTTACTTTAGGAGTCTGCAGTGCTGACAGTGTCCAGCAGGTCCGTCATTATATAATATATACCTGTCCAGCTGCAGTAGTGATATATATATATTTTTTTTATATCATTATCATCCAGTCTATATTAGCAGCAGACGCAGTACGGTAGTCCACGGCTGTAGCTACCTCTGTGTCGGCAGTCGCTCGTCCATCCATAATTGTATACCACCTACCTGTGGTGTTTTTTTTTCTATCTTCTTGATACTAGTAGCTTACTTTAGGAGTCTGCAGTGCTGACAGTGTCCAGCAGGTCCGTCATTATATAATATATACCTGTCCGGCTGCAGTAGTGATATATATATATATTTTTTTATATCATTATCATCCAGTCTATATTAGCAGCAGACGCAGTACGGTAGTCCACGGCTGTAGCTACCTCTGTGTCGGCAGTCGCTCGTCCATCCATAATTGTATACCACCTACCTGTGGTGTTTTTTTTTTCTATCTTCTTGATACTAGTAGCTTACTTTAGGAGTCTGCAGTGCTGACAGTGTCCAGCAGGTCCGTCATTATATAATATATACCTGTCCGGCTGCAGTAGTGATATATATATATTTTTTATATCATTATCATCCAGTCTATATTAGCAGCAGACGCAGTACGGTAGTCCACGGCTGTAGCTACCTCTGTCGGCAGTCGCTCGTCCATCCATAATTGTATACCACCTACCTGTTGTGTTTTTTTTTCTTTCTATCTTCTTGATACTAGTAGCTTACTTTAGGAGTCTGCAGTGCTGACAGTGTCCAGCAGGTCCGTCATTATATAATATATACCTGTCCGGCTGCAGTAGTGATATATATATATTTTTTATATCATTATCATCCAGTCTATATTAGCAGCAGACGCAGTATGGTAGTCCACGGCTGTAGCTACCTCTGTGTCGGCAGTCGCTCATCCATCCATAATTGTATACCACCTACCTGTGGTGTTTTTTTTTTCTATCTTCTTGATACTAGTAGCTTACTTTAGGAGTCTGCAGTGCTGACAGTGTCCAGCAGGTCCGTCATTATATAATATATACCTGTCCGGCTGCAGTAGTGATATATATATATTTTTTATATCATTATCATCCAGTCTATATTAGCAGCAGACGCAGTACGGTAGTCCACGGCTGTAGCTACCTCTGTGTCGGCAGTCGCTCGTCCATCCATAATTGTATACCACCTACCTGTGGTGTTTTTTTTTTTCTATCTTCTTGATACTAGTAGCTTACTTTAGGAGTCTGCAGTGCTGACAGTGTCCAGCAGGTCCGTCATTATATAATATATACCTGTCCGGCTGCAGTAGTGATATATATATATATTTTTTATATCATTATCATCCAGTCTATATTAGCAGCAGACGCAGTACGGTAGTCCACGGCTGTAGCTACCTCTGTGTCGGCAGTCGCTCGTCCATCCATAATTGTATACCACCTATAGTGTTCACTCTAGGAGTGAAAAGGGGCAGGGCGCCGGACTCAGGGGGGCACATGTGCGCGCGCGGCTTAGCCGCGCGCGCGTCCGAAATGGGGGCGCGGCCACGCAAATTATGGGGCGTGGCCACGCCTCCGTAATTTTAGGGGGCGGCGCGGCCCACAGACGCTACTATAGAGAGCGTCTGTGGCCGGCGACGTCACTGTTGGGGGCGTGCCCAGCACCTCCGTCGGTGCTGGGCTTCCCCCAGCCCTCTCCCAATGCGTGAATGGATGCCGCGCGCATGCGCACGGCATCTATACACGCCGGGAGGGCAGGGAGCGGTGCGGCTGTTCTAGCAGGGCGCCGCAAAAGGGGCAGGGCGGGTTTTGCCTGTTAAAAAACGGGCAGGGCGCGGCGCCCTGCTAAAACAGCCTAGAGTGAACACTACACCTACCTGTGGTGTTTTTTTTTTCTATCTTCTTGATACTAGTAGCTTACTTTAGGAGTCTGCAGTGCTGACAGTGTCCAGCAGGTCCGTCATTATATAATATATACCTGTCCGGCTGCAGTAGTGATATATATATATTTTTTATATCATTATCATCCAGTCTATATTAGCAGCAGACGCAGTACGGTAGTCCACGGCTGTAGCTACCTCTGTGTCGGCAGTCGCTCGTCCATCCATAATTGTATACCACCTACCTGTGGTGTTTTTTTTTCTTCTATCTTTTTGATACTAGTAGCTTACTTTAGGAGTCTGCAGTGCTGACAGTGTCCAGCAGGTCCGTCATTATATAATATATACCTGTCCGGCTGCAGTAGTGATATATATATATTTTTTATATCATTATCATCCAGTCTATATTAGCAGCAGACGCAGTACAGTAGTCCACGGCTGTAGCTACCTCTGTGTCGGCAGTCGCTCGTCCATCCATAAGTATACTAGTATCCATCCATCTCCATTGTTTACCTGAGGTGCCTTTTAGTTGTGCCTATTAAAATATGGAGAACAAAAATGTTGAGGTTCCAAAAATAGGGAAAGATCAAGATCGACTTCCACCTCGTGCTGAAGCTGCTGCCACTAGTCATGGCCGAGACGATGAAATGCCATCAAAGTCGTCTGCCAAGGCCGATGCCCAATGTCATAGTACAGAGCATGTAAAATCCAAAACACCAAATATCAGTAAAAAAAGGACTCAAAAATCTAAAATAAAATTGTCGGAGGAGAAGCGTAAACTTGCCAATATGCCATTTACCACACGGAGTGGCAAGGAACGGCTGAGGCCCTGGCCTATGTTCATGGCTAGTGGTTCAGCTTCACATGAGGATGGAAGCACTCAGCCTCTCGCTAGAAAAATGAAAAGACTCAAGCTGGCAAAAGCACAGCAAAGAACTGTGCATTTTTCGAAATCACAAATCCACAAGGAGAGTCCAATTGTGTCGTTTGCGATGCCTGACCTTCCCAACACTGGACGTGAAGAGCATGCGCCTTCCACCATTTGCACGCCCCCTGCAAGTGCTGGAAGGAGCACCCGCAGTCCAGTTCCTGATAGTCAGATTGAAGATGTCAGTGTTGAAGTACACCAGGATGAGGAGGATATGGGTGTTGCTGGCGCTGGGGAGGAAATTGACCAGGAGGATTCTGATGGTGGGGTGGTTTGTTTAAGTCAGGCACCTGGGGAGACACCTGTTGTCCGTGGGAGGAATAGGGCCATTGACATGCCTGGTGAAAATACCAAAAAAATCAGCTCTTCGGTGTGGAAGTATTTCAACAGAAATGCGGACAACATTTGTCAAGCCGTGTGTTGCCTTTGTCAAGCTGTAATAAGTAGGGGTAAGGACGTTAACCACCTCGGAACATCCTCCCTTATACGTCACCTGCAGCGCATTCATCATAAGTCAGTGACAAGTTCAAAAACTTTGGGCGACAGCGGAAGCAGTCCACTGACCAGTAAATCCCTTCCTCTTGTAACCAAGCTCACGCAAACCACCCCACCAACTCCCTCAGTGTCAATTTCCTCCTTCCCCAGGAATGCCAATAGTCCTGCAGGCCATGTCACTGGCAATTCTGACGAGTCCTCTCCTGCCTGGGATTCCTCCGATGCATCCTTGCGTGTAACGCCTACTGCTGCTGGCGCTGCTGTTGTTGCTGCTGGGAGTCGATGATCATCCCAGAGGGGAAGTCGTACTCGTAAGACCACTTTTACTACTTCCACCAAGCAATTGACTGTCCAACAGTCCTTTGCGAGGAAGATGAAATATCACAGCAGTCATCCTGCTGCAAAGCGGATAACTGAGGCCTTGGCATCCTGGGCGGTGAGAAACGTGGTTCCGGTATCCATCATTACTGCAGAGCCAACTAGAGACTTGTTGGAGGTACTGTGTCCCCGGTACCAAATACCATCTAGGTTCCATTTCTCTAGGCAGGTGATACCGAAAATGTACACAGACCTCAGAAAAAGACTCACCAGTGTCCTAAAAAATGCAGTTGTACCCAATGTCCACTTAACCACGGACATGTGGACAAGTGGAGCAGGGCAGGCTCAGGACTATATGACTGTGACAGCCCACTGGGTAGATGTATGGACTCCCGCCGCAAGAACAGCAGCGGCGGCACCAGTAGCAGCATCTCGCAAACGCCAACTCTTTCCTAGGCAGGCTACGCTTTGTATCACCACTTTCCAGAATACGCACACAGCTAAAAACCTCTTACGGCAACTGAGGAAGATCATCGCAGAATGGCTTACCCCAATTGGACTCTCCTGTGGATTTGTGGCATCGGACAACGCCAGCAATATTGTGTGTGCATTAAATATGGGCAAATTCCAGCACGTCCCATGTTTTGCACATACCTTGAATTTGGTGGTGCAGAATTATTTAAAAAACGAGAGGGGCGTGCAAGAGATGCTGTCGGTGGCCAGAAGAATTGCGGGACACTTTCGGCGTACAGGCACCACGTACAGAAGACTGGAGCACCACCAAAAACGCCTGAACCTGCCCTGCCATCATCTGAAGCAAGAAGTGGTAACGAGGTGGAATTCAACCCTCTATATGCTTCAGAGGTTGGAGGAGCAGCAAAAGGCCATTCAAGCCTATACAACTGAGCACGATATAGGAGGTGGAATGCACCTGTCTCAAGCGCAGTGGAGAATGATTTCAACGTTGTGCAAGGTTCTGCAACCTTTTGAACTTGCCACACGTGAAGTCAGTTCAGACACTGCCAGCCTGAGTCAGGTCATTCCCCTCATCAGGCTTTTGCAGAAGAAGCTGGAGACATTGAAGGAGGAGCTAACACAGAGCGATTCCGCTAGGCATGTGGGACTTGTGGATGGAGCCCTTAATTCGCTTAACAAGGATTCACGGGTGGTCAATCTGTTGAAATCAGAGCACTACATTTTGTCCACCGTGCTCGATCCTAGATTTAAAACCTACCTTGGATCTCTCTTTCCGGCAGACACAAGTCTGCTGGGGTTCAAAGAACTGCTGGTGACAAAATTGTCAAGTCAAGCGGAACGCGACCTGTCAACATCTCCTCCTTCACATTCTCCCGCAACTGGGGGTGCGAGGAAAAGGCTCAGAATTCCGAGCCCACCCGCTGGTGGTGATGCAGGGCAGTCTGGAGCGACTGCTGATGCTGACATCTGGTCCGGACTGAAGGACCTGACAACGATTACGGACATGTCGTCTACTGTCACTGCATATGATTCTCTCCCCATTGAAAGAATGGTGGAGGATTATATGAGTGACCGCATCCAAGTAGGCACGTCAGACAGTCCGTACTTATACTGGCAGGAAAAAGAGGCAATTTGGAGGCCCTTGCACAAACTGGCTTTATTCTACCTAAGTTGCCCTCCCACAAGTGTGTACTCCGAAAGAGTGTTTAGTGCCGCCGCTCACCTTGTCAGCAATCGGCGTACGAGGTTACATCCAGAAAATGTGGAGAAGATGATGTTCATTAAAATGAATTATAATCAATTCCTCCGTGGAGACATTGACCAGCAGCAATTGCCTCCACAAAGTACACAGGGAGCTGAGATGGTGGATTCCAGTGGGGACGAATTGATAATCTGTGAGGAGGGGGATGTACACGGTGATATATCGGAGGATGATGATGAGGTGGACATCTTGCCTCTGTAGAGCCAGTTTGTGCAAGGAGAGATTAATTGCTTCTTTTTTGGTGGGGGTCCAAACCAACCCGTCATTTCAGTCACAGTCGTGTGGCAGACCCTGTCACTGAAATGATGGGTTGGTTAAAGTGTGCATGTCCTGTTTATACAACATAAGGGTGGGTGGGAGGGCCCAAGGACAATTCCATCTTGCACCTCTTTTTTCTTTCATTTTTCTTTGCGTCATGTGCTGTTTGGGGAGTAGTTTTTGGAAGGGCCATCCTGCGTGACACTGCAGTGCCACTCCTAGATGGGCCAGGTGTTTGTGTCGGCCACTTGGGTCGCTTATCTTAGTCACACAGCTACCTCATTGCGCCTCTTTTTTTCTTTGCGTCGTGCTGTTTGGGGGGTGTTTTTTGGAAGGGCCATCCTGCGTGACACTGCAGTGCCACTCCTAGATGGGCCAGGTGTTTGTGTCGGCCACTTGGGTCGCTTATCTTAGTCACACAGCTACCTCATTGCGCCTCTTTTTTTCTTTGCGTCATGTGCTGTTTGGGGGGTGTTTTTTGGAAGGGCCATCCTGCGTGACACTGCAGTGCCACTCCTAGATGGGCCAGGTGTTTGTGTCGGCCACTTGGGTCGCTTATCTTAGTCACACAGCTACCTCATTGCGCCTCTTTTTTTCTTTGCGTCATGTGCTGTTTTGGGGGGTGTTTTTTGGAAGGGCCATCCTGCGTGACACTGCAGTGCCACTCCTAGATGGGCCAGGTGTTTGTGTCGGCCAGTAGGGTTGCTTATCTTAGTCACACAGCTACCTCATTGCGCCTCTTTTTTTTCTTCTTTGCGTCATGTGCTGTTTGGGGAGTAGTTTTTTGAAGGGCCATCCTGCGTGACACTGCAGTGACACACCTAGATGGGCCAGGTGTTTGTGTCGGCCACTTGGGTCGCTGAGCTTAGTCATCCAGCGACCTCGGTGCAAATTTTAGGACTAAAAATAATAGTGTGAGGTGTTCAGAATAGACTGAAAATGAGTGGAAATTATGGTTATTGAGGTTAATAATACTTTGGGATCAAAATGACCCCCAAATTCTATGATTTAAGCTGTTTTTTAGGGTTTTTTGAAAAAAACACCCGAATCCAAAACACACCCGAATCCGACAAAAAAAATTCGGTGAGGTTTTGCCAAAACGCGTTCGAACCCAAAACACGGCCGCGGAACCGAACACAAAACCAAAACACAAAACCCGAAAAATTTCCGGTGCTCATCACTAGTATATACTGCTGGAAATTTGGTGTGTTTTGATCAGAGATATGCAGAAAAGATAGGCAGGGGAGGCACTGCCTCACCTGTCATAGGGGGTAAAACAGACCTGATCGCTAGGGTGTGTTTTTTGCATCCCTGCGATCAGGTAGTTGCGGCCTACAGGGGGAGGGTATGTACTGTGTGCAGGTGTGCGATCGCATGTGTTGGAGACCTGCACAAACATCAGTTTGTGCAGTTTCTGTGCAGCGCAGGACTTACTCTGCTGCTGCGATGATTGGGGCCGGAGTTGATGTCTGAAACCCTCCCTCCAAACGCCTGGTCCCTCCTGCCTTTTTCCGGACATTCCTTAAAAACGGTCAGTTTCCACCCACAAATGCCCTCTTTCTGATAATCTCCTTGTGTTCACCGGTGCGTTCGAATTTTCGCACCATCCCTTCGCTGACCGCGATCCCCATTGTCGCGATCCGTAGCGCCTGTGCATTGCGGTGCATACGCATGCAGCGATCAGGTCTGAATTAGTCCCATAGAGTTTTTGCTTCAGAGTTTTGACTATAAAATTATTAGAATAATACAAAGATATTTCTAATATATTCTTTGTATTTTTCATATACTTTATGGGGTATATTCAATGGAAGTCGGATCCATTCCGACATTCATTTGTCGGAATGGATCCGACCTGGCCTATTCAATGGACATCTCAATTCGACTTTTACAAAAGATAAATTGAGATGTGGGGAGGGGGGGGGGAGAGAGCAGCGGGAAGACGGGGGAGAGCTGCTCTCCCCATCTGCCCGCAGCTCTCCCCCGTCCCTCTCGTCTCACAGCCGCCGCTCCATCCCCCGTCACAGCCGCCGCTCCGTCCCCCGTCACAGCCGCCGCTCCGTCCCGCTCCCCGTCTCCCCCTCTCTCACAGCCGCCGTTCACGGCAGCGTCCACCCGGCTCCAGCAAGCGAAGTCTCGCTTGCTGGAGCCGGGTGGACGCTGCTGTGAGTGGCAGCTGTCCTCCAGCGCTGCTCACCCTGTCCCCGCCTCGGCTCTCCCCGTCTCATCTCAGTCCGATATTTTTTTATGTCGGACTGAAATGGTCGAAAAGGGGGCCAAAACCTGTCGGTTTTGGCCCCCGTTTTCGACACAAGCACATGGATTAGCAGCTATTCTGCCGATCCACGTGCTTTTCGACAAGTCTAATTCATCGACTTGTCGAAAATATTGAATAGGTCGAATCACGATTTGACCTTAAAAAGTCGAAAACTGCCGTCTTTTCGACAGACTGCAGTTTTCTACTTCAATTGAATATACCCCTATATAGTAGAAGCTCTGGCTTATATGTTAATATAACAGGAAAGGCTCTGCCTCACCCCACCGTACATCACTGTCCCCTCCTCCCATTATTATAACTATGTCCCATAACTGGGCCCCCTCCCCTCACAATAACAAATGACCTATAACCTTCCCCCCACACAAATATGTAACTGCTCCCCTCCTCACACAATTATGTCCCATAGCAGTTCCCTCTACATAAAGGATCCTTTAAAAATCATACCTTGGGGGACAGTAAATAAATACCCTTACCCATTTCACACCAAGCCTCTGACTTGGGTCCTGGCTTGGTGTGAAAGGCTCTACCTCTGGAGCCACCACTGGGTATTCTTTACCTCTGTTCCTGCTGTGGTCCCCTCTGGCTCCACCTCTCTGTGTATTTGCATTTTCCTGTGATTGGTGGACTGCTGGAGCTATACACCAATCAGTGCTTAGATACGCCAACAACAGCGATTTGTGGAAGGCCAGGATCATCTGCCAGTCAGTGCACTTTGACTGCAGAGTGGCTTGGTGGGGCATCACATGACTGGTGGGGCAGCCAGGAGTCTGGTAGAGAATGCTGTGGCTGCCTGGCCGCTCTGATCTGATTGTGGTCTGGAAGCATCCTCTGCTTGACTTACAGCTATACCCTAAGTGACAAAAAGTGTACCGGCCCAGGGACCAGATGCCACCCTGCCCCCCCAGTCCAGCCCACCCCAGCCTACAATATTATTGAGACGGCTGTACATACCTGGCTCCGGCCTGAGAATTTCTTGGAAATGCTTTAATATTTCCTCATCAGATCAAACTGATGGTTATGGGACCTAGCAGATATTTTGTACCAAAATCCAGGGGTCTACTGGCATACCATTGTGTACCACATTCGTCCAGTTGGCATCTCCTCACCATAGTGTTTTTGATTACAGATTTTTTCAATGTGTTTATGGATTGCTGAAGACCATTTCAAAATATTGATTTGTGTTGGGCATTTGATACATGCATTGTTTGTGTGTAAAACATGTATTTTGTTTGAGGTGCATGAATATTGCATGTACCGTCAATATAACCAGAGCTGTAAGTAGATATTTTAGGGCCCCGTGCCAGTAAGAGCATTGGTAGCACCCCCCCCCCCATATTTGACATAGGGACAGAGCTCCCCAAAGACGTGCACCACTAAAGATCTACTGTAGAGGGGCGTGACCACACAATATTATCTCCAATTCAAATTACACCACACAGTAGTGCAACCTTATTTACATTACACCACACAGTAGTATCTCTTATGCACATTACACGACACAGTAATATCTCTTATTCACATTGCACTCACAGTGGTATCTCTTATTCACATTACACCACACAGTAGTATCTCTTATGCACATTACACCACACAGTAGTATCTCTTATGCACATTACACCACACAGTAGTATCTCTTATGCACATTACACCACACAGTAGTATCTCTTATCCACATTACACCACACAGTAGTATATCTTATCCACATTACACCACACAGTAGTACCCCTTATTAACATTATGCCACACAGTAGTGTCACTTATTTACAATTTGGCAAAAGTTAGTGTCCCTTATAGTACATTATGCCACACAGTAGAGGCCCCCATATTTTTCTGTCACTAAAGAGTTGGCTGGGACAAATGCCCAGCCACTCATAAGGGGCTCGGACTATTGCTTACTCAACTTTGGGCACAAAGTGGCCTGGGCTTAATGCCCAGAGTCACTGGGCATTAAGCCTGCCTAACATGTCCTACATCTCTGAGGACTAATTAAACCAATGGGTCACCGCCTGCAGCACTCTCCGGTCCTCATCTTTTTCCTTTTGCACCACCTCTTGTTTTCTTCATGCAGCCTACTGTATATTCTTTCTTGACCGCACCGTCTTCTGGCCTCTTCACACAATGTCTTCTTCTTTTGACCGCCAAACTAAACATAAGGCGGAGCTATAACGTGAGTGCTTCTGATTGGCTGCACCAAAATTAAATAGCCACCCCTGCCTATTGGCTATTTGAATGGCACTGTCCCAGCGCCGGCCACTGATGTGTCCCACTGGGGACATATCTCAGCAACACACCACTGCACTTCGGTAGATCGGGTGTAGTATGGCTGACCGGCGGTCAGCTTACCGACGCCGGGATCCGGGCAGCATACCGACGCCTGGATCCCGGCAGGGAGGGGCGAGTGCAGCAAGCCCCTTGCGGGCTCGGTGGCGACCGGTTCTATTCCCACTCTATGGGTGTCGTGGACACCCACGAGTGGAAATAGTCCCTGTTGGTCGGCATGCCGACCATCGGGATAGTGAGGGGTCGGGATGGTGGAGGAGGTCATGTGACTGACGGTATCCCGACCGCCGGTCACATGAATACCACCCCGGTAGATCTACTGTATCTATCTACTATCTATCTACCTATCTACAGTATCTATCTCTATATCTATATCTCTATGTACAAAAAGTTTTGTTACATTTGTAAATTTGTAAAACTTTTGTTGTGTGCTATTTATGCCATAATATTCAGTACTTACTGACTACTTTGTTTTTCTCAGAGACAGATGCAAATACTTAGAATTTTTACTTATTGTTTCTGCTATCGCTGATTGACAAAAATATATATATCAAGATTTTAGCAAATAAAGCACTTCACCTCTACACCTTCTTTGAAGCACTTGAATATAGTATACTTTCATCTTCAAGCATTTCTCGGTTGCTAATAAGAAATCATCAGCAATTAATCAACAACTTCAAACACACATAAAGAAAAACTGTCAGATGCTAGAACATGAAAATCTTTTCCACGTCTGCATTTTTCAGCAACTTTCAGGCTACATTCAGCCTAAGAAATATTTCATGTTCTTCACTGTCAGGCATCAAAAGATCAGATTCCCCTAATTGAGCAGTTTTACTTAATTGCATTTTTAATCTGCTAACTTTTTATGTGATAGAATGCGGGACTGCCGAGTGCTATCAGCCCCCCCCCCCCCTCAAATCTATTTCAGTAACTAAACTGTGGCAACGTTTTTTGTTTGTTTGCTTTGTTTTTGGGGGGAGGGTGGTTGCACTAGCTGAAGGCGGATTAGGGTAGAGCCCGGTGTGCCTGACACTTCCTGGCATACAGTATGTGTCTGATTCAGCACAAGAACAACTAAGAAAAAAATTGTTTAGTTGATAGTACATTAAAGCAATCTTAAAAGGAATAAGCACAGGTCCCATATATTTTTACCTTTAAAGAAAAAAAATAAAGCGAGCATCCTCCGCAGTACCAGTATCAACAATGTAAAAATAAATGCCCGGTTTTTAATATATTCATGTAGAATGCAATAATATTGGGTAAGTGTAAAAGGAGCTACAGTACAGAGAAATTATGTTGCATAGTGAAAATTAAAATATAATATGCACATAAGTGAAATTATTAATAAAGGATCAACTGCTTAGGTGCCATAAGAGGTAAGGGCCATTATTCCGAGCTGTTCGCTCGCAAGCTGCTTTTAGCAGCATTGCACACGCTAGGCCGCCGCCCTCTGGGAGTGTATCTTAGCATAGCAGAATAGCGAATGAAAGATTAGCAGAATTGCGAATAAATAATTCTTAGCAGTTTCTGAGTAGCTCGAGACTTACTCCTACACTGCGATCAGCTCAGCCCGTTTCATTCCTGGTTTGACGTCACAAACACGCCCTGCGTTTGGCCAGCCACTCCCCCGTTTCTCCAGACACTCCAGCGTTTTATCCTGGCACGCCTGCGTTTTTCCGCACACTCCCAAAAAACGGTCAGTTTCCGCCCAGAAACACCCACTTCCTGTCAATCACTTCAATGATGAAAATTCTTCTATCGGAAGTGAGTAAATCTACTAAGTTTTGTGCTAAAATACTTAGCGCATGCGCGCTGCGTACCATGCGCATGCGCAGTTTTGCCTTTATCGCTCCGTTGCGAAAATCGGCAACAAGCGAACAACTCGGAATGACCCCCAATATGAGAGTCCATGGGGTATATTTACTATAAATTGTTTTTGATTTTCAGTCAATTTTGAGTACATTTTCAGTCGATTTTCTGTGACAGGTATTTACTAAAGTCAAAATCGACTAAAAATTGACTGAAATAGAACTTTACACTTAAGAATTGAAGGTTCTATTTATCATAGAGTTCAATTCCTAAACTATATATACTAATAGTTTATTTGAAAATTGACCCAAAATCACCATTTTCAAAAGAACTATCAAAAATAGTTATTTTAGATTTTTTTAATGTAGAATTGTCTGAAAACTCAAAATGATGGAAAAAACATGGTAGAGAAGCACGTGGGGCACTCTGGCTACATAAATCATGACATTGAAAGGCACAGCAATGATTTAAAAAAAATTGTGGATATGCAAAAGACTTTTTTATTAACAGAACACTTAGAACTTCAAAATAGAACTCACATCACACAGCAATTTTTAAAAGAAACTCAAAATCGACTTTTAGTAAATTAGCTATTTTGAATAGAACAACTGTAGTCGATTTTGTTGGGATGTTGGTTCTATTCCGGTCAATTTTAAATAGAAACAAAATCGACTTTTAGAAAGGATATCCCCATGCCTCCACTGGTCAGAGCTGTTTTTATGGCATGAAGGGGTCCTACACAATAGCAGTGGGCTTTAATTGAATGGCTGATGGATATGTATATAGTCACAATTATATCAATGCAATATCAGTAAAAACACAAAAAAATATATAAAAGCAAAATATTACTCAAAAGAGCACATTTTTAGCAGAAGGTATATCCAAATGGTCAACCTGTAACAGGTATAATATGTATTTTAGTATAATGGTAGAGAAATTGTCATTTATTAATCTAAATAAAAACAGTGTTGTGGAAATCTGGAACAACCTGTTTGATGGTGCAGTCAGGTTCATTCCAGGGCTCCTGGCAATGTCTAAATTGTGCTATTTTCTTCATGTTTAAATACAGTAGTAATAGTCAGAAAACCAATATATAAAATACATTCTAAACACCTGGAGATATATATATATATATATATATATATATATATATATATAAAGTCGATTTGGGATTAATTTTTATGAATTTTAAAAATCGACTGAAATTGATTCTATTGAAACTGAAAATCCCTTAAAAAAATCTGTAATTTTGCATTCTATTTTCAAATCAAATTCAATTTTGATTCATTTTTAGAAGGGATTTAGTGTTGAGATTATGAAATCCCTTCCAGAATCGAACCCCAAATCCCCATTAAAATCCCCAACAAAATCGAATGTAAAGTCAAATAGACCCTCCTCATTGCTTGCTATTGGTCCAAATGTATCACATACACACTGATTAAAGCGGAAGCTCTCTCTTTACAGTTTTATACATGAAAACCTAACTGATGATTCCAATTATTTTGTGTGTGTGGGGGGTTTAATTAAAAAAAAATTACAGTTGAAATAGTTGGCTAGGGGCGGGATTCAATTATTTTCACCCCTTTCCACACCCGTTCTGTTTCTGCCTTTAGGGGCATGGTATCATTATTTCAGCTCGCTACCCCCGAAGTAGGGAGGCACCCATCCCTTTACACTGCTAAACCTGATCACTATGGGCGCAATATGCGCGGCGTGATATATCATTTGAATCCCACCCAATACGTTTAGCCCTAATCTGCCTTCCTGCTGCCTGCCACTTTCTATGCTCACATAGGGCATTATTCTTCAAAATCCCTAATGCGATTCAATTGCCAATGCGATCAGACTGCATTGATGCAAAAATCTCTGCCTGATTGACAGACGGAGGTATTTGCTATGCTGCTATCTATTGCACATTCATGGACTAGGTATGCTTATTTCTATAAACATGTACAGTATTCAACTCATGATGCTGCTGGTTTGCATACTGCAGATAGGTGCACAACATACCATAACTTGGAGAGCCATTATTTCTAAAGCCGCACTGCTCCACATGCTTTCGGATATTTTAAAAGTCATCACAATCAATTTCCTACTAACAGAATGGTGTTTACAAGCACAAATCGAATGTCTAACTTGTCAATTCATTTAGGGATTTGAAGTTCGATTTAGAGCTTGAGTTCAAATCGATTTGTAAATCGAACTTTAATAAATGAGGGGATCCTATATTCAACTGTGGGATAACATCAATGTTTCTCTGACGTCCTAGTGGATGCTGGGAACTCCGAAAGGACCATGGGGAATAGCGGCTCCGCAGGAGACTGGGCACAAAAGTAAAAGCTTTAGGACTAGCTGGTGTGCACTGGCTCCTCCCCCTATGACCCTCCTCCAAGCCTCAGTTAGATTTTTGTGCCCGAACGAGAAGGGTGCAATCTAGGTTGCTCTCCTGAGCTGCTTAGAGTAAAAGTTTAAATTAGGTAGGGGGGGGGGGCGAGGGACTAAGGGGAGAAGAAGCGAACTCACCTGCGTGCAGAGTGGATTGGGCTTCTTAGGCTACTGGAGTGACGATCACAGGCCCAGCCATGGATGGGTCCCAGAGCCGCGCCGCCGTCCCCCTTACAGAGCCAGAAGAGCAGAAGAGGTCCGGAAAATCGGCGGCAGAAGATGTCCTGTCTTCAATAAGGTAGCGCACAGCACCGCAGCTGTGCGCCATTGCTCTCAGCACACTTCACACTCCGGTCACTGAGGGTGCAGGGCGCTGGGGGGGGGGCGCCCTGAGACGCAATAAAAATACCTTAGATGGCAAAAAATACATCACATATAGCTCCTGGGCTATATGGATGCATTTAACCCCTGCCAGAATACATAGAAAAACGGGAGATAAGGCCGCCGATAAGGGGGCGGAGCCTATCTCCTCAGCACACTGGCGCCATTTTCCCTCACAGCTCCGTTGGAGGGAAGCTCCCTGGCTCTCCCCTGCAGTCACTACACTACAGAAAGGGTTAAAAAAGAGAGGGGGGGGCACTAATTAGGCGCAGTATTAAAGATACAGCAGCTATAAGGGGAAAAACACTTATATAAGGTTATCCCTGTATATATATAGCGCTCTGGTGTGTGCTGGCAAACTCTCCCTCTGTCTCCCCAAAGGGCTAGTGGGGTCCTGTCCTCTATCAGAGCATTCCCTGTGTGTGTGCTGTATGTCGGTACGTTTGTGTCGACATGTATGAGGAGAAAAATGATGTGGAGACGGAGCAGATTGCCTGTAATAGTGATGTCACCCCCTAGGGGGTCGACACCTGAGTGGATGAACTGTTGGAAGGAATTACGTGACAGTGTCAGCTCTGTATAAAAGACAGTGGTTGACATGAGACAGCCGGCTACTCAGCTTGTGCCTGTCCAGACGTCTCATAGGCCGTCAGGGGCTCTAAAGCGCCCGTTACCTCAGATGGCAGATATAGACGCCGACACGGATACTGACTCCAGTGTCGACGGTGAAGAGACAAATGTGACTTCCAGTAGGGCCACACGTTACATGATTGAGGCAATGAAAAATGTTTTACACATTTCTGATAATACGAGTACCACCAAAAAGGGGTATTATGTTCGGTGTGGAAAAACTACCTGTAGTTTTCCTGAATCTGAGAAATTAAATGAGGTGTGTGATGATGCGTGGGTTTCCCCCGATAACAACTGATAATTTCTAAAATGTTATTGGCATTATATCCTTTCCCGCCAGAGGTTAGGGTGCGTTGGGAAACACCCCCTAGGGTGGATAAAGCGCTCACACGCTTGTAAGGGCTCTACCCTCTCCTGAGATGGCCGCCCTTAAGGATCCTGCTGATAGAAAGCAGGAGGGTATCCTAAAATGTATTTACACACATACTGGTGTTATACTGCGACCAGCAATCGCCTCAGCCTGGATGTGCAGTGCTGGGTTGGCGTGGTCGGATTCCCTGACTGAAAATATTGATACCCTAGATAGGGACAGTATATTTTTGCCTATAGAGCATTTAAAAGATGCATTTCTATATATGCGTGATGCACAGCGGAATATTTGCCGACTGGCATCAAGTCTAAGTGCGTTGTCCATTTCTACCAGTAGAGGGTTATGGACACGACAGTGGTCAGGTGATGCGGATTTCAAACGGCATTTGGAAGTATTGCCTCATTAAGGGGAGGAGTTATTTGGGGTCGGCCTTTCAGACCTGGTGGCCACGGCAACAGCTGGGAAATCCACGTTTGTACCCCAGGTCGCCTCTCAACATGAGAAGACGCCGTATTATCAGGCGCAGTCTTTTCGTGGACAAGCGGGCAAAAGGTTCCTCATTTCTGCCCCGTGACAGAGGGAGAGGAAAAAGGCTGCAGAAATCAGCCAGTTCCCAGGAACAGAAACCCTCTCCCGCCTCTGCCAAGCCCTCAGTATGACGCTGGGGCTTTACAAGCAGAATCAGGCACGGTGGGGGGCCCGTCTCAATGAATTTCAGCGCGCAGTGGGCTCACTCGCAAGTAGACCCCTGGATCCTTCAGGTGATATCTCAGGGGTACAAATTGGAATTCGAGACTTCTCCCCCTCGCCGTTTCCTAAAGTCGGCTTTACCGATGTCTCCTTCTGACAGGGAGACAGTTTTGGAAGCCATTCACAAGCTGTATTCCCAGCAGGTGATAATCAAGGTACCCCTCCTGCAACAGGGAACGGGGTATTATTCCACACTGTTGTGGTACCGAAGCCGGACGGCTCGGTGAGACCGATTCTAAATCTAAAATCTTTGAACACTTACATACAGAGGTTCAAATTCAAGATTGAGTCACTCAGAGCAGTGATTGCGAACCTGGAAGAAGGGGACTACATGATGTCTCGGGACATCAAGGATGCTTACCTTCATGTCCAAATTTACCCTTCTCACCAAGGGTACCTCAGGTTTATGGTACAGAACTGTCACTATCAGTTCAGACGCTGCCGTATGGATGGTCCACGGCACCCCGGGTCTTTACCAAGGTAATGGCCGAAATGATGATATTCCTTCGAAGGAAGGGAATTTTAGTTATCCCTTACTTGGACGATTCCCTGATAAGGGTAAGATCCAGGGAACAGTTGGAGGTCGGTGTAGCACTATCTCAGGTAGTGTTGCGGCAGCACGATTGGATTCTCAATATTCCAAAATCGCAGCTGGTTCCGACGACTCGTCTTCTGTTCCTAGGGATGATCCTGGACACAGTCCAGAAAAAGGTGTTTCTCCCGGAGGAGAAAGCCAGGGAGTTATCCGAGCTAGTCAGGAACCTCCTAAAACCGAGCCAAGTCTCAGTGCATCAATGCACAAGGGTTCTGGGTAAAATGGTGGCTTCCTACGAAGCAATCCAATTCGGCAGATTCCACGCAAGAACTTTCCAGTGGGACCTGCTGGACAAATGGTCCGGGTCGCATCTTCAGATGCATCAGCGGATAACCCTGTCACCAAGAACAAGGGTGTCCCTCCTGTGGTGGTTGCAGAGTGCTCATCTTCTAGAGGGCCGCAGATTCGGCATTCAGGACTGGGTCCTGGTGACCACGGATGCCAGCCTGCGAGGCTGGGGAGCAGTCACACAGGGAAGGAATTTCCAGGGCTTATGGTCAAGCCTGGAGACATCACTTCACATAAATATCCTGAAGCTAAGGGCCATTTACAATGCTCTAAGCTTAGCAAGACCTCTGCTTCAAGGTCAGCCGGTGTTGATCCAGTTGGACAACATCACGGCAGTCACCCACGTAAACAGACAGGGTGGCACAAGAAGCAGGAGGGCAATGGCAGAAGCTGCAAGGATTCTTCGCTGGGCGGAAAATCATGTGATAGCACTGTCAGCAATTCCGGGAGTGGACAACTGGGAAGCAGACTTCCTCAGCAGACACGACCTCCACCCGGGAGAGTGGGGACTTCACCCAGAAGTCTTCCACATGATTATAAACCGTTGGGAAAAACTCGACAGGTATTGCGCCAGGTCAAGGGACCCTCAGGCAATAGCTGTAGACGCTCTGGTAACACCGTGGGTGTACCAGTCAGTGTATGTGTTCCCTCATCTGCCTCTCATACCCAAGGTACTGAGATTGATAAGATGGAGAGGAGTAAGCACTATATTCGTGGCTCCGGATTGGCCAAGAAGGACTTGGTAACCGGAACTTCAAAAGATGCTCACGGAGGATCTGTGGCCTCTACCTCTAAGAAGGGACCTGCTTCAGCAAGGACCCTGTCTGTTCCAAGACTTACCGCGACTGCGTTTGACGGCATGGCGGTTGAACGCCGGATCCTGAAGGAAAAAGGCATTCCGGATGAGGTCATCCCTATCCTGATCAAAGCCAGGAAGGATGTAACCGCAAAACATTATCACCGCATTTGGCGAAAATATGTTGCGTGGTGCGAGGCCAGTAAGGCCCGACGGAGGAAATTCAACTGGGTCGATTCCTACATTTCCTGCAAACAGGAGTGTCTATGGGCCTGAAATTGGGGTCCATTAAGGTTCAAATTTCGGCCCTGTCAATTTTCTTCCAAAAATAACTAGCTTCAGTCCCTGAAGTTCAGACGTTGTAAAAGGGGTACTGCATATACAGCCTCCTTTTGTGCCTCCAGTGGCACCTTGGGATCTCAATGTAGTTTTTGGGTTCCAAAAAGTCACATTGGTTTGAACCACTTAAATCTGTGGAGTTAAAATATCTCACATGGAAAGTGGTCATGCTGTTGGCCCTGGCCTGGGCCAGGCGCGTGTCAGAATTGGCGGCTTTATCCTGTAAAAGCCCTTATCTGATTTTCCATTCGGACAGGGCGGAATTGAGGACTCGTCCTCAGTTTCTCCCTAAGGTGGTTTCAGCGTTTCACCTGAACCAACCTATTGTGGTGCCTGCGGCTACTAGGGACTTGGAGGACTCCAAGTTGCTAGACGTTGTCAGGGCCCTGAAAATATATGTTTCCAGGACGGCTGGAGTCAGAAAATCTGACTCGCTGTTTATCCTGTATGCACCCAACAAGCTGGGTGCTCCTGCTTCTAAGCAGACTATTGCTCGTTGGATTTGTAGTACAATTCAGCTTGCACATTCTGTGGCAGGCCTGCCACAGCCAAAAATCTGTAAATGCCCACTCCACAAGGAAGATGGGCTCATCTTGGGCGGCTGCCCGAGGGGTCTCGGCTTTACAACTTTGCCGAGCAGCTACTTGGTCAGGAGCAAATACGTTTGTAAAATTCTACAAAATTGATACCCTGGCTGAGGAGGACCTGGAGTTCTCTCAATTGGTGCTGCAGAGTCATCCGCACTCTCCCGCCCGTTTGGGAGCTTTGGTATAATCCCCATGGTCCTTTCGGAGTTCCCAGCATCCACTAGGACGTCAGAGAAAATAAGAATTTACTTACCGATAATTCTATTTCTCATAGTCCGTAGTGGATGCTGGGCGCCCATCCCAAGTGCGGATTGTCTGCAATACTTGTACATAGTTACAAAAATCGGGTTATTATTGTTGTGAGCCATCTTTTCAGAGGCTCCTCTGTTATCATGCTGTTAACTGGGTTCAGATCACAGGTTGTACGGTGTGATTGGTGTGGCTGGTATGAGTCTTACCCGGGATTCAAAATCCTTCCTTATTGTGTACGCTCGTCCGGGCACAGTATCCTAACTGAGGCTTGGAGGAGGGTCATAGGGGGAGGAGCCAGTGCACACCAGCTAGTCCTAAAGCTTTTACTTTTGTGCCCAGTCTCCTGCGGAGCCGCTATTCCCCATGGTCCTTTCGGAGTTCCCAGCATCCACTACGGACTATGAGAAATAGAATTATCGGTAAGTAAATTCTTATTTTTTCAGAAATTAGATTTTGAGTGGGATTTGAGTTAAATTCCATTTTAGAATCAATTTGTCATTCCATTTTTAGTATACAGTATCTCTTCAATCAAAATCAAACGGAAATCTAATGGAAATCGAATGCCAAATCCTTCAAAACTGATAACAGAACGATAGTAAATATACCACCTGCTAACTGCAATAATTTCTAATTTCTGTGTTTGCATTCTGTGATGATAGTTTAAGCAGGGCATACACTATGCAATTATCTGGTAGATAATCTGTCAGATCTGGCTGGTTGGAATGAAAATCTGGTAATGGATTAGAGCAAATGACAATCGACCATTTGCTCCCAAACACTGGAAAATGAACAAAACCTGTTGTTCATACAAATTGGATAAATCACTGATTTAACCAATTTGTACAAAACTACAGTTTCTGTCCTTTTTCCAGTGTTAGGGAATAAATGGTCGATTGTCATTTGCTCTCATCCACTACCAGATTTTCATTCCAACCATTATTATCTGCCAGATAATTGCAAAGTGTATGGCCAGACATTGCAGTGCACAAAGCTTTATTGCAGGTTACAGCAGCTCAGCTTCCTTATATGGGTTCCATCCGTTCCATCCATTGAAATTTCCTGCTCAGAGACAAACAGATGTAGGAGTATGTTTTTATTTATGCCAATACTTTATCTCTATAACACTTAGTAGATGAGATACTAGTTCTGCCAATAGGCTGCAGTCTGGGGCTCACACCCAAAAGAAAATACCTTCTGAAGATGTGCACACAACATTCAGTGAAATGATAAACAGTATACAGTATTATGGGAATTACACATTTATTATTTTCTCTGACGTCCTAGTGGATGCTGGGGACTCCGTCAGGACCATGGGGATATAGCGGCTCCGCAGGAGACAGGGCACAATAATAAAAGCATTAGGATCAGGTGGTGTGCACTGGCTCCTCCCCCTATGACCCTCCTCCAAGCCTCAGTTAGATTTTTGTGCCCGACGAGAAGGGTGCAATCTAGGTGACTCTCCTGAGCTGCTTAGAATAAAAGTTTAAGTTAGGTTTTTTATTTTCAGTGAGTCCTGCTGGCAACAGGCTCACTGCTACGAGGGACTTAGGGGAGAGAAGAAAACTCACCTGCGTGCAGGATGGATTTGCTTCTTAGGCTACTGGACACCATTAGCTCCAGAGGGAGTCGGAACACAGGTCTCACCCTGGGGTTCGTCCCGGAGCCGTGCCGCCGACCCCCCTTGCAGATGCCGAAGTTGAAGAGGTCCAGAAACAGGCGGCAGAAGACTTTCAGTCTTCATAAGGTAGCGCACAGCACTGCAGCTGTGCGCCATTGTTGTCAGCACACTTCACCAACTGTCACTGAGGGTGCAGGGCGCTGGGGGGGGCGCCCTGGGCAGCAATGTATAATACCTTTTTATGGCTAAAATACATCACATATCGCCCTTGAGGCTATATGGATGTATTTAACCCCTGCCAGATCTCACAAACTCCGGGAGAAGAGCCCGCCGAAAAGGGGGCGGGGCCTATTCTCCTCAGCACACGGCGCCATTTTCCTGCTCAGCTCTGCTGTGAGGAAGGCTCCCAGGCTCTCCCCTGCACTGCACTACAGAAACAGGGTTAAAACAGAGAGGGGGGGCACTTATTTGGCGATATGATTACATATATAAAAATGCTATAAGGGAAAACACTTGTATAAGGGGTTGTCCCTGTATAATTATAGCGTTTTTGGTGTGTGCTGGCAAACTCTCCCTCTGTCTCCCCAAAGAGCTAGTGGGGTCCTGTCCTCTGTCAGAGCATTCCCTGTGTGTGTGCTGTGTGTCGGTACGTGTGTGTCGACATGTAGGAGGACGATGTTGGTGAGGAGGCGGAGAAAATTGCCTGTATTGGTGATGTCACTCTCTAGGGAGTCGACACTGGAATGGATGGCTTATTTGGGAATTACGTGATAATGTCAACACGCTGCAAGGTCGGTTGACGACATGAGACGGCCGGCAAACAAATTAGTACCTGTCCAGGCGTCTCAGACACCGTCAGGGGCTTGTAAAAACGCCCATTTACCTCAGTCGGTCGACACAGACACAGACACGGACACTGACTCCAGTGTCGACGGTGAAGAAACAAACGTATTTTCCTTTAGGGCCACACGTTTCATGTTAAGGGCAATGAAGGAGGTGTTACATATTTCTGATACTACAAGTACCACAAATAAGGGTATTATGTAGGGTGTGAAAAAACTACTTGTAGTTTTTCCTGAATCAGATAAATTAAATGAAGTGTGTGATGATACGTGGGTTTCCCCCGATAGAAAATTATTGGCGGTATACCCTTTCCCGCCAGAAGTTAGGGCGAGTTGGGAAACACACCTTAGGGTGAATAAGGCGCTCACACGCTTATAAAAACAAGTGGCGTTACCGTCTCCAGATACGGCAGCCCTCAAGGAGCCAGCTGATAGGAAGCTGAAAAATATCCTAAAAGTATATACACATATACTGGTGTTATACTACGACCAGCAATCGCCTCAGCCTGGATGTGCAGCGCTGAGGGGGCTTGGTCGGATTTCCTGACTGAAAATATTGATACCCTTGACAGGGACAAGATTTTATTGACTATAGAGCATTTTAAGGATGCATTTCTATATATGCGAGATGCGCAGAGGGATTTTTGCATTCTGGCATCAAGAGTAAATGTGATGTCCATATCTGCCAGACGACAGTGGTCAGGTGATGCAGATTCCAGACGGCACATGGAAGTATTACCGTATAAAGGGGCGGTCCATCGGACCTGGTGGCCATGGCAACAGCTGAAAAATCCACCTTTTGTTACCCCAAGTCACATCTCAGCAGAAAAGGACACAGTCTTTTCAGTCTCAGTCCTTTCGTCCCCATAAGGGCAGGCGGGCAAAAGGGCCAGTCATATCTGCCCAGGGGTAGAGGAAAGGGAAGAAGACTGCAGCAGGCAGCCCATTCCCAGGAACAGAAGCCCTCCACAGCTTCTGCCAAGTCCGCAGCATGACGCTGGGGCCATACAAGCGGACTCAGGTGCGGTAGGGGGTCATCTCAATAGTTTCAGCACGCAGTGGGCTCACTCACAAGTGGACTCCTGGATCCTACACGTAGTATCCCAGGTGTACATTGGAAATTCGAGACGTCTCCCCCTCACAAGTTCCTGAAGTCTGCTTTACCAACGTCTCCCTCCGACAGGGAGGCAGTATTGGGAACAATTCACAGGCTGTATTCCCAGCAGGTGATAATCAAAGTACCCCTTCTACAACAAGGGAAGGGGTATTATTCCACACTATATTGTGGTACTGAAGCCAGACGGCTAGGTGAGATCTGAAATATTTGAACACTTACATACAAGCGTTCAAATCAAGATGGAGTCACTCAGAGCAGTGATAGCGAACCAGGAAGAAGGGGACGATATGGTGTCACTGGATATCAGGGACGCTTACCTACATGTCCAAATTTGCCCTTCTCACCAAGGGTACCTCAGGTTCGTGGTACAGAACTGTCACTATCAGTTCAGACGCTGCCGTTTGGATTGTCCACGGCACCCCGGGTCTTTACCAAGGTAATGGCCGAAATGATGATTCTTCTTAAAAGAAATATGGACGCTTTCCTGATAAGGGCAAGGTCCAGAGAACAGTTGGAGGTCGGAGTAGCACTATCTTAAGTAGTTCTACGACAGCACGAGTGGATTCTAAATATTCCAAAATCGCAGTTTTTTCCGACGACACGTCTACTGTTCCTAGGGATGATTCTGGACACAGTCCAGAAAAGGATGTTTTCTCCCGGAGAAGAAAGCCAGGGAGTTATCCGAGCTAGTCAGGAACCTCCTAAAACCAGGAAAAGTATCAGTGCATCATTGCACAAGGATCCTGTTAAAAATGGTGGTTTCTTACAAAGCGATCCCATTCGGTAGATTTCACGCAAGAACCTTTACGTGGGATCTGCTGGAAAAATGGTCCGGATCGCATCTTCAGATGCATCAGCGGATAACCCTGTCTCCAAGGACAAGGGTGTTTCTTCTGCGGTGGCTGCAGAGTGCTCATCTATGAAAGGGCCGCAGATTCGGCATTCAGGACTGGGTCCTGGTGACCACGGATCCCAGCCTGAGTGGCTGGGGAGCAGTCACACAAGGAAAAAATTTCCAGAGAGTGTGATCGAGTCTGGAGACTTCTCTCCACATAAATATACTGGAGCTAAGGGCAATTTACAATGCTCTAAGCTTAGCAAGACCTCTGCTTCAAGGTCAGCCGGTATTGATCCAGTGGGACAACATCACGGCAGTCGCCCACGTAAACAGACAGGGCGGCACAAGAAGCAGGAGGGAAATGGCAGAAACTGCAAGGATTCTTCGCTGGGCGAAAAATCATGTGATAACACTCTCAGCAGTGTTCATTCCGGGAGTGGAAAACTGGGAAGCAGACTTCCTCAGCAGGCATGACCTCCACCCGGGAGAGTGGGGACTTCATCGGGAAGTCTTCCACATGATTGTAAACCGTTGTGAAAAACCAAAGGTGGACATGATGGCGTCCCGCCTGAACAAAAAACTAGATATTGCGCCAGGTCAAGGGACCCTCAGGCAATAGCGGTGGACGCTCTGGTAACACTGTGGATGTACCAGTCAGAGTATGTGTTCCCTCCTATGCCTCTCATACAAAAAGTACTGAGAATCATAAGAGGGAGATGAGTAAGAATGATACTCGTGGTTCCGGATTGGCCAAGAAGGACTTGGTACCCGAAACTTCAAGAGATGTTCACGGAAGACCCGTGGCCTCTACCTTTAAGAAAGGACCTGCTCCAGCAGGGGCCTTGTCTGTTCCAAGACTTACCGCGGCCGCGTTTGACGGCATGGCGGTTGAACGCCGGGTCCTGAAAGGGCATTCCAGATGAAGTCATCCCTACCCTGGTCGAAGACAGGAAGGATGTAACCGCAAAACATTTTCACCGCATTTGGCGAATATATGTTGCGTGGTGTGGGGCCAAGAAGGCCCCTACAGAGGAATTCCAACTGGGTCGTTTCCTACATTTCCTGAAAACAGGACTGTCTATGGGCCTAAAATTAGGGTCCATTAAGGTTCAAATTTCGGCCCTGTCGAATTTCTTCCAGAAAGAACTGGCTTTAGTGCCTGACGTTCAGATGTTTGTAAAAGGGGTACTGCATATACAGCCTCCTTTTGTGCCCCAGTGGCACCTTGGGATCTCAATGTTGTTTTGAGTTTCCTAAAGTCACATTGGTTTGAACCACTCACCACTGTGGACTTAAAATATCTCACATGGAAGGTGACGATGCTATTAGCCCTGGCTTCAGCCAGGCGTGTGTCAGAATTGGCGGCTTTATCATATATAAAGCCCTTACTTAATTTTTCATTCTGACAGGGCAGAATTGAGGACTCGTCCTCAATTTCTCCTTAAGGTGTTTTCTGTTTTTCACATGAACCAACCTATTGTGGTACCTGCGGGTACTAGGGACTTGGAGGACTCCAAGTTACTTGACGTTGTCAGGGCCCTGAAAAATATGTTTCCAGGAAGGCTGGAGTCAGAAAATCTGACTCGCTGTTTAGCCTGTATGCACCCAACAAGATGGGTGCTCCTGCTTCTAAGCAGACGATTGCTCGCTGGATTTGTAATACAATTCAGTTTACACATTCTGTGGCAGGCCTGCCACAGCCAAAATCGGTAAAAGCCCATTCCAAAAGGAAGGGGGCTCATCTTGGGCGACTGCCCGAGGGGTCTCGGCTTTACAACTTTGCCGAGCAGTTACTTGGTCAGGAGAAAACACGTTTGCTAAATTCTACAAATTTGATACCCTGGCTGAGGAGGACATGGAGTTCTCTCATTCGGTGCTGCAGGGTCATCCGCACTCTCCCGCCCGTTTGGGAGCTTTGGTATAATCCCCATGGTCCTGACGGAGTCCCCAGCATCCACTAGGACGTCAGAGAAAATAAGATTTTACTTACCGATAAATCTATTTCTCGTAGTCCGTAGTGGATGCTGGGCGCCCATCCCAAGTGCGGATTGTCTGCAATACTTGTACATAGTTATTGTTACAAAAATCGGGTTATTCTTGTTGTGAGCTATCTTTTCAGAGGCTCCTTCGTTGTTATCATACTGTTAACTGGGTTCAGATCACAGGTTGTACGGTGTGATTGGTGTGGCTGGTATGAGTCTTACCCGGGATTCAATATCCTTCCTTATTATGCACGCTCGTCCGGGCACAGTATCCTAACTGAGGCTTGGAGGAGGGTCATAGGGGGAGGAGCCAGTGCACACCACCTGATCCTAATGCTTTTATTATTGTGCCCTGTCTCCTGCGGAGCCGCTATATCCCCATGGTCCTGACGGAGTCCCCAGCATCCACTACGGACTACGAGAAATAGATTTATCGGTAAGTAAAATCTTATTATTATTTATAAGGGGGCATAAGTGGTTCGCTGCACCGTACATACGGCAGACATTAGAACAATACAGGGTATACAGAACTTAACATTACAGAAACAGAAAAACTAAACCAGAGCACAGGTAACAATTAGCACCACAGTTCTCAGTACACAATACAGCTGAGTTGTCAGGAAGCAAAGGAGTAATCGGCATACTACGGGGGGCAGGCAGCCATTGGAAGAGATAAACAGTCACGAGCAGGAGGAAATGCAGGTATAGACAGTCACTGAGTAGAAGAGAGCTGTAATTGAAGTGTGAGAGAAAAGTGTTGTGAGAACAGGAGGGAAGAGAGCCCTGCTCCAAGGAGATTACAATCTAGGGTATATTCAAAACTATTGCTGAATCTAGACACTTCCTTTTTGTCTTGTTAAATCTAGACGTATGGAAGGAGCAGTCCTCGTTTTCCATACGTACGCCAGCCTGTTGTTTTATTTAGACAATATATCAACTGACCAAAACCCCAAACTATCCCTGAGATAAAGAAGATATATTGTGGGAAAACAGTGCAGTGATTAAATAATAACAGAAAAGCCCTGAGAGTTGGTAGTGAGTCGTCGTGTGATAATAACAGGAAACTGTACTATGCAGGTGCCTGAATTATGAACTCAATATTTAGATCAGTGGAATATGCCCTAATTCAGAGTTGCATGCTAGTATGTTTTTCGGATAGATCTTGTGATTTTTCGCACTGCACACACGTCCAAGCTGAGCATACATCACTATCAGCAATGACGGGGGATACAGCTTCGGATGCATATCAGTCGCAACCGTAACTCTGAATACAGGTGGATATTCATACTTATCGGCTGCATTTATGTCTGACTTGTGTGCAGCTCTTGATCAAGCCCTGTATATATTTAATGGCCCATTTTAATAACCACCCAGCTAATGAAATGATCTGTCTTTTTGGCCAATTTTAATAAAATGCTATGAGTTTGCTCTACTGTACTCAGTAAGGGGGAGCTGTACTAATCCTTGCAGAGTGATAAACTGGAGAGAGATAAACTACCAACCAATCAGTTCCTATCTGCCGTTTTTCAAACACAGCCTGTAATATGGCAGCTGGGAGCTGATTGTCTGGTACTTTAGCTCTCTACACTTTAGCACTCTCCAAGAATCAGTACATCTGTCCCTGTATCTGGTGGTTTCTATACTTGAAAAAAAATGTAAGTATTTTTTTGTTGATGCATTGGATTTGACCTTAGTAAATCTGTGATATACAAAACCAGTTTAACCTATGTTTTGTCTCTACGATTGTTAATATAACTTCTCAACTTTTTTTGCCCGAACAAACTAAGAGTGCAAAACATGGCTTTATTTTCTGACAGCTTACTGGCTTGTAATAAAATGCTCCCTTTTTATATTGGAGAACCTCCTGGTCTAGGGAATAGGCCAGATAAACATTCATGTACTGGATGTTCTTATCCTCCAAGTGCCTAGGTACTACTGACATTGCTCATTAGATTTATGACAGCAGGTATTCAAATTTATTGAAATAAATTCACATAGTTACAGAACATTCATCACAATGTAACACCGACCTGGCACTCTCCAGCCTGAGCCAGGCCGTACCAGTTTAATAAAAAGGAGTTACACATAAAAAGATTGCTAACATTCTTTTTTAAGGAGAGTCTCAAATAAAACAATAATTGCAAGCTATTTCAGATGATATATGAGGACTTCAACTAGGGGTGCACATTCTCTTTTGGTCCCAGGGCCACAGTGGGAGAAAGGACTGATTTGGTTCGGTTGTAGTTACAACTGACAGGCTGACAGCACAGATGCTCGTAGTGGAAGTGTATTTGCACTTCAAGATTAAGACCGGCTTACTGCCCCCCAACTTGCCAGCGAGGTGAGACAGAGATGCGATGAATGATGGCAGAGGTGCTAGCCGGAGTGTCCAGGTTTGAAGACGGCATTATATGTGGTCTCAGCCCAACACCCCCTGGTCATATGGGCCTGGTCACATTTATGATCTCAGGAACCCATATAACTTCTCCACTGTTGATGCTTTATATACCCCATTCAGTCCCCCAATTTGTCTGTCCATTCTCTTATCTCTCCTTATTTTAATTTGTTAAAAATGCTGCAAATTTATTTCAACTTATTTTGTCCCTATTTATTATTGATCCAGTCAATTCCCACCGGAGCACCTGAATTAACTGTATCAATCTTTCCTGTTACTTCTCTACCTTCACATTCTGTTTCCTTCACAGTGTATTTAGCCCTCAGAATAATCCTGTTCTGTTTTCTCCACTCCTATTATCTTGTGAGACTTAAAACTCACTTAAGAACATCTCACCTCCTCGGAGTTTGTAATCACAAATGGCCTTCACACATTAGTTTATCACTCAAAATGCACTTAGCGATAGATAAAACACTAATCTATTATGATGCAGGTGCTTCAGCTACTTCCAGCCTGGTAGTGTTCAGTAACGTCTGACAGTTACAAATAAAATAATTTATATAGAGGAACAATTATTGTTAAGTTAGACAGTGGGGTATATTTACTAACATTCGTAATTTTCGGAAAAAGGTCAAAGTTCAATCACGAATGACATCGAAAGTGTAAAACTGCAACTTTTTGAATTTATTACGCCTAATTTACTAAGCTGTCGTATTCGGATTTTTCATTTGTTCCGATGTCGATGTCATTCGTGTTTTATTCCCGTTTTTTACGGCAGTGATTAGCAAAACACTGCCGACTTTATCACAATGAATCTCGGCCGGATCTGTGTGATCCGTGCTGGGGTTCATTTTTTTTTTTTTTAAATAAACACTGTAAAACGGAGAAAAAAAATGCGTGGGGTCCCCCCTCCTAAGCATAACCAGCCTCGGGCTCTTTGAGCCGACCCTGGTTGCAGAAATATGGGGGGGGGAAATGACAGGGGTTCCCCCATATTTAAGCAACCAGCATCGGGCTCTGCGCCTGGTCCTGGTTCCAAAAATACGGGGGACAAAAAGAGTAGGGGTCCCCCGTATTTCTAAAACCAGCACCGGGCTCCACTAGCTGGACAGATAATGCCACAGCCGGGGGTCACTTTTATATAGTGCCCTGCGGCCGTGGCATCAAAAATCCAACTAGTCACCCCTGGCCGGGGTACCCTGGGGGAGTGGGGACCCCTTCAATCAAGGGGTCCCCCCCAGCCACCCAAGGGCCAGGGGTGAAGCCCGAGGCTAACCCCCCCATCCAATTGGCTGCGGATGGGGGGCTGATAGCCTTTTGTGAAAATGAAAAGATATTGTTTTTAGTAGCAGTACTACAAGGCCCAGCAAGCCTCCCCCGCATGCTGGTACTTGGAGAACCACAAGTACCAGCATGCGGCGGAAAAACGGGCCCGCTGGTACCTGTAGTACTACTACTAAAAAAATACCAAAAAAAAGACAATACACACACACCTTGAAAGTAAAGTTTTATTACATGCATCCACACAAACATACATACATACTTACCTTATGTTCACACGAGGGTCGGTCCTCTTCTCCAGTAGAATCCAAGGGGTACCTGTTGAATAAATTCTACTCACCAGATCCAGGGTACCAGGCTCCTCGTAGCATCCATTTGTAATCCACGTACTTGATTAAAAAAAAAAAACGGAGAGCCGAGCCACGCACTGAAATGGGACCCATGTTTTCACATGGGCCGCCTTTCCCCGAATGCCAGAAACCCACTCTGACTGATGTCTAAGTGGGTTTCTTCAGCCAATCAGGGAGCGCCACGTTGTAGCACCCTCCTGATCGGCTGTGTGCTCCTGTACTGTCTGACAGGCGGCACACGGCAGTGTTACAATGTAGCGCCTATGCGCTCCATTGTAACCAATGGTGGGAACTTTGTAGTCAGCGGTTGACCGAAAGTGACCTCACCGCTGAGCAGAAAGTTCCCACCATTGGTTACAATGGAGCGCATAGGCGCTACATTGTAACACTGCCGTGTGCCGCCTGTCAGACAGTACAGGAGCACACAGCCGATCAGGAGGGTGCTACAACGTGGCGCTCCCTGATTGGCTGAAGAAACCCACTTAGACATCAGTCAGAGTGGGTTTTTGGCATTCGGGGAAAGGGGGCCCATGTGAAAACATGGGTCCCCTTTCAGTGCGTGGCTCGGCTCTCCGTTTTTTTTTTTAAATCAAGTACGTGGATTACAAATGGATGCTACGAGGAGCCTGGTACCCTGGATCTGGTGAGTAGAATTTATTCAACAGGTACCCCTTGGATTCTACTGGAGAAGAGGACCGATCCTCGTGTGAACATAAGGTAAGTATGTATGTATGTTTGTGTGGATGTATGTAATAAATCTTTACTTTCAAGGTGTGTGTGTCTTGTCTTTTTTTGGGTATTTTTTTAGTAGTAGTACTACAGGTACCAGCGGGCCCGTTTTTCCGCTGCATGCTGGTACTTGTGGTTCTCCAAGTACCAGCATGCGGGGGAGGCTTGCTGGGCCTTGTAGTACTGCTACTAAAAACAATATCTTTTCATTTTCACAAAAGGCTATCAGCCCCCCATCCGCAGCCAATTGGATGGGGGGGGACAGCCTCGGGCTTCACCCATGGCCCTTGGGTGGCTGGGGGGGGGGACCCCTTGATTGAAGGGGTCCCCACTCCCCCAGGGTACCCCGGCCAGGGGTGACTAGTTGGATTTTTGATGCCACGGCCGCAGGGCACTATATAAAAGTGACCCCCAGCTGTGGCATTATCTGTCCAGCTAGTGGAGCCCGGTGCTGGTTTTAAAAATACGGGGGACCCCTACTCTTTTTGTCCCCCGTATTTTTGGAACCAGGACCAGGCGCAGAGCCCGATGCTGGTTGCTTAAATATGGGGGAACCCCTGTCAATTTTTTCACCATATTTCTGCAACCAGGATCGGCTCAAAGAGCCCGAGGCTGGTTATGCTTAGGAGGGGGGACCCCACGCAATTTTTTTAAAGAAAATAACCACTTTCCCACCCCTTCCCACTGATATACATGCACGGATCTCATGGATCCCTGCATGCCTATACAATCACGGATTAAAAAAGCAGGTCTGTTTTTTTTTAGCACTTTTTTACGAGTTGTAATTTTTCACGGCAGTGTTTTTTTTTTTTTTTTGCTTTGCACTTCTTAGTAAATTACCGAGATTCATACTTAAACAGCCGCGTTTTGACCGATGGTGTATTCATTCGTATTTTTTTTGTTGGACTTCCAAAAAATTACGAATGCCCTCATCACTGCCGTGATTATTGCTTAGTAAATTACCGAGATGACACTTTGATGAAAAAACGGCATCTCGGTCAAAATCGGGACCTTAGTAAATATACCCCAATGAATGAAAATGGAAAAATAAGCACAGTACTTGTCTCCAAGGCTTCTGTAGTGGATTTCCTCCCCTGCTTTTGTCACATGAGCATTGTACAACCTGCACACATTATAGATAAACCATGCTCTCTCTTGCTAATCAGCCTTCCTAACGAAGTACAATTTGTGATGTTGTGCTATGTTATTTACTGCAAACACAGGACCCTATTCAGGATCTATTGCTAATTTAGCAAAACTGCAACTGCTTGTGATCAGTACGGTTGGTGTAATGGTTAGCATTACTGCCTCACAGCACTGAGGTCATGGGTTCGTTTCCTACCATGGCCCTAACTGTGCAGAGTTTGTATATTCTTCCCGTACTTGCGTGGGTTTCCTCCGGGTACTCCGGTTTCCTCCCCCAATCCAAAAATATACTGGGAGGTTAATTGGCTCCCAACAAAATTAACCCTAGAATGTGTGCTCATGTGCATGTGGTAGGGAATCTAGATTGTAAGCCCCACTGGGGCAGGGACTGATGTGCATGGGCAAATATTCTCTCTAAAGCGCTGCGGAATATGTGTGCGCTATACAAATAACTGGTAATAATAATAATCACATGGTGGGTGCCGCCTATCACAGGTTAAGGCCGCCTAGCTTGCAAATGGCTGGCAGCGATGTGATCGCAATTCAATTGCATCCCTGGTCCCGCAAAACATGCTTAGCTCCCTGCTGGCGCAGCTTAGCTGCGAAGGCAGGTACACAACCGCCATGTTTTGCTGTGCAGCGGCTCAGCCCCGCTCCCATTTTTTACTGCACTGCCCCCACAATGCCACATCGCCGCCCCCGACAGTCCCGCGAATGCCTCTGCCTGTCAGTCAGGCAGAGGAGTTCGCCTCACTGAGATGCGATCGCATCACCCGGGCCACACGCAGAGCAGGCCTTGCGTGTGCGCATTGGACTGAAAATCGGCCACATTCGATTGCATCTCAGTAGCGTATGCTACTGAATAAGTCCCATAATATGTTATATAGGAATCTTATTTTTTGGGGGGAAGGTCAAACAGGGCCATGAAGAGAGTCCTTGGGCTTCAACTATTGATGATGTCCAGTCCTTGTGTCAATCCAATCAGGAGAACATGAATACTATGTACACTGCAGCAGCTACTCTATTACAACCAGCAGCAACAACGCATGTCCATTTTCCAACAATATCAACTTATGTGTCTTTTTTTCCTCCCATTATGTATTCTCATTACATGTATCAGGCAGATGGAATATCTGCTTTCATATTATGCTGCCAAACTTGTCAAATGGCTACAGAATAGAAATAAAAGTGTTATTTTGCTTCCGCTGTGCGCTGGCAGCTATCCGCTTTGTACTACAAAATAGGCCTGCCAGCTAGCCAGGTCTTTGACAATATTAGACATCCATATGGAGCATTTACCGCTAGAAGCACTTACAGCAGGGACAAATAATTATTGTAGCTAGATTAACATTTAATGCCTTTGTTTCTAAGTAAAAAGGTTTTCTAAGTAAAACTGTTGTGCTGACCACTAACAGTAAACAGTGCATTGCCTAGGTTTCATCTACACTATAAAGGTGTAGAGAAATATATCCCCATACTGCGCGTCATGTTTACAGTATTTTGTGTGAAGCAGAGCTCATGTATACACGGAAAATTCTTATCATTACCCAATATTTATTTCACAGTGCTCCTTTGTCTGATAAAGAGACAAATGTAAACTTTCACAATTCTGTGGTCCCTTCAGTTGTGAAACTTTGGGGTGTGGATGAGGGGGGGGGGGGGGGGGAGGCTTGTTGCCTGTGCCACTCTGATCCAGGAGTGCACTTCTTTGCCATCCCACAGAGTGCACCAATACTACTAGAATCGAGACTGCATTGTGCATTGTGGGGGCGATAGTAAAAAGGACTCAGAAATATAGATTGGATAGTATTAATAGTAGGAAGATATGACAGCTGGGTGTGGTTGTAAGAGAAGTAGGGACACAGGTGAGAAATGGGTGGGGTTAGTAGTAGGGACACATGACATGACAGAAGGAAAGGGCTGCCTGGAGGAGAAGAGACCACTTGCAAGCCCCCAGCCTGGTCCCGGCACCTACGCAATGGATCTGGCAGGCGCTGGGACCGGTGCATGCGTACAATCAGTGGTGGGGACTGTGGGTGTGCAAGACACCGGCTTCTATGGACTGCATTGGCTGCAGCCCAAAGAAGCCGGGTGGGGCTGCACGAAAGGCAGGAGCACTGCGGCCCAGAGGTGGGAGTGGGTACTAATTGCCTGGGCCTGATGGAGGGGACCGGGTCCACCACAGTCCCCATGGCCCCCTACCTGGCAGCAGCAGCAGCTTCATTCTTCAGCCAGCACATTCTGCTGTGTGCTGGCTGGACTGTGGTGGTGCAGGGAACTCAGCAGCAGCAGTCTCTTCTACCTGTGTGAGGGGGGGGGGGGGGATACTGGAGGAGCAATCACACTGATCGCCCCCCCCCTCCCCCCAGATAATGGGGGAAAAGTTACAGTTTTCCCCATTATCTGAGCTGTCCCCTTACTGAGAGGGAGAGCAGCTCCACTACCCATCTGCTCTCCCTCCCTGCATTCTCACCCCTGGGTGTCTGCTTTCCTCCCTCTAATGTCCAGCACTCCCAGCTGACTCTCCTTAGTGTTCCCACCACCCCTCCCCCCTGCATCTCCCACAGCCTCTGCCCCCTGTGCCCGCACCCAAGACACACAGGATCCTCTACCCAGTATCTACATAGCCCCTCTTTGTAATTTTTGCGGTTGGATCGTGTTTTGCGACCCAACCTGAATGAGGGCCATAGACCATTGTGCTTAAATTGAACTCTGGGGGTAAATTTACTATAGTTTGATTTTAATTTTTAATTGCTCTGTAACAGTGTTGAGCTTCAGGGACTAAATACACATTTACTAACAGACGACTTTTGATATAGATTTTTAAATGTTAGTTAAAGTTAGCCCCTGAAACACAACATTGAAGTCGATTTAGATCAATTTAATATTTATTACATTTACCCCTTTTTATTCTTCATCCAAGGACAGTGAATAGATACTGAGAAATGAATATACAGTATATCCACTAGCATTCAGCCTGCTTTAAGGAGAAGGTTGATTGTTGCTTGCATTTGGCTGAATGCTGTGCCAGGCACTCGTCAGCATACAAGACTATTTGGCACAGATGCTATATGAAAATAGACTTTATTAACAAGAATTATGGTGAAAGGAGTATGTAACAAGCAGCTGCCAGGCATTCAGTTACATACACTGTCCTACTGATAACGCTGCCGTCTGTATCCCATCTGCAACATTCTTCATGATAGATGTATGCTAAAACTTTAACTTTTTAAAATATGGGATATGGCAGTTTTCTACATATAGGAAATGTATATTTTTTTTAATAAATACTGTAGTTATAATTTAATTAATATATTCATCTGTTGTCTCTAAACCCTGGCAATAGGCTGCAGCGCACTGAAACATGCAAATGGTATGTGCACTTGGGTGGGAAGAAGATGGAAATTTTGTCAAACAACATACCTTGGGATGTAAGGCTGTTACGTGTAATATATCTTTCATTAAAGAAAAACTATGACGAAGATATATATACATTTGTTTTTCATTTTCAATTGGACCCAGTGACCTTGAATAAGACAGCAAGTCTTATCAGCTCCACCCCTACATCCTGAATATGACTAATCAATGTAGAACCCTGCCAACGCAATCCTCATGAAGCAGCACCTACTGTATTTATCTTTCCCTCAGACAAGACCCTGGAAAGACTAAGGCTGGGATGTACAAAGACATCCTGCCACAATTTGCATTGTTACTAATCACATATGTACTAACATATGCGATTAGTATAGCAATGTGATAAGAGCTGCCCCTTGCGATTCCTGCGCAGCCGGGTATGAGGGTGTGTGCTGCTTTCCTGCATCTCTCGCACCGGGAGGTTATGGCTGGCTGTGTTGCTGGGGGAGAAGGAGGTTGAGGTTTCCGGAAGTTCGCCAGGCATGCTGGCAGCACACAGGTGAGGGGGCCCGGAGTGTGTGGCGCTGGATGGCGGGATGCGGCGGAGGCAGTTGGATGCGGAAAGAAGCGTATAGGCATCTGTAGGGGAATGCCAGCAAAAGCTGGCTTTACCTTCTGCATTGGTAAGCAGACAGATGGGGCTTAGTACATACAGTATGAAAATGCAAAAAAACAGGGTTTTTACCACATTTTTTCCATTGGTACATTTCGCCCTTTTTACCTAACGCCACTGCAATACTGGACTGATCATTTTATTTCCGATAGGTTCTTGGGCTGCAAATAAAAGACAGACTCACCTAACATGAAAAAGAGACTTTACATATTGTAAAGTATCTCTTTAAACTGGATGCGGTCACGTTGCCGCTGCCCGGGATCCCGGCGGTCAGCATACCAATGCTGGGATTCCAAACACTCACAATGCTGCAAGCCTGAATCCCGGCAAAAAGGGGCTATTCTCACTCATGGGTGCCCACAACACCCATAGAGTGGGAATAGATCCTGTGGCGAGCGAAGCGAGCCACCGAGCCCGCAACGTTGCGAGCGCAGTAAGCTTGCAATGGGCTTCATTGCGCTCGCACCCCTTCCAGCATTCTGCTGACCGCCAGGATCCCAGCCACCGGCAACGTATACCCAACGCCTTTAAACAACAACTGAAAAATGAAAAGCTGGATGTATAAGTGTGGTTGAGTTATCTTTGCCTAAATAATGTTAGTACCCAATGTTACTATGATAATGGATTTTTTTTATGAGATTCACAAGCAGAACTTAACTTTGTCATTAAAGTGTATGTTGCTCTTTTACATATTTAACTGTAACCTTTTCCATATAAATAGGTGGGAAGAGACAGGGCCATCTTAATGTATAGGCATGCTGGGCAGCTTCCCAGGGTCCCACAGTTCTAGGGGTCTTCGAACAGGGGTGGGTAGTGATAACACAATCAGAGCAGTGAGGCAGCACTCTCTACCTGTCTCCTGGCCTGCAGCTAGACAGTGAATGGCTTTCAGTATGCTGATTGGCGGATTTCTGGAGCTGTTCACCAATCAGAGTGCTGACAGCCATTCACTGTAAGGAAGCATATGGAGAGACAGTACAGGACCAGAAGAGGAACATGTTATGATTTTTTTTTTTAAATTGGTTCCTGGTAATGACTTTGCCCAGGGCCTACAAGGCTGGCAAGACGGATCTGAGTACAGAAGGTGATTAAGGTGCACTCTAAAACAGGCTTATTTATTAAAATATGAAGTAAAATAGTTGCACTGTTAATTCTAGCACTCGTGAGCACATGCTTTCAATTTTTAATGAAATAAAGTGTGACGAGTAGTAGTATTTCCCAAAGCCATGATTACATATGTTTGTTATATTTGCATGAAAGGAATATAACAATTTTAATAAAAGAAAAGGTTGTTATTCCGTACAAATCCTACACTTGCCTCTAATCAAGTCTTTAAAATGAACCCAGACATCTCTACAATTACTGGTTGGATACATCCTTATGTAGTGTGTGTAACAATAGAGGAACTGATTAAGAATCCACCTGCCTGCTGATTCAGTGGGTGCTGTATGTGGGCGACATGTGCTCTTTCCTCAAGATATATGTTCCCACTTGAAGACTGGCACACTATACCTCACCAGAGGAATGCTAATAATGTCTAGAGCTGAAGGATTTCAGAAGATTTTTCAAAATTAGTAAAATAAAGCAAGATGTGACTTCCCATACACTGATTTATAGGATCAACTAAAGAGCACAGAGAGGAGTTTTATGACATAATCCAGAATACCATCTTCATGGATAATTAAAATAGCCTACTTTAAGTTAATTGGTCATAATTTTGAAGAAAAATACAAACTGTCAGTTTCAAATATTATGACTAAATTTACAGTGGACAGTCAGAAGGCTGGAATCACAATTATCTCATTCTTAATTGCAGGACTCTTGAAATTCAATATAATCTGGGTGTCTTGTGCAGAACATTTCACTTTGTGTACAGAAAGACTTGCTTGGCAAGGATTGAATAATAGTGAAGTACGTTTATTTCATCATAGGATACAATCCAGACATGCAGGCCCGGTGACAGGGGGGACAAAGGGAACTCCCGTATGGGGCCCTGATGATCAGGGGCATAAAAAAAAACAGATTGTAACACCTAAAAATGCTTTTTAACTTATGCCCCAGTTGCCCTGTAAATTAAAAAACACAATTAACAGTCTGCACCAACTTCTCAAATAGCATTAACAGTCCAGGTTTTAAGGCTTGTAGACGCTCATCCCTTCTGCCGGCTCTTAAATTACTAGTGTTGTCATTGCTATTGATGATATGTCTCTACCTTAGCTGCTCTCCTGCTTACCATCTGTATTGTGTACTGAGATGTGTGGTGATAATTGTTACTTGTTTCCTACTATAATCTTCTGTTTTACCCTGTTCTATCTCACTGTTTGCCTTTGTATGTCACTGTGGACCACTTGTGGTGCCATATAAATAAAGTGTAGTAGTAATAATAATAATAATAATAATAATAAATCCACGCTAGGCCACAAGTATCTTAATTAGAAACTCAGTCAGTTTGATTTAACCATCTGTGCTGAGTCATGGATACATTTATAATCTGGAGCGTAAGTGCTCCTTGTTTGACAAGTTTGGGAACCATTGTATTAGGAACTCCATCATACATGGCCCCCATAGAATCATAGTACTTTCATGAAGTCGTGGTACAGATCTCATAAGCAAATGCAGGGGGGATTTCCAGTTGCCTGAAAACCCCCCTCCCCAGCCCTTACCATGACCACAACTGTAATAGTATAAAATGTATAGTATAAAATGCAATTTTACTACAGCTACACATTTTCAAGATCTACCCAATATCACAAATAAAATAATTAGCACCACTTATGGATTTTTTAGAATCCTTACTGCCGGGATTCCAGCAGACGGGATGCCACTGTTGGTGTACTGATATCCGGCATCCTGTCTGCCGGTATATCATACCGGATCCCACAGAAGTATTGCAAACTGTACACAGGAATGGGTGAACTCCAAAAGGATTGCAGTTACTGAAGACTGCATGAGGCACTACACATCAGGGGGTGTGGCAAATCACAATCACATATGTTAAAGGTGAATATTTACATTATAACACTGTAGTCTCTTAACTTATCATGCAAAGTTAGCATAAACTAATACATAAGAAGATGTGAATTATTTACAAAATAAAAACACAATAATTGTAATGTCAGTTACACAAGGGAATTAACAAAAAGTAACATTGGCAACAAAAATGGCAATTAATACAAATAAAAAATGAATAAAAGCGTAAAACGTAGATGTCCTGATTTGGGGCCTAATTCAGATCTGATCGCTGCTGTGCATTTTCGCAAAGCGGGCAATCAGATCCTAACTGCGCATGCGTCTGAGCGGCATCGGTGGTCAGCGACGGGATGGTGCAAAGGATACATTCGCACAGGCGTACGCAAGATGATTGACAGGAAGAGGCCGTTTGTGGGTGGCAACTGACCATTTACAGGGAGTGGGCCTAATTCAGATCTGATTGCTGCGGTGCGTTTTCACCCAGCAATCGATCAGATCCTAATTGCGCATGCGTCTGAGCCGCAATCTGCACGCGCGTCAGATGGCTACAACGGGAATCGCCGGTCAGCAACGGGATGGTGCGAAGGATCCATTTGCACGGGCATACGTAAGGTGATTGACAGGAAGTGACCATTTGTTTGTGGCAACTGACCGTTTTTAGGGAGTGTCCGGAAAAAACGAAGGAGTGTCCAAGCGTTTTGAGGGAGTGTGTTTCACGTCAGCTCCATCCCCGATCAGCAGGATTCAATCGCACTGGAAGAGTAAAGGTCCATACACATTGGGCGTTTTTGCCCAGCGTGTATGCACAGCGATGATCGCTGACATCGCTGGGCTGAAAAGCACTCAGTGCATACACACTGAGCGCTTTTCCTCGATGTCAGCGGGGTTGAGCGGCTTTCCATAGCAGGACGCTATGGTAATACCAGTAGATGAACGGCAGCCGCTGGCGATGAAGCGGGAGCGCGCATCAGCGCTCACCGCTCATTGTTTGTGCATACACACTGGGAAAGTTTTGAGCTGAAAGCAACTCAACACATCAAAAGTGAGTTGCTTTCAGCTCAAAATCGCCCAGTGTGTATGGGCCTAAAGTATTGGGCTGCGCAGAGACTGCACATACTGATTTTTAGCAGCTCTGCTAACGAAGCGATTTCATACTTGCACAGCGAAAATGCACTCCCCCTGTAGGCAGCGACTATCTGATCGCAGGTCAACAAAAAATGCAGCCCAGTAATCAGATCTGAATTAGGGCCTTAGATGAGGCTTTAAACATTGTAGCATTATACGTGCCTTTTAAATTACACATATGTTGAGATACATATAACTCAAAATATAGCCTATAATTGCACAGGCGTAAGATACCTGCATCATCATGTTAATTGTTGATGCTGATCACTGCCGAATCGTTAGTGTTTGAGTCATTAAGGAAACATAAGATAGAAAAATATAAGAGATTTATGATGTGATCATCCCTTCCTGGAATAACTTTCTGTTGGTTTCCCCTTCTTAGCAGTAACCCGGCGAGGCTGTAGCACTGTTGATTGTTACTTATGTTAGGAATGGGGATTTTACATAACAAGTTTAGGCACAGGCAGATCCAGGAGGGGGGCACTCGGGCCCATGCACCCCCCCCCCCCCTCCCTGTCATTTCTGACTTTTTTTTTTTCAAAAGGAGAACAGCAGCAGCACTACTGCTATTTCCGTCAGTCAGATTTGATAAAAGAGCCGGCACTGGGACCCGCCGTGGCTCTAACAGCAAGTCCATGTGGTAACTAATGGGGAGCTGACACCGCAACCTACCTACCTCACTGCCAGCCGGCCAGAGTCCAGCCAAGGCATGGGGTTCAAATGCCAGCATCGAGTAAGACTGTTACTTATAACGGCGCAGAAGGCTTCATTAGCCCTCACTGCACCGCACAGTTTCCCAGTGCTTCCTCCTCCACTTCCTTTACCACCATGCTAGGTGCAGTCACACTCAGCCTCAGCTTTAATGGTGCCCATACACTTATGAGATTATCGGTACTAGCTTTCGATTTCGACCACATCTGTGAGAGAAATTGAAGGATTGTATGCACATTTGAGTACCTTTCAACGTGATGCGCGGGCACGCCGGTCGAATATCGCGTCTGAAGATAATATGTGCTGCACATAATATTTATCGAATCGCAGTGCGATCGCATGTGTTTCTAGAAACACATGCTATATATCGCAGTGCGATGGGCACCCGCCGGGAGCGGCCAGAGGCCGCTCCCACTCGGCGGTTATGTGCCCATCACGTGATTACCAACATTTCAAGGCCCAATCAGCCTTTTCATCAGGGTGAAACATTGGCAATAAACCAGGATGCGCTCCTACAGCCAATCATTACCTGATGGCGTATTCTGTGAGGCCACACCCCCTGAGATACCACACCCCTTATCTGGGAGCATGCGTGCCTTAGGTGCATGTAAATATGACTATTACCGGTCCCCTATCATGGTGCCCCCCCTTTCATTTTCTTCTGGATCCACCCCTGACTGCTTAGGGCCTGAATCAGATGGATGCAGTTCACATTGATGCTGCATCTTTTGGACGCATCAGCGATGTCAAATTATACTAATGCCATAGGATGGGTCTTGAGGGGAAAAGATGCCTCTTGCCAGCATCACAGATCCGAGTGCTGCATCCATGGCCGGTTCTACATCAAGCGAAGCCCAGGGTGAAAATTTACTTTTGTGTCCCTTGAACCTACTGTAACCTTGAACCTTTTGTGTCCTACCTACTGTAAAATGAGGAAAAACACTGGAAAGGAAAGATTTGTCTCTTTGTTGGCGCACTTATGGAAAGAAGGTAAGTATAATTAAAATTTAACTTTTAATGTCATAAATTAAAATGCCTGATGATGTGAAAAATTGCAAGACAAAAATTACAATCAATGAATAAAAATATATTATATAGGTTCATTCTGACACACATTGGAGAGTCTTTATATAACCAATTGATACAGTGTATGATCTATACTTATTTAATAGAAAAAGCGCAATTGTTAGAGCTGCATTTCTGACATGCAAATGCAAACATACTCTGTAGCATTGCATCAGTATACTATATAGATCCATTCTGCTGCGTTTTAGAGTGGCGCCAACACGCCAGCTCACTCCCTGTGTGGTAACACCAATATGAACCACTATTATATGTGTGCAATATTCTACTTAATTTGAGAAATTTATAATACCAAGTGCACTGCATGAAGTAAACTTGAGAGATAGGGTCATAGATGGGATAAGTGCCTGCTGCAATAATTTGCATATGGTAATATCTGTCTAACAGTGGGATTCCCATGTTAAGCAGAAGGGAGAGCTGTATCTCTAACATACCAATATGAGTATATTTTGCTGAATTGAATGAATATATTATACAGGTTCATATTGGAACATATTGAATAGTTTCTAAGTAACAAATAAATACAGTAAATGACTTACTCCTATTTAATAGAAAAAGCCTATATGTCGGAGCCGTGTCTCTGACACGTAGATGCAAGTATATCCTGCAGTATTGTATCAGCATAACATACAGATTTACCCTGCCATCTGCCTGCAATATTCTATGTAACAAACAGACACAGTGAACAACCTGTGCCTGTTTAATGGTAAAAAACTTGTAACTATAGTCGCAACTGTTGCAACCTTCGGGACAGCAACAAAATAGATACATTGGAAAGGAGCTAACGGGCTACTAAAAGCCACACCATATGAAATGGGATATTAAGAATTACAATTGGTAATTTGTGGCAGTATTCCAACATTGATTAGAGATACCTAATATAGTGAGCGAGCAGAGTGAATAGCTCATGTCTGCTTAACATTTTGAAAGTATTCAACTCTGATCAAGCTGTATGATATAACGACAGTAAAGTTATATTGTATAATTTATGGGATCAGTTGCATTCACACTATGAAAGATAATGAATGCAACAGTTATATGATTAGCATCAGTGTGTCACAGTATGCCTTTATTACAAACGACAATAGCCCTGTTAAATGTGCGGCATGATTAGGCTTACTGCATTCCAATACATCCTATATAATAATGTTGATAACTACAGCAGCCTTACAGCTCTCGATTCCCAATCACACTAATACCCCTTTCACATCGCACAAATAACCCGGTACCGACACGGCATATTGCCGTGTCGAACCGGGTCAGTGTGCGATGTGAAAGCACACTGGCCGATTTAGCGGGTCGCCTGACCCGGTAAATCAACCCGGTAAAAAAGAAGGGTTTTACCCGGGTTGATTACCGGGTCAGGTGCGGTGTGAATGGGAGCCGTGTCGATGCGACACGGTTCCCATTCACAAGATAGGGAGAGGCGGCGCTGGAGATGAGCTCATCTCCCGACGCCGCCTCCACCCCCGCCCCTGCTGCTGCTGCGCGCTCCGTTGTTATGGCAACCGACCCGGTATATTGCCGGGTCGGAAAGCCAGCAGCGGAGTGCAAATGCCGGATCCCACCTGGTAAGTACACGTTTGTCTTACCGGGTAGGATCCGGCATTTGCAGTCTGAATGCAGCATAAATAATATAGTAATTGGGAATAAAGTAACTAGAAAACCACAAATAGTACGTTACATTCCATTTCAGGCCATTCAGAGCAATACGCTCATCTGATACTCACGTACAGGATTAAGGCACAAGAGAGAGTTCCAATCAATCTCTAAAGACAGTCTTAATATTAGCAAAAGCTATTGATGCAAATTGCCCTGCCACAGGGATTTAACACTGAGATACCTGTCCCATAAACATAAATTAAATTATATTATTTATATAATTGGGAATATATTAAAATGGTGTCGGATGGCATTGACTCAAGTATTATTGAAGAATCAAAAGCTCATTCCCCATGTATAGAATTGGCATGGCAGATTCCATGTATGTACGCAAAACCATGAATATAGAATAAGGGTTTAAATATATACCACTACACCAACCGTTAGACACTGTTATATACCACCTTGCAATCTGAAATAGATAATGTCAGGCAATTCATAGGGTACCTCAGTGAATTAGGGTATAATTCCAGTAGTCGACAATTTTGAGGTTGGTTCCAGGAATCTTTGCACACACACAAAAGTGATATTAATACAATAAAGACACATTAGTGAATTTGATATTGATTTTTATTCATTGATTGTAATTTTTGTCTTGCAATTTTTCACATCATCAGGCATTTTAATTTATGACATTAAAAGGTAAATTTTAATTATACTTACCTTCTTTCCATAAGTGCGCCAACAAAGAGACAAATCTTTCCTTTCCAGTGTTTTTCCTCAACTTTTTTGTCTATGGCAGCACCCCCTAGATAGTATCATGAATTGATCCATAATATTTCAAATGGGGAACCGTATCGTCTATTTGAAGCATTTTCAATCTGACAAAAGTCTAGTGCAGAGGATTTCCATTTTCCCTTTTCCCATAATCTACTACTGTAAAATGAACCTACTGTATCTGTTTAAGCATGATGATACGTGGTTCAAGACATGGTGTGGGTCACTTTATTGGACCTCTGCCACTTTTTAACCAGATTGCATGTTTCTTCCTGTATTTTATGTCTTAGGAGGGCATTTACTAAGCAGCAGTGCCAGATTAAGGTCCATATGGACCTGGAGCTGAAATTTATGCAGGGCCTATAATGTGCCTCGGCAGGAGGTGTGACAAGCGTGTCACGATCCAGGTAATTCCTTATCAGTATTTACCTTCCAAATGTCTCCTGAGACTGTCCCAGTGTTCCAAGCCTGGATTCCATCTGCACTGTCTGTGTGCAGCACGCTGCATCTCATTGTTTCTAATCTCTTTACTGTGATTCTGGCAGCATCAGGGTTAAGTTTCACATGCAAGTTACAAACAGTCTTTCCCTCCAAGTTCAAACATGGGCGCAGCCATGTTTGTTTTCATCACATGTTACTTTTCAGCCTATCAGCTGTACTCTGCTCTCGGCCTGATTACCCAGCAGCTGCACTCTGGACTCTGCTTAATCAGCCAGCCAATCCCTGTTTCCCAGCTGGTATAAATATCTTGTTCCTGGGCTGGAAAGAGTTGTCAGTGCTTCAATTGTCTTCAGTGATTCCAGTGTGCAGTTCTTCCATGGACTTTCTCTGCTGTACAGCCTGACTCTGCAGTGTCTACATTGCTCCCTGTGACTGGCAGTTACCTGAGACCGGCTTCCAGCTTCTAGCTTCCAGCGGTGCTCTGCCCTGCCAGTAACCATCGGTGTTCCGCCATCGATCCCCAGTAACCATCGGTGTTCCACCATCGATCCCAAGTCACCATTGGTGTTCCGCCATCGATCCCAAGTCACCATCGGTGTTCTGCCATCGATCCCAAGTCACCATCGGTGTTCCGCCATCGACCCCAAGTCACCATCGGTGTTCCGCCATCGACACCAAGTCACCATCGGTGTTCCGCCATCGATCCCAAGTCACCATCGGTGTTCTGCCATCGATCCCAAGTCACCATCGGTGTTCTGCCATCGATCCCAAGTCACCATCGGTGTTCCGCCATCGATCCCAAGTCACCATCGGTGTTCTGCCATCGATCTCAAGTCACCATCGGTGTTCTGCCATCGATCCCAAGTCACCATCGGTGTTCTGCCATCGATCCCAAGTCATCATCGGTGTTCTGCCATCGATCCCAAGTCATCATCGGTGTTCTGCCATCGATCCCAAGTCATCATCGGTGTTCTGCCATCGATCCCAAGTCATCATCGGTGTTCTGCCATCGATCCCAAGTTACCATCGGTGTTCCGCCATCGATCCCAAGTCACCATCGGTTTTCTATCATTAGTATTCCTCTGAACTGTGTTTCCTATTACCAGTACCAAGTCATCAGTATTCCTCTGAACTGTGTTTAATAAACCTTTGAACTTTCCTTCGTTGTCTTGGTCACGCCTTCGGGCATTTGTTCTAAAGGTTCCCTGCATGTCCAAGAACCCTGTACTGCCTCCCAGGTACACATATACCTCAGCCCCTACAACTGAGGCTTCCCCCTGGTCAGCACCAGCCCTCAGTTGTGACAGTAAGCACTGACCAAATGGATCCGGCCGGAGACCAGGTCCAAGCGACCAGGCCGATGCAAGAACTTGCAGCCTGCCTTGAACGTCAGGAGGCTGCACAGGGCCATGTGATTCGCTGTCTCCAGGACCTCTCCTCTCGGCTGGATGGAATACAAGTAACCCTCCGTGGTTCAGGGGCGTCCAGTGTGCCGACTGCAGTACCTTTGGTGGTATCCCCACCCACCATTCCCGTTTCTGCTCCTTGTCTCCATTTACAGACACCTGCCAAGTTTGATGGTTCCCCAAAAGCCTGTCGGGGTTTCCTAAATCAGTGTGAGATATATTTCGAGTTACAGCCTGGCAGTTTCCCAACTGACCGCACAAAGGTTGCTTACATCATCTCCCTCCTCAGTGGCTCCGCCCTCGATTGGGCATCACCTCTATGGGAGAAGTCTGATGCCCTGCTCTCTTCATATGCAGACTTTGTGGCAACCTTCAGGTGCATCTTTGATGAACCAGGTCGTGTGACCTCAGCCTCCTCTGATATCCTCCGGCTACGTCAGGGGACACAAACAGTCGGTAAATATCTGGTACAGTACCGGATCCTAGTGTCCGAACTTTCCTCAGCCCAAGAAGGGGCGTCTGTGTCTACAGCCCAAGAAGGGGCGTCTGTGTCTACAGCCCAAGAAGGGGCGTCTGTGTCTACAGCCCAAGAAGGGGCGTCTGTGTCTACAGCCCAAGAAGGGGCGTCTGTGTCTACAGCCCAAGAAGGGGCGTTCGTTTCTGCAACCCCAGGAGGGGTATCCAATGTTCAAGCTCTAGTAGGGGCATATGAGTCTTCTCAAAAAGGAGTTTCTGATCTGTCAGCCCCAGGAGGGGTGCTGGAGAAAACAACCCTGAGAGAGGTGTCTGATTCGTCAACCCCAGGAGGGGGCACCAAAGTTTCAGCCCCAAGGGAAGTATCCAGAGCCAAGTTCCCAGATGGAAATTTTTGTGCTACAGATGCAGTTATGAACTCCTGTTTGCCGTCTTCAGAGAGCACCACCCTGTTGGCATCCAGCATGGACCATGTCCAGGATGGTCTAACTGAACACTCAGATACCACTCATTCCGGTTCTAACCGGATTCAGACTCCTTCAGTTCCAGCTGATTCGAATATCAATCCAAAGACTCCTCCGGTCCCAGCCGGTTCAAGCTTTTCTGGACCCAATCCGGTTCCATCCGTAGGTCCAAAGACTCCTTCAGTTCCAGCTGATTCAACGGTCTCCAAACTCAATCCTGTCCTATCCGTCGGCCCAAAGTCTCCGCCGGTCTCAGCCGGTTCAAGTTTGTCTGGACTCAATCTGGTCTCATCCATAGGTCCAGTACAGTCTCCTCTGGTTCCAGCCAGTTCAAGTTCATCTGGATTCAATCTAGATTCTTCCATTTGTTCAGGTAAAGAATTTATAAGAAGTGTCCTGGGGCCACTCCTAAAGGAGGGGGTGCTGTCACGATCCAGGTAATTCCTTATCAGTATTTACCTTCCAAATGTCTCCTGAGACTGTCCCAGTGTTCCAAGCCTGGATTCCATCTGCACTGTCTGTGTGCAGCACGCTGCATCTCATTGTTTCTAATCTCTTTACTGTGATTCTGGCAGCATCAGGGTTAAGTTTCACATGCAAGTTACAAACAGTCTTTCCCTCCAAGTTCAAACATGGGCGCAGCCATGTTTGTTTTCATCACATGTTACTTTTCAGCCTATCAGCTGTACTCTGCTCTCGGCCTGATTACCCAGCAGCTGCACTCTGGACTCTGCTTAATCAGCCAGCCAATCCCTGTTTCCCAGCTGGTATAAATATCTTGTTCCTGGGCTGGAAAGAGTTGTCAGTGCTTCAATTGTCTTCAGTGATTCCAGTGTGCAGTTCTTCCATGGACTTTCTCTGCTGTACAGCCTGACTCTGCAGTGTCTACATTGCTCCCTGTGACTGGCAGTTACCTGAGACCGGCTTCCAGCTTCTAGCTTCCAGCGGTGCTCTGCCCTGCCAGTAACTATCGGTGTTCCGCCATCGATCCCCAGTAACCATCGGTGTTCCACCATCGATCCCAAGTCACCATTGGTGTTCCGCCATCGATCCCAAGTCACCATCGGTGTTCTGCCATCGATCCCAAGTCACCATCGGTGTTCCGCCATCGACCCCAAGTCACCATCGGTGTTCCGCCATCGTTCCCAAGTCACCATCGGTGTTCCTCCATCGATCCCAAGTCACCATCGGTGTTCTGCCATCGATCCCAAGTCACCATCGGTGTTCTGCCATCGATCCCAAGTCACCATCGGTGTTCTGCCATCGATCCCAAGTCACCATCGGTGTTCTGCCATCGATCCCAAGTCACCATCGGTGTTCTGCCATCGATCCCAAGTCACCATCGGTGTTCTGCCATCGATCCCAAGTCATCATCGGTGTTCTGCCATCGATCCCAAGTCATCATCGGTGTTCTGCCATCGATCCCAAGTCATCATCGGTGTTCTGCCATCGATCCCAAGTTACCATCGGTGTTCCACCATCGATCCCAAGTCACCATCGGTTTTCTATCATTAGTATTCCTCTGAACTGTGTTTCCTATTACCAGTACCAAGTCATCAGTATTCCTCTGAACTGTGTTTAATAAACCTTTGAACTTTCCTTCGTTGTCTTGGTCACGCCTTCGGGCATTTGTTCTAAAGGTTCCCTGCATGTCCAAGAACCCTGTACTGCCTCCCAGGTACACATATACCTCAGCCCCTACAACTGAGGCTTCCCCCTGGTCAGCACCAGCCCTCAGTTGTGACAAAGCGCTGCGGCGATGTGACTGTTGATGTCGAAGTGTGACCAGTGGGGTGTGAGTGTGGTCTAATTTGGGTGTGTGGCCTATGCAGTGGGTGTCACTATCTCCATGGAGGTCATAGCTAGTGCCTACCTTTACCCACTTAAGTCGAGCTAAAACAAAAACAAAAAAATTGTAACCACCATATAATACAGAACGATCAATGACCACCATATGATGCAGAGAGCATTACAGAGATTGCCATAAAATACAGAGAGCATTGCAGTGACCGCCATATGTCACAGAGAGCATTGCAGTGACCACAAAAATGATCCAGAGAGCATTACAGCGAACGCCATATAATACAGAGAGCATTGCAATGATTGCCACATAAAAAATATAGATTTACAGTGTCAAAATTATAATACAGAGAGCATTGCAGGGACTTACATATGTATAAAACGCAACGCATCCAATTGACCAATAAATGCCATATTATATAGAAAGCTCCAACGACCACCATTAAAATACAGAGGACACCACAGCCAGGGGGTGTGACACAGGATAGTGCAGGGTAAGACTGGGAGGAGATGACTCTAAGAAGACAGGAGTTTGAGGATAGAAATGGAGGTCTATGGCATAGCCAGTCTAGGAGATTGCTAGACTGGGTGTTGCTTTGGGTGTGAGCAGGTCTCTGGATGAAGGGACACTGTGAAGGGGTGAGAGTCTCTGGGCAAAAGGATAGAGTGTAGGGATGATGGTACCTGGATGCATGGAAAGGGTGAAAGGGTAATGGTTCCTGGATGCAGGAACAGGGTGTAGGGGATGAAGGTACCTGGATGTGGTGTGATGGTACTGTGATGCAGGGACAAGGTGTAGGGATGAGGGTATCGGTATGCAGGGAAAGGGGGTAGGGGTAAGGGTATTAGGATACAGGGAAAAGTTGTAGGGGTAACAGTTGCCGGCAGAACTCGGCACAAACTTCATAGTTCGGATGGAAACACACGTTTGGCAAACTCAGACGGCATTACTTCCAGAGATAGGCGATGTCCAGCACGCCTGATGCTGTGGAATGAAATATCTCAGCATGTCCTTCCACAGTCATAGTTTGCCCTATCAGCAAATCTATGGCAAGGCATGCTGAGATGTATAGTTCCATAGTAGCTAAAGTGTTGAACATTGCCTAACCGATGTACAGTGCACAAATACATACCAATATATTCTGCATATGTATACATAGTAGCATATGGCGATACGTTCAGCAGAACGGTGGTTGGGATGGCGGCGGTTGGGATGCTAGCAGTCAAACTTTCTGGGGGGGTGGGGGTGGGGGGTTAGGTTTAGGTGCCATCAGGGAGGGTTAGGAGGCAGGGAGGGGGGTTAGGTATAGGCTGCGGGAAGGTAAGTATACTTACAGAATCCCTGTCAGGATTTTCTCCAGCGGGATGCCGCTGTCGATCTTAAGACTGCCGGCATCCCGAATGCCAGTAACACATATTATACACAGCATATGTATGCACTGTACATACACATACTTACAGTATACATAGAATGCATATGTATACATTTACATAGCATAAATACCAATACAAAAAATACATATACATAGTACAGTATGCATACATACACATATACATACCTACAGTATAAATAGAATATATATACTGTACATATTGGCCATGCAGATCAATTCCACAGCTCTTCAATATTGCCTGGGTGCTCTACAACATGCTCCTCCATATTTACACATATAGCATACTGTACATATAAATATAATACACACACATATGTGTATATATATATATATATATATATATATATATATATATACTGCTCAAAAAAATAAAGGGAACACTTAAACAACGTATCCTGGATCTGAATGAATGAAATATTCTTATTAAATATTTTGTTCTTTACATAGTTGAATGTGCTGACAACAAAATCACACAAAAATGATCAATGGAAATCAAATGTATTAACCCATGGAGGTCTGGATTTGGAGTCACACTCAAAATTAAAGTGGAAAAACACACTACAGGCTGATCAAACTTTCATGTAATGTCCTTAAAACAAGTCAAAATGAGGCTCAGTAGTGTGTGTTGCCTCCCTACAACGCCTGGGCATGCTCCTGATGATGTGGCGGATGGTCTCCTGAGGGATCTCCTCCCAGACCTGGACTAAAGCATCCGCCAACTCCTGGACAGTCTGTGGTGCAACGTGGCGTTGGTGGATGGAACGAGACATGATGGCCCAGATGTGCTCAATTGGATTCAGGTCTGGGGAACGGACGGGCCAGTCCATAGCATCAATGCCTTCGTCTTGCAGGAACTGCTGACACACTCCAGCCACATGAAGTCTAGCATTGTCTTGCATTAGGAGGAACCCAGGGCCAACCGCACCAGCATATGGTCTCACAAGGGGTCTGAGGATCTCATAACGGTACCTAATGGCAGTCAGGCTACCTCTGGTGAGCACATGGAGGGCTGTGCGGCCCCCCAAAGAAATGCCCACCCACACCATTACTGACCCACTGCCAAACCGGTCATGCTGGAGGATGTTGCAGGCAGCAGAACGTTCTCCTTGGCATCTCCAGACTCTGTCACATGTGCTCAGTGAGAACCTGCTTTCATCTGTGAAGAGCACAGGGCACCAGTGGTGAATTTGCCAATCTTGGTGTTCTCTGGCAAATGCCAAACGTCCTGCACGGTGTTGGGCTGTAAGCACAACCCCCACCTGTGGACGTCGGGCCCTCAAACCACCCTCATGGAGTCTGTTACTGATCGTTTTAGTAGACACATGCACATTTGTGGCTTGCTGGAGGTCATTTTGCAGGGCTCTGGCAGTGCTCCTCCTGTTCCTCCTTGCACAAAGGCGGAGGTAGCGGTCCTGCTGCTGGGTTGTTGCCCTCCTACGGCCTCCTCCACGTCTCCTGATGTACTGGCCTGTCTCCTGGTAGCGCCTCCATGCTCTGGACACTACGCTGACAGACACAGCAAACCTTCTTGCCACAGCTCACATTGATGTGCCATCCTGGATGAGCTGCACTACCTGCGCCACTTGTGTGGGTTGTAGACTCCGTCTCATGCTACCACTAGAGTGAAAGCACCGCCAGCTTGTGACCAAAACATCAGCCAGAAAGCATAGGAGCTGAGAAGTGGTCTATGGTCACCACCTGCAGAACAACTCCTTTATTGGGGGTGTCTTGCTAATTGCCTATAATTTCCACCTGTTGTCTATTCCATTTGCACAACAGCATGTGAAATTGATTGTCAATCAGTGTTGCTTCCTAAGTGGACAGTTTGATTTCACAGAAGTGTGACTGACTTGGAGTTACATTGGGTTGTTTAAGTGTTCCCTTTATTTTTTTGAGCAGTGTATATATACATACATACACATTTATACATAGTATATACAGTGCCTTGCTAAAGTATTCACCCCCTTGGCTTTTTACCTATTTTGTTACATTGCAACCTGTAATTTAATTATCATTTTTTTACTCTGAATTTTAAGTGATGGATCTGCACAAAATAGTCAAAATTTATCTAAAAAAGATTTTTTTATAAATAATAATTTGAAAATTGGCATGTGCATATGTATTCATCCCCTTTGCTATGAAAATACAAAAATGTATAACCTGTCCTATTTCCTTGTATTGTTTTTTAATATCGCCATTAATACATTAAAGCAGGGATGGGGAACCTTCGGCCCTCCAGCTGTTGTTAAACTACACATCCCAGCATGCCCTGCAACAGTTTTAGCATGGCCACATAGCAAAACTGTAGCAAGGCATACTGGTATGTGTAGTTCAACAACAGCTGGGGGGCCGAAGGTTCCCCACCCCTGCATTAAAGCATTTTTTTTATCATAAAGCACAATGATTAACAGAGAAAGTATAAAATAAAATTCTTATCCTTTAACCATAACACATAAAGCTCTAGTAAAGTGATAATGCAGTCTCTAATGCAGATTACAGATGTCATTTATACATAGGTGAAAAAATGATTTGTGGTTAAAACATATTGGGAGACAAAACCACAATGCAAGAAAATGCAATTTATTATATGTGATATTAACTCTTGACTGCAAAATGGTGGTTTTTTTTTATTTTTTATACAGGATTTAACTGTACAAGAAATATCCATAGCAACAGAATATGAAATTGTGAAATGATAAATATCATCTTGCAGCAATATTCAATTTCTAAAAGAATCTTAAAGAAAGACAGAACACTAATGTCACCACAAGAACTGGCAAATAACTGATTTAAGTAAGCGTTAAAGCAATTTGTTAGGTATTAAATCACTCTTCATGTGAGAAAAAAATCTAGTAAAATTTCTATATTTCATTGGTTAAATCACTTCAATAATATAATTTATACATAACAAAGGAACCATCTATCTGTTGCCAGGATAATATACACATATAAAACATGTTTTTTAAATTGATTCATATGTTAAATTGCGAATTGCAGTGATCAGTGTATACAGGGTCAGATTAAGACTAGTGGGGGCCCAGGGCCAATGAAGTTGTGGGGCCCCCACTAGTAACAGTGATGTCAAATGCTGAGCGCACCCCCTCATACAGAATACATACTATTTACCGCCGGCTGGAATGCCGGCTGTCAAGATACTGACAGCGGTATCTCGCCCGCCAGTATGCCGGCAGCAGGGCGAGCTAGAAAGCCCTTGCGGGCTCGCTGCTGGCACGGTGGATCGATGCGCTCACCACAGATTATATTCTCCCTCTATGTGTGTCATGGACACCCACAAAGGTAGAAAAACCTGTGACGCCGGTATTCTGGCGGCGGCATTTCACCGTTTGTCAGGTTTACGGTGTCGGCATTGTGACTGCCGGGATCCCGACAGGCGATCTCATGATTGCCTCTCCCTCGTACATATGCACACACACCGCCATACACACACACAAATCGCAGCATCGTCTTACCTGGACGCTGCAGCATGTAACAAAACAGACATGGCCGGCTCAGAAGCACTGTCTTGCAGAGTTCTCTATCCTACAAGCCTGACTCTAGGTGGAGGAGCTACTCTGTAGCCACTGATAATGAACAACTCCACACTGCATTATGTGAGGGGGCCCCGGGATGACCGCCCCTGTCACCTCTCCCTTAATCAGGCCATAAGTATATAGTAGGTTTACCCAGGGCCGGTGCAAGGTTTCTTGGCACCCTAGGCAAAATTTCTGCCTACTGCCCCCCAAAACCATCAATTACTCACTTTCCCAGTCACTAAGGTGAAAGTACATAGGTGGCGTCTATGTTTCCCAGCCGTCTGACTGCATTGAGTATAAGGATGTAGCTCTCAAAGACATCCTTAATTATTTGATGGGTACACCTAGTGGCACACCCTTCCCAGATCCTGGCACCCTACCCAGCTGTCTATCTCTTTCTATTTAATTCATCTCTCATACATACATACATACATACATACATACATACACATCCATCCATACACTGCCTCTCTCATATACAGTATACATTCATACTCTGTCTCCCTCATTCCTTCACATCTCTCTACTTTTTCTCTGTCATTGTCATTCTTGCTCTCTTTTACACATATACTATCTCCCTTTATTTCTGCCACACACATCTCTCTTTCATTCTGTCTCTCATACATACATACATTCTATACACACACACACACACACACACACACACACACACACACACACACACACACACACACACACACACACATCCATACATACACTCTCACAGACATGCAAACATACATACATGCATCCTTTCACTGCCTCTATCATACACACACTGCCTCTCATACATACATACATACATACATACATACATACATACATACATACATTTACTGACTCTCCTACATACATACATACATACATACATACATACATACATACACTGCCTCTCTCATATTTACATACATACATACACTGCCTCTCTCATACATACATACATACATAGCCTCTCTCATACATACATCCATACACTGCCTCCATGCATACATACACACATCCATCCATACACTGCCTCTCTCATACATACATAAATTCATACATAGCCTCTCTCATACATACATACATACATAGCCTCTCTCAAACATACATCCATACATACATAGCCTCTCTCATACATACATACATACATACATACATACACTGCCTTCATGCATACACACATATATCCATCCATACACTGCCTCTCTCATACATACATACATAGCCTCTCTCGTACGTACATATCCTCTCTCAAACATACAGCCATACACTGCCTCCATGCATACACATATATCCATCCATACACTGCCTCTCTCATACATACATACATACATACATACACACACACACACACACACACACACACACACACACACACACACACACACACATAGCCTCTCATACATACATACATACATACATACATACATACATGCATGCACGCACACATAGCCTCTCTCAAACATACATCCAAACACTGCCTCCATGCATACACACATATATACATCCATACATTCTCTCATACATACATACATACACTGCCTCTCTCATACATACATACATACATACATAGCCTCTCTCATACATACATACATACATACATACATACATACACTGCCTCCATGCATACATACACACATCCATCCATCCATCCATCCATCCATCCATCCACTACCTTTCTCAGACATACATACATACATACATACATACATACATACATACCCTCTCTCAAACATACATCCATACACTGCCTTCATGCAAACACACATATATCCATCCATACACTGCCTCTCTCATACATACATACATACATACATACATAGCCTTTCTCATACATACATAGCCTCTCTCAAACATACATCCATACGCTGGCTCTATACATACACACATATATACATCCATACACTGGCTCTATACATACACACATATATACATCCATACACTGCCTCCGTACGTACACACATATATACATCCATATACTGCCTCTATACATACACACATATATACATCCATACACTGCCTCTATACATACACACATATATACATCCATACACTGCCTCTATACATACATCAATATATACACACTGTCTCCATATATACACACATATATACATCCATACACTGCCTCCGTACATACACATATATATACATCCATACACTACCTCTGTACATACACACATATATACATCCATACACTACCTCCATACATACACACATATATACATCCATACACTACCTCCATACATACATACACACATATATACATCCATACACTACGTCCGTACATACACACATATATACATCCATACACTACCTCCATACATACACACACACACACACATATACATCCATACACTACGTCCGTACATACACACATATATACATCCATACACACACACACACACACACACACATATATATCCATACACTACATCCGTACATACACACATATATACATCCATACACTACCTCCGTACATACACACATACATACATCCATACACTACCTCCGTACATAACACACATATATACATCCATATACTGTCTCTATACATACACACATACATACATCCATACACTACCTCCGTACATAACACACATATATACATCCATATACTGTCTCTATGCATACACACATATATACATCCATACACTGCCTCTATACATACACACATACTATCTCCATACATACACACATATATACATCCATATACTGTCTCTATGCATACACACATACATACATCCATACACTGCCTCTATACATACACACATATATACATACTATTCCATACATACACACATATATACATCCATGCTGAACATATATCCATATATACATACTGTCTCCATACATACACACATAAATCCAATCCCCCTCCTCCCCCAGCCAGTGCACACTCCCCCCAGGTTGTGACTTTAGGCAGCCACTAGTCCAGGTTGGTTATGGTTAGAATCAATCAAGTTGGGTTCCTCACCATAACACAGGGGCGGCATCTTACCGCTGGTCAGGATGCTGTGTAGGGTTACTGCTCCCTGCTGCTGCCACCCTCTTCTGGCTCATGGTGCCACCTGGGCTAGCGCTGCTGCTGGCGGGGAGTCACTGCTCCCATTGCTGCCGCCGCCGCCTCCATAGTGCGCTGCAGCTGCTGATGGGCGGGCCGCGGGAGACTGCTGCTAACGAGGGGCGGGGGCGGCTGCATAAATGCTGTCACTTGTCCTCAATGCCCTCCTCCGGAACCCACAGATCTATATGAAATAAAAACGATGCTGTGGGTGTGCTGCTAAGTACCGCCCTCCAGCTGCTGGCGCTCTAGGCAGCTGCCTAAAGCTGCCTAATGGTAGCGCCGGCCCTGGGTTTACCTTATTCATTAAATCAAATAATATAATAGCATATACTTTAATAAAAAATCTTATTATAAAGACGAGTTAAACAGATTGATTTACTTAATTACTGTCATAAAGTGTTAGTACCATTAAAATATGGTCAGGTAGATGGGATGCCGGGTAGACGGGATTACCAGCAGACGGGATGCCGGCTTTCACTATACCGACAGCGACATCCCGTCTGCCGGAATCCCGTTAGCGAGGCAGCGAGTCCCCTCGCGGGCTTAGTGTACTCGTCCCGCAGGTTCCATTCCCACTTGGTTGGTGGTGTGGACTCACCAACTGAGTGGGTATAACTGGGGACAGTTGGGATTTCGAGTGTTGGTATTTCACCGGCTGTCGGGATTACAGCATCGGTCGCCTGAACGCTGCAATACGCCAGGATCCCGACAGCAGGCATTTTAACTGCATCCCTTAAAATAACCCCATAGATAACCTTATGTAGCCCAACACTATAAAAATATGTGTCCTCCACTTGTACGCATTATTACATTACCAATCAACACCCATAGAGAGGAACACTTTTCACTTCAGAAGATGTGGTGAGCAGGACTGCAGCCAATAGAATTCCCTTCAATTTTATTTATATACAGTGTGCTTGTCAACAAGCAAAATGTCAACAAGCATTATGGGAACCTGAAAGGCAGGCACCGGGATGTCAGCAAGTGTGAAATTCTACTTCAGGGCCATCACTAGCTATTGGGGTTATTCATGTTTGTTACCAAACAAAAAACCATGTTGCACTGCAGGTGGGGTAGATGTAATATGTGTAGAGAGAGTTAGATTTGGGTGGGTTATATTTTTGTGCAGGGTAAATACCGGCTGCTTAATTTACACAATTTAGATTTCAGTTTGAACAAACCCTACGCAAATCTAAATCTTTCTGCACATGTTACATCTGCCCCTCCTGCAGTGCAACATTGTTTTGTCACGCTCGGCGTAAGGTAGGGTTCCGACAACCGAGTTTTGGCTGAAGGGACCTGTGAGGAGAGTAAATGAGGTAACTGAATGTAATTCCTGCTCATGGGGTGGAGGCCAAACTAATTGTTAACGTTGGCCGGAGGGCGTAAAAGATAAGGAGGACTCCGTAGGAAGGTAACTGTAGTTTTAATAAATAACAGGCTGTACACAAATATTGGAGAAATTGACGAAACTGTAAGAATTAGAGTCTATGGTTAAATGACTTGAAGAGTAAAGAAGAACTGAAGACTATGATTAAAAGACGAGGCTGAAGAACTTGGACTTTGAAGAAATGAAGACTTGTGATTGAAAGACGAGGCTGAAGAATTTGGACTTTGAAGAAATTAAGACTTGTGATTTGTGATTGAAAGACGAGGCTGAAGAACTTGGACTTTGAAGAAATGAAGACGTCTGTGAGAACTGCCGTTAGCACCTGGAGCTCCTCTACGACCTGGGACCCCGTGAGCGCTTCCACGATTGGCGACGGACTTAGACAGCAGGACTGCAGCTGCGTTTAGTTAACTGTTAGATGAGAGCAACCAGGACCAAGGAACCAGAAGTAACCTGGGAGCACAGAGCTGGAGAACCTTTCACAAGGAGGTAACTTGAAGCACTGGCAATCTCCCTCTGGGCCAGCCCCCTTTTGTAAGGGGAGAACACGCAGGATTGGCTGGACACAGAATGGGAACTTAATTGGTAATGTTCTGGTCTCCAACATGGCTGCCCCCAGCACAGAAGACATACTCAGGTGTTAGCACACAGCTTTAGCCAGCTTCTGTCTCCTACACACTATACTGTGTCACCACTAGAGGACCTTACCGCAGCGATCCTCACCGCAGCGCCCGGCTCTCCAGACCTCCGGCTCCCAGCCCTCGGCAGCCGCATATCCGTCCAGGAGGACCCTCCGCTGCAGCCGCACCAACCAGCTGGACGGCAACCCCCGGGAGCACCCACCGGAGGTAAGGCTCCGGAGCCTGACAGGTTTTTATCCAATTGCTAACTTTTTGGTTTACAACATTCATGAACTTAACTTGAGAGCTCTTTGTTATTCAGTCACACTGTCCTTTTTTACATTTCAAGATGCTGACATACGCAGGATTCAAACCTATTACCTGTGGCATTGCATTATATATATATATATATATATATATATATATATACCGCTCTGTTGGGTCTGGCACTCCTCGTACCCGCTGGGAATATGCTCCGGTGCCCTCCTTGAGCAGAATGGCTCTATGTATAGTGCATGGAAGGCGGCAGTCAGAAGACTTTCAAGAATGTGGAAAAACGTGCTTTAATGTCAACGTTTCGGGAGACGCACTCCCTTCCTCAAGACACAGCAAGACAAGTGACAAACAGTGCAAAAAACATACTTAAATACCTTACCATCCCCTGGCTCGGTCACCTCCGTCACGGCCAGCGGCGTCCCGGACCACGGAGCCTGCACTTCCGGATTCGGCAAACCCGCCCCTTCCGGATGATGACTTTACGTTGCCGGGCGACGCGGCCGCTGGGAGGGCCCACACGAGCAAGAGCCAGCGTTGTCATGGGGATATGTTGCTCTAGCAACAAAACAAAACATAAGAACCATAAACAACTGTGCCAATCTGACCACTTGCGTGGATCTGTTATCAAATACATTATAAAAACCCCGCAAACCTGATGACACACACTGCGCTCGCAGAGTGTGATATGGAGAACACTATATCATAAAAACAATTGTGTGTGTGAACAAAATATACCCTAAAAACCAATAAAGCTAATAAGTGTGCTATTAAAAGTGAAAAATTAAAAACATGTAAACACATACTGCTGGTTATCATGTGAATTACATAATTAAATAAACTTTATAAAGATAAATACATATATAACCTACAGGTCACCAACCCTCTGTTCAAGATATATGACCTACAGAGGAGAAGGGGAAACAAAGGAAAAAAGGGAAAAAAAACTCCCACAAATTCATAAGCCACAGTGCGTGGACCTACATGGGGCCTAATACCGCCAAGAGCATGAATAATCTCTTACCAGTATTAACCCCAAGCCTGCGACCAAACTCAAAGAAAACAGCTCAAGCTCAAATATTCATTTAAGCCACGGGAGTGGATCGTGTCTAGCTTGTGGATCCATCTCGCTTCCAGTTGCAACAGTTTTTTTGCTCGGTTGCCACCTCGTATTGAATCAGAGACCTGATCCACTATTTTGTAGCGAACTGAGGCAAGACTGTGGCGCATCTGAGCAAAATGACGTGCCACCGGCTGTTCGCTACTCCCTGACACTAGTGCTGCCCTTATCGCCGACCTGTGTTGGGCCATCCGTTCTTTAAATAGACACTGGGTCTTGCCCACATAGTACAGACTGCAGGGACAAATCAGCACATAAATTACAAACATGGAGCTACACGTCAACGGTTTTAGGATTCCCATCTTTTTCCCAGTATGTGGGTGTGAGATGGAATCCCCCGTTAGCATGTAGCTGCATGTAGTGCAGCCCAGGCATTTGAAACAGCCTGCCTTCCGTGTCAAAAAATGTGTGGTGGGCCGTGCCTTTGTGAAACCCGTGACATCGTTCTTAACTACCAGATCTTTAATATTGGAACTGCGAGTGTAACAGGGCATTATTCTGCTGTTCTTTAAGCTTGATAGATTAGGATCTGAAGTGATCATGGGCCACCATTGTTTAACTTTTCTGTTAGTCCTTCTACTTGAGGTATTAAACTGGTTTACCCAAGCAATTTTAGGGACAGAGGGCAATGGGTCCTTGGCCTGTAGTAGTTCCTGTCTATTAAAGGATAAAGCCCTGGCCCGCGCTTTTTTTTAAAAGACCTAGCGGGTAGCCCCTCTGTAGAAATCGATTGGTCATGATGACGAAGGACCCACAGACCTCAAGCAAGCACCTCGGCGAGTGAAACGGATGATATAGCGGTTTCTGATTCAGCGGTGTCTTCTCAGGGTGTCCCTTTAGGGGCGGTCACCCGGGCACTGGCCTTTGGCAAAAGATGATGCATATGTGATGCATATGTATGAGACTGTGCTACTACATGACTTAGTTTGGCTCCCTTTGGTATTGTTATCTCTATTATCCCATACCAATACATTACAATGATCCCCATATTACTTATCAATTTACATTTACATTTTCTTTCCCTGCCTATATACTATTTGTTATGAATTAGCCATATCGGTAATCACACAGCTTTAGCACCTATCATTTATTAATATTAATTAATATAATTATCAAATTAACAATTATAATTCATTAGAATAATTTAAGATAAATAGGATTAAATTAAGAAAAATTATAAAAAAACTTTTTTCTATCCAATTTATCAGAAAAAGGTTTCACCCTACACAATAATTAAATGGAATATCCCAATTCGTTATTGAATTATTTTAACAATATTCTAACTGATCAATTAATTCATTAAATAACCAATCTAGTTAACTCTCTTTTCTTATTAAGTTATCCGTTAGAAAAATTAAGGTTATTGATTAATATCTTGATTGCATCAACCAACATAGTGGTTATCCCTAATGTCACTGTTTATAAGTAAAAGAAACAGACTACTTTATGTTAATTGAACTATCATACCATTCATTATTGATAATTAAGGAATTAACTACGCCCGGCTAATGCTTTAAATAGAGGCTGTCAGGACACTGCGAATGTCCGACTGAATAAGCTCATTGTGAAACGTACGTCCGGAGAGGACGGCTAGGCTACGTGCAGCGCACACGTGAGCCGCCGCTCGGCAGCAGTCACTAACGGCTGGGCAGAAGCCGCTTTCCGCAGCGTGTCCACACAGTCCGCTCACCGCCGCTCACACTCACATGGGCAGTGCTACATGTCAGCAGCGCTTATCAGATCCCTTGAAAGCAGCAAGACAGAACACCCTTAATAGCGGGTCTTGAGAGGATTAATCACTCTGAGCTATTTGAGGTATTTCAGTTGACCCTCTCATCCACTGTAATTTCCCACTCTCTCCCTGCAATGTGATTACACATCAGGGAGCTGTTTGGGTCTGTCAGAGGACAGCAGAAGTCGACGCTACTTTTCCTATATTCTGTCCCAGTGTGTGAATTTATCCTGCTCTCATTATGCCCATCCACTGCCATTTTTGACACATGGGCTAACAGCAGAAGGGATAAGTCACGTATACACTGTGATATACTGCACAACTCCTTGGTACTTTCCCATGAACAGCATTGCTCTATATCTAGTACTACAAAGGGAAAAATGTCTCTCCAAATATGTTACTAACTGTTTTTCATTGATATAATTTCCCCCATTTGTGGGCACAATAAGAATTAATGAGGCCTTGAAAAAAAATTTTTGTGTATAGCTGAGAGTGCTATCATAGTGGTTTAAAGGCTTTCTCTTTATTACCATTATTGCAACCACTCTGTGGAATATGAATTAAGGAGTTATGCTCTCCTCGTATACTACTGAAAGTGTTACCATTGTGGCTGAACGGTCCTTTACTCTTGCTACTATTATTACTACCACTCTGTTGAAGTTGCTACATAATATGTAGTTTTTTCCACATATTGCAGCTACAACTATTCATTCTGGCAAAATTACAAAAATTGTATCTTTATGTGTAAAAAGGGTTATGAGACATAATATCTGTAGACCAACCTTTTCTGTTACAATTGTTGCTTTCAAAAGGGTTACGAGACACAACACCTGTAGATCAACCCTTTCTGTTGCTATTATTGCTTTCAAACCAGTGAGACACCTGGATAAGCAGGCTGTCCATATGAATTGATGATTTGTTATGAAAGAAAAAAACAAAAATATATATACCTCTCACGCCGTTTCATGTGACTGCTGCCACGTAACCAGTGTATTTCTGAGAAAAGACACATGTGACTTATACTACAAAATCCATTGAGGATCCCATATATATTATTATAACATCAATGTGTCAGTATATAACCTCATTCTGAAATGCACTGCCCACAATTTGTTGGAAATGTAAGTACTATATTCTCGTACTGAGCTATTTAATATTTAATATTCAGTTCCTACAATTAATAAGTTTTACAAAAATTTAATAAGGAGTATTGATTATGAATTAACTCCTTTAAGGAATATACATACATATACTGTATATAAAAAGTATTATTCCTTTCTTCACAAATACCATTGTTTAATACTGTTACACTTTCTTTTAAGAAAATATTTAATAAAAGTTATGTTTTAATTAACTAATTTTTCAAATTCAACAAAAGAGTGCACCACAAAGAAAGCCTTCTTGGAGCAGGTCTTTCTTATCACCTGCTCATTAGCTCAAATTCTACATTGTAATTTGCTTTCTGGTGCACCTCCAGCATAAATAAAATACAGAGTATCTTACTGGAAATAACTTTCTATAAATTGCTGGTTAATAAATCTATGTGACTGTATCACATCCTGTGCATAATCTACCTAGGGCTCACCCCCTATTTGTTGTACTAGTTATAATATACTGAGTTCACTCAGCTTCTGATTATAGCACGGATAAACCATTTTTTAAATCTTGGATATACACTCCAAGGAAAATATATCGGTTTAAGCAATTCAGTTATTGTGAATAGAATACTTATCCTTAAGTAAAGTATGTCTAGTTTCTCTCTTAAAAATGCTCTGAGTGGAAGACGCAAAACTGAAGATCTTAGTAAACTCTTTCCCGATACTCCAGGGGAACAAGTAGTGGATCCCACATGGGATGGAGACCTCTATAGGCTGAAACAAGTATTACAGAGACATATTCGAGTTAACTGGGACCTTATCAGCCTTGAGAATTATGTCAAACACAAAATAACACCTAGAGGTCTCAGACCACGAGTTTTTCCAGCATATAATTTGGCAACAGAAAATCTTACTAAAGAATGGGAAACATGTTTACTTAAATGTTCCAATGAGTTGATGAATATCCTCATTAAAAATAATAATTTAATTCTTGAAGAATGTGACAAGGAAATAGATGATCTAAGTAAAAAGTTGGAAAACTGGGAGAGTGATACGCGCTTCCAGAATCAATTTGACAAACAGGATAAAGAACTCTCCACATATGAGGACACTATAAAGGAAAGGAAGAGGAATAAATTCATACGTGATAAAAAAGACTATCTCACGGATAAAATCTTCAAATGGGGTAGATTTAATTCAAAACCTACAAACAAATTAGGACGTCCAGAAAACTATATGTCCTCTGAAACGGAGTCCTCTGGAGGAGAAGATAACCTTGATCCGAAATCCTTTGAATATAGGCGACAACTCGATCCAAGACAGGATACTTTTTTAGATCAAACCAGGAGAGGAAGGGGTCGTCCACCAAGAGAAAGACAAGGAGGGGCACAAAGGGCCGAGTACGTAGCAACACGATGGGATACACCACCATCGGTCAGATACCCGAGGAGCAAAAACAAGAAATAGTGACAATTGACACATCATTAAAAGTTATAAATTTATCAGATCATATTTTGACTCCCGAACAAAACCAGATTCTGGGATATGGACTTACCTTCTCTCCCAATAAAAAATTCAATAGGTTTCGGTGGGAGAAAAACCTGAAATTATTTGGACGAAAACTCCTATTAACCAAGTATTATGCAAACAAAGAAAGGATTAAAGATGAAATTCTCGCTACACCTGGAGATCCATCAATAACACTTAGTGCGGAAGATCTAGAAATGGTCTCAATATTAGAAGAACTATCCAGTGATCTTGGCAATACGGAAATTCCAATAACAGGGAGAACAATGTGTAAAAAGGGATCTACCTTTTTTCCTCAGGAGCATTTATGCCCAGAGGTAAAAATCTTTACCGACATGGTTGGTAAAGAATTCGATCGACTGCAACGTAGGCCGAACAGATACCAAAAGGATAACCTCACCCATAGAGAAAGAAAAGCTCTCAGTGAAATCAATGGATGGGAGGATGTGGTTATTAAACCCTCCGATAAGGGTGGTAATATTGTGATATGGCCAAAAACTATGTACATCCAAGAAGCTATGAGACAACTAAATAACCAAAAATGTTATACTAAATCATTATTCAATCCCACTGATAATTGTAGACTGGCACTTATTAGGATTCTCGATCAAGCATTCAAGAAAGGAACTATAACTAAACAAGAATATGAATATCTGAAAGTGGACAATCCGAAGACTCCCACCCTATATCTTCTGCCCAAAATACACAAAGACAGAAACAATCCCCCGGGAAGACCTATAGTGTCAGGAATTGGAGGTGTATCAGAGAAGGCAAGCATTTTTGTTGATGTCCATTTGAGAAAATACGTTACCAGTCTGCCATCCTATACTAGAGATACAGGGGACGTACTTACCAAACTATATGACATCAAACTAAAAGATAACCAACTACTTGCCAGCCTTGATGTTGAATCTTTGTATACAAGCATTGATCATTCAAAAGGCTTGGCAGCAGTGGAGTATTTCCTACAAAAGGATGGATTGGATGACTTTAGTGACTTTCTTCTATCATTATTACATTTCATCCTCCATAGGAATTCATTTACATTTGGAGATCAATTTTTTACACAGATACGTGGGACAGCTATGGGCGCGGCCTGTGCGCCCACCTATGCAAATATTTATCTTGGCTGGTGGGAAGAAAAAATCGTCTTCAATAAGAAAAATGAACTATTTACCAAAAACATCATCACTTGGATGCGCTACATTGACGACATTTTTATTATATGGGAAGGAGAGGAACAACAACTGAGAGAATATATTGCAGTCCTGAACAATAATGATTTAAATCTACACCTAACATCCGAAATAAATAAAGATGGAATTTCCTTTTTGGATTTGCAGATCTATAGAGATAAGGACAATAAAATAGCCACTGAGCTATTTAGGAAAACGACTGCCACCAACTCCCTATTACATAATAAAAGCTCCCACTTTCCGGCAACCATTCGAAACATACCAAGAGGAGAATTCCTACGACTACGTAGGAACTGCTCGGATAATGATGTATACATAGCAAAAAGTCAAGAACTCTCCACAAGACATAAAGAGAGAGGATACAGTGCTAGAAGTATTAAAAAAGCTAACTATGCCCTCTCTCATACAGATAGAGAATCCCTTATCTTCCAGAAAAGCAATAAAACCAAAACTAAAGAGAGTAATAAACAACCAGAACTAAGATTTGTGGGAGATTTTTGTCAGGAGTGGGGTGAGATTAAAACAGCAATAAACAAACATTGGCCAATATTACTTAATGATGGTGACCTAGCAACTAAACTGGGACCAACTGTGGCCATGAGCTGGAGGCGGTCACCTAATTTAAGTGATAAATTGGTTCAGAGTCACTTTTGCAAACAGAGTAAAAAGGATAGTAGATTCAAAGGTACATATCCTTGTGGAACATGTAAGGTTTGCCAACATGTAAATAAAGGACCCACTGTCATGGATAGAGATGGACAAGAAATCATTATACATGATTTTATGAATTGTAAAACATCCAACATGATATATTGTATTAGATGTCCTTGCAATATGATGTACATAGGCATGACTACACGCATGGTGAAAATAAGAATATTAGAACACATAGGCAACATAAGGAATGCAGAGAGAGACAGAAAGAAATTCAAGCAATTAACTTCCATAGCAAGACATTTTCTGAAAGAACATGGACAACAATCCAAGGATTTGGAATTCTTTGGATTAGAGAAACTCAAAATGGGTATCAGAGGAGGTGACGCTACAAGAGAACTTTTGAAAATGGAAAGTAAATGGATTTTTCAACTTAATACGGTCACCCCCTATGGTTTGAACGAACAAATAAATTTCAGTCCCTTCTTACCTATTTAATTATCATACATGGAAACCCTATAACAGCATCAACTTAAGGATATACGATAAACAAGATTAATATGTAATATTACCACAACATATGTATTGCACCATACTACATAGGGCAATTTTAACAACCTTTGAATCGGTTTACCAGATTAATAATACATATGAAGCGTGATCATGGATATACACATGTATGTATGTGTGCATACACATATGTACATGTGTGTGTGTGTGTGTATATATATGTGCATATGTGATGCATATGTATGAGACTGTGCTACTACATGACTTAGTTTGGCTCCCTTTGGTATTGTTATCTCTATTATCCCATACCAATACATTACAATGATCCCCATATTACTTATCAATTTACATTTACATTTTCTTTCCCTGCCTATATACTATTTGTTATGAATTAGCCATATCGGTAATCACACAGCTTTAGCACCTATCATTTATTAATATTAATTAATATAATTATCAAATTAACAATTATAATTCATTAGAATAATTTAAGATAAATAGGATTAAATTAAGAAAAATTATAAAAAAACTTTTTTCTATCCAATTTATCAGAAAAAGGTTTCACCCTACACAATAATTAAATGGAATATCCCAATTCGTTATTGAATTATTTTAACAATATTCTAACTGATCAATTAATTCATTAAATAACCAATCTAGTTAACTCTCTTTTCTTATTAAGTTATCCGTTAGAAAAATTAAGGTTATTGATTAATATCTTGATTGCATCAACCAACATAGTGGTTATCCCTAATGTCACTGTTTATAAGTAAAAGAAACAGACTACTTTATGTTAATTGAACTATCATACCATTCATTATTGATAATTAAGGAATTAACTACGCCCGGCTAATGCTTTAAATAGAGGCTGTCAGGACACTGCGAATGTCCGACTGAATAAGCTCATTGCGAAACATACGTCCGGAGAGGGCGGCTAGGCTACGTGCAGCGCACACGTGAGCCGCCGCTCGGCAGCAGTCACTAACGGCTGGGCAGAAGCCGCTTTCCGCAGCGTGTCCACACAGTCCGCTCACCGCCGCTCACACTCACATGGGCAGTGCTACATGTCAGCAGCGCTTATCAGATCCCTTGAAAGCAGCAAGACAGAACACCCTTAATAGCGGGTCTTGAGAGGATTAATCACTCTGAGCTATTTGAGGTATTTCAGTTGACCCTCTCATCCACTGTAATTTCCCACTCTCTCCCTGCAATGTGATTACACATCAGGGAGCTGTTTGGGTCTGTCAGAGGACAGCAGAAGTCGACGCTACTTTTCCTATATTCTGTCCCAGTGTGTGAATTTATCCTGCTCTCATTATGCCCATCCACTGCCATTTTTGACACATGGGCTAACAGCAGAAGGGATAAGTCACGTATACACTGTGATATACTGCACAACTCCTTGGTACTTTCCCATGAACAGCATTGCTCTATATCTAGTACTACAAAGGGAAAAATGTCTCTCCAAATATGTTACTAACTGTTTTTCATTGATATAATTTCCCCCATTTGTGGGCACAATAAGAATTAATGAGGCCTTGAAAAAAAATTTTTGTGTATAGCTGAGAGTGCTATCATAGTGGTTTAAAGGCTTTCTCTTTTTTTTTACCATTATTGCAAACACTCTGTGGAATATGAATTAAGGAGTTATGCTCTCCTCGTATACTACTGAAAGTGTTACCATTGTGGCTGAACGGTCCTTTACTCTTGCTACTATTATTACTACCACTCTGTTGAAGTTGCTACATAATATGTAGTTTTTCCCACATATTGCAGCTACAACTATTCATTCTGGCAAAATTACAAAAATTGTATCTTTATGTGTAAAAAGGGTTATGAGACATAATATCTGTAGACCAACCTTTTCTGTTACAATTGTTGCTTTCAAAAGGGTTACGAGACACAACACCTGTAGATCAACCCTTTCTGTTGCTATTATTGCTTTCAAACCAGTGAGACACCTGGATAAGCAGGCTGCCCATATGAATTGATGATTTGTTATGAAAGAAAAAAACAAAAATATATATACCTCTCACGCCGTTTCATGTGACTGCTGCCACGTAACCAGTGTATTTCTGAGAAAAGACACATGTGACTTATACTACAAAATCCATTGAGGATCCCATATATATTATTATAACATCAATGTGTCAGTATATAACCTCATTCTGAAATGCACTGCCCACAATTTGTTGGAAATGTAAGTACTATATTCTCGTACTGAGCTATTTAATATTTAATATTCAGTTCCTACAATTAATAAGTTTTACTAAAATCTAATAAGGAGTATTGATTATTAATTAACTCCTTTAAGGAATATACATACATATACTGTATATAAAAAGTATTATTCCTTTCTTCTCAAATACCATTGTTTAATACTGTTACACTTTCTTTTAAGAAAATATTTAATAAAAGTTATGTTTTAATTAACTAATTTTTCAAATTCAACAAAAGAGTGCACCACAAAGAAAGCCTTCTTGGAGCAGGTCTTTCTTATCACCTGCTCATTAGCTCAAAAGATGAAACCCACCAGACGGGGTGGCCAGTCGAGGCGGCAGGCGGGGAGGAAGACCACCCAGGCCGCGTCGGACTTAATCTTCAACCTATCTCATTCAGTATTAACGACAGTTGAATCAGCTGTCCTGAGCAGAGGACTGTCGTATGTACCCACTAAAGCACCAGACGATTTTCAATGAAAGGTTGAAACATATAAATTCAACAGAAGTTTAAAACTCAGAGAGCATTTTGACAAGCATGTTGATCACAGACAAAAGGGGACGTCTACGCCGTTGATAAAAGGACTGACCTCTGGCACACAGTTTGACCTGGTGTCGCAAAATGCGGCCATTAAAACATTTACACGGATGTTGGAACATCTGCAGGACGATCCTCCTCCGCATGTATATAGAAATATGTCCAAAGAAGAACACAGCGCCCTCCAAGAGTTGAGCGCCAGACAGGACATCATTATCAGGGGCGCGGATAAAGGGGGCGCGATTGTCATAATAGATACTGATGATTACATAGCGGAATGTGATCGACTGCTTTCTGATAGTCAGACGTATGCTTTGTTAGATGGGGATCCGACTGCGCAGTTCAAGGTAGAATTGGAGCAGATGTTATCATGTGCCAAAGAGGAGGGGTTGATTACCCATGATATATATACAAAATTGCTGTGCCCATATCCAGTAGTTCCTGTTTTCTATTCCATTCCTAAACTTCACAAGGATGCGCAGCATCCGCCCGGGCGCCCTATTATCTCAGCCAGAGGTTCAATATGTGAACCAATCGCTAGATATTTAGACTTCTTTTTGCAACCTTGTATCCAAGCCACCCCCACACACTTGAAAGACACAAGCACGTTGTTAAGACAGTTTGCACAGTTAGGACCCATTCCACCTGGCATGGTACTGGCCACGCTTGACGTGGCCAGTCTTTACACATGCATCCCACACCAGGCGGGGCTAGCAGCCGTGAGACATCTTATTACCAACAATCCCAGGTACACGGGCCCGGATGTGGATTTGTTTGTTAATTTATTGGAATACACCCTGAGCCACAACTATTTTTTGTTTAATGGCAGTTTCTTCCTTCAGAGGACTGGGTGTGCGATGGGGTCAGCAGTGGCCCCATCGCTAGCAAACACATATATGTAGGAGGTGGAGAGACAAATTTTCTTTGAGGATGTTGAGATTACCTGGTCCATTTTTCTATACACGAGATATATAGACGATCTCCTGCTGTTTAGGACAGGAGACGAGGGAGCTCTAGCCAAAATAGTAGAGGTGCATAACAATACATCCAGCCCGATTAAGTTTACTTTGACCACCCATAGGTCTGAGATATGTTTTTTAGATATTAAGATCCTGGTGCAAGGAGATGTGCTGCGGACCACGTTATACTCTAAGCCTACGGACCGCAACACACTCCTCAGATATGACAGCTTCCATCCCCCAGCTCTAATTCAGGGCTTACCTTATTCCCAGTTCCTCAGGGTGTGCAGAATCACCAGCGCCCCTGAGGAACTGGAGGCCCAGTTAGAAATCATGACCAATCGATTTCTACAGAGGGGCTACCCACTAGGTCTTTTAAAAAAAGCGCGGGCCAGGGCTTTATCCTTTAATAGACAGGAACTACTACAGGCCAAGGACTCATTGCCCTCTGTCCCTAAAATTGCTTGGGTAAACCAGTTTAATACCTCAAGTAGAAGGACTAACAGAAAAGTTAAACAATGGTGGCCCATGATCACTTCAGATCCTAATCTATCAAGCTTAAAGAACAGCAGAATAATGCCCTGTTACACTCGCAGTTCCAATATTAAAGATCTGGTAGTTAAGAACGATGTCACGGGTTTCACAAAGGCACGGCCCACCACACATTTTTTGACACGGAAGGCAGGCTGTTTCAAATGCCTGGGCTGCACTACATGCAGCTACATGCTAACGGGGGATTCCATCTCACACCCACAAACTGGGAAAAAGATGAGAATCCTAAAACCGTTGACGTGTAGCTCCATGTTTGTAATTTATGTGCTGATTTGTCCCTGCAGTCTGTACTATGTGGGCAAGACCCAGTGTCTATTTAAAGAACGGATGGCCCAACACAGGTCGGCGATAAGGGCAGCACTAGTGTCAGGGAGTAGCGAACAGCCTGTGGCACGTCATTTTGCTCAGATGCGCCACAGTCTTGCCTCAGTTCGCTACAAAATAGTGGATCAGGTCTCTGATTCAATACGAGGTGGCAACCGAGCAAAAAAACTGTTGCAACTGGAGGCGAGATGGATCCACAAGCTAGACACGATCCACCCCCGTGGCTTAAATGAATATTTGAGCTTGAGCTGTTTTCTTTGAGTTTGGTCGCAGGCTTGGGGTTAATACTGGTAAGAGATTATTCATGCTCTTGGCGGTATTAGGCCCCATGTAGGTCCACGCACTGTGGCTTATGAATTTGTGGGAGTTTTTTTTCCCTTTTTTCCTTTGTTTCCCCTTCCCCTCTGTAGGTCATATATCTTGAACAGAGGGTTGGTGACCTGTAGGTTATATATATATTTATCTTTATAAAGTTTATTTAATTATGTCATTCACATGATAACCAGCAGTATGTGTTTACATGTTTTTAATTTTTCACTTTTAATAGCACACTTTTTAGCTTGATTGCTTTTTAGGGTATATTTTGTTCACACACACAATTGTTTTTATGATATAGTGTTCTCCATATCACACTCTGCGAGCGCAGTGTGTGTCATCAGGTTTGCGGGGTTTTTATAATGTATTTGATAACAGATCCACGCAAGTGGTCAGATTGGCACAGTTGTTTATGGTTCTTATGTTTTGTTTTGTTTTGTTGCTAGAGCAACATATCCCCATGACAACGCTGGCTCTTGCTCGTGTGGGCCCTCCCAGCGGCCGCGTCGCCCGGTAACGGAAGGTCGTCATCCGGAAGGGGTGGGTTTGCTGAATCCGGAAGTGCGAGCTCCGTGGTCCGGGACGCCGCTGGCCGTGACGGAGGTGACCGAGCCAGGGGATGGTAAGGTATTTAAGTATGTTTTTTGCACTGTTTGTCACTTGTCTTGCTGTGTCTTGAGGAAGGGAGTGCGTCTCCCGAAACATTGACATTAAAGCACGTTTTTCTACATTCTTGATAGTCTCCTGAATGCCGCCTTCCATGCACTATATATATATATGTATATATATATTTATTCGTACCATGCATGGGCTTTCTCAGGGGTCAATTTTGCCATGCCCCTTCCCAATGAGGGCATGTGCCTTATGTCCCTACTGGCAAAATGGAGGAGCACCAATTTTTTCAGGCACAGGGCATCAAAAAGTCTAGTTACGGTTCTGTGCTACTTATAGCATTTCACTCATGGCAGCACGACAACTAGCAGCATGATGGTAAATCATAATGTTGACTGTTGTAATGCTGATGCGTAAAATGCTTAAAATAGCATTTCACAGTTGCTGACATTCTGGTACCTGCCTTCCAGAAGGCACATACTGCTCATTGACATTTTGATTGTTGACAAGCCATATGTAACTCCAAAATGTATGCTGCTGGCCACTTCCTGATAAATCATTGTAGTTATTTTACATTTTCTTTCCTTGCATACTTCAGCACAATCAGTCATGGTTATACTCGTACTGTACTCGTCATTCCATTTGTGGTAGTACCAATGACTTGAGCACAGTAGCTTAGCTAATACCATATGGAAAACTCAGAAATGGATGGAGTGTGTTGCATACATAACTTGGTCTGTGGGTTTTTTTGCATACAAGAGCAGAGATTTATCATTATCACCAAAATAAATTCTGGACTTTACACTTCGGTTTTGGATCTGGCCTTGAACAATTGTTTGAAGGATGAAAATCTATGGGGCTGATACTAACATAGGAGCAAAGCAAAACAGCAAGTAACGCTGCACCTGGACAAACCATGTTGGACTACAAGGGTTATAAAAACATACAGTATTTATTTATATTTTTTGCATGCATGGTAAATATACTGGCTGTTCTTGCATGAAGGCCACCGTGGGCGGCTTAAGAGAGGAAGGGGCCTGTTTGCAGACTCCATGCAGGCCCCCTCCTCTCTGCGGTGCAGTAGACTCTGGCAAATTGCCAGAATCTACTGCTCATCTGCATGTATCTGGGCACTTGGTGCACGCCATGTTCCCAGTGACTAATCTCTACCGCCCATGCGGCAATCACCAGGATAATGGTAGCTACGCCATTTTCCGGGTGGTTCCTACTGCAGCTGCAGTACCAGTGCGGGATTCCGGAGAGGTATGTAATTAGACATGGGTGCAGGGTGTGCGGTGTGGGCCCCCCTGGACCCAGAGGCCCATGTGCACCGCACACACTGCACACGTTATATATACGCCATTGAAGCCCACACATACTTTATTTTTACACTGCACTTTGAGCCAGATTTGAGTTTGGACACACCCCTCCCAATTCTCAATCTGTCTGCATGTTATAAATCTGCCTCATCTGCAGTGCAACCTGGTTTTGTCTATGTGCAAAGTAACTTTTTTTTTGCTTGCTCCCAGTTCAGAATTAGCTACCAAATGTGTATTAGATGGAATGAAACTATTTAGGTTTGAATGTAGGTAACTAAAGAACTGTAGAATATTGTACATACACATGACCTACTAATCTAATGAAGTAAAAAGATTTAGGTCTCCAATTACTAAATTTTCTGATAACATGTGTAGTAGTTCTGCCTTAGATGACATTTGGTTTACATTAACTATCACCAGAGAATGATTTGTCAGGTCATATCAATACTGATTTAAAGACAATTGATCCCCATTATCAACTGTTCTCTCCTGTCTTTGGATATCCCAGTGAGTACTGCTGGTTCAATTGTGAGAACATGGAAGCTGCATCATACCTCCCATGCATTGCATAGATAAGGCCATCCATCAAAACTCCACATCAGAGCAAGGAGGAGACATGTGAGGGAAACCACATATATAGACCAACTATCACTTTGGATGAATTAAGAGTTCAAAGGATGAGATTAAAGTGAAGGTGTAGTAGACAACCATAAAAAGAGCTCTGCATACAACTGTCCTTATTGGGAGGGTGATGAGAAAGAAACCATTACAAAAATGTAGCTTTTGACACCAATTCAAAAGGCTATGTATGTCACAAACCTAACACTGTCCATTCCATAGCAAACAGCATCCAGTGTAGTATGGTGGTGGCAGCAGCATATTGTGCAGATGTTTTTTCTCAGTGGGGACTGAGCATCTTAATAAACTGAAGGACTGATGTAAGCTGTGAAATACTTGGAGATACTGCAAGACAATCTGCTTCAGTCTGCTGTGAAAATAATGCTTTGGAGAAACTTCACCTTTCAGCAGGACACTGATCCCATGCACAAGGCCAAACAACACTGGCGTGGGTGAACAACAAAAATGTGAATGTTGGGGGCGTGGCTTGGCCGAGCATGGAGTAGGAAGCTAGGAGTTAGAGCTCCGTCTATCCTGCCTTATATATCCTGATTCCCCCGCTCGTGGCTACTACTGACCCGGCTCACGCGTTGTGGCTTTTAACCCTGCTCATGTTGAGGGGTCTGCGGGACTGTGTTTCTGCCCTGGGAAGCCGCTGGACGAATCGCGGCCTACACCGCTCGGCCTCACTCCTTCCGCCCGGCGCCATCTTGGGAACTAACGGCGGAGTCCGGAGCCGCGCTGGGACGGAGCTCCCTTCACTCGCACCCTCTGCTGTTTTCTGCTGAACCGGAGGTCGTTGTGTGTCCCTGTCTCCTTCCACCTTGCGTCTGGCGGACTGCATGTCCCTCTGTGGCGGTGATAGTTGCTGACGGCGCGGGGGTGCATCTGCCTGCACGGATCGTCTCTCCTCACATCCCCTGCCTCTCTGCACTGCTGGTCGGAGCCTCCCAGTCTGCACTACTCTGCCTGCGGGGCTGCCTTGATACCTGCAACTACCCTGCTCTACCCACACTGCTGGGTGACGCTTCCATATCTACACTACTCTCTGAGAGGGTCCACTCAAAAGCCTGCTGTTGATTATACTGCCTGACTACTGACATTAAAGATTTCCTTTTCCTTGCCTGGGTTTATTCACCTGCGTGAGACTCTGGAGTCCTGAGGATTTTACAGCCTGTGGTGAGCACGTATTGTTTATTCTATATCATTGAATCCGCCCGTTTCCCATCATGGTACGTGGGGGCAGTGCTGCTGCTGCTACCGCTGCTGCTAAACTTGAGAAATATGCTAGAGGCTCTCAATCCTCCTCCCAACCCACCCGGGGTGCTGCTCCCCCGTCCCCCTCTTCCCCCTCGGGATCACCACCTCGTGAAGACGACACGTCTCAGTCGACACAGCAAATTCTCTTAGCCATATCCACGTCCGAGCACAGAGTCATGGATAAAATTGGCCAAGTACAGGTGGATATCACTTTAATCAGGCATGACATGCAAAAGATTCGTGAACGGGTGGGGGAGGCGGAGCACCGTATCTCCGACCTAGAAGACGTCACCAATCCTCTTAAAGACACAGTTTCCAACCTCACAACCCAGATGTCGGCAGTTAAGGCGAAGCTCTCCGATATTGAAGGAAGACTGCGTCGTAATAACGTTCGCTTTGTGGGCCTCCCGGAGAGAGCGGAGGGCTCCTCCCCAGAATCGTTCCTCGAAACATGGCTTCTCCGCCTATTTCAACGCGATGACTTTGGTCCTCAGTTCTCTGTGGAGAGGGCCCATCGATTGCCTGCCAGGGCTCCTCCCCCGGGCGCACCTGCACGCACTTTCATAGCCCGTTTTCTACATTACAGGGACCGGGATGCGGTCCTACGGCTGGCCCGCACACAAGGTCCTTTGAAATTTGACAACCATGATATTTCTATTTACCCAGACTTTGCCGTAGAAGTCCAGAAGTCGCGTACGCAGTTCCTACAGGTCAAAAGAAAGCTTCGTGACCATCAAATTCAGTATGCCATGTTGTTTCCGGCACGTTTAAGGGTGGTGTATGATGGCTCCACACACTTCTTCAATACCCCTCAAGAGGCAGAGGCCTGGCTGGAGCGCAGACCCGGGCCCCCTATTTAGGGACTGTTTCTCCCTCAGAGGTCGCATTGACTGCTGGGTTCTGTACTCCTCCTAACCATGTAGCGGGAATGATCTTTATTTCTAGGAGCTGAATGCTAGGATATAGCCTTTTTGTAGAGGCATTAGTTGTCTCTACTCCCTAGGGTTGTTATAGGTTCGCAGCCTTAGTTTAGTTAGGGTTTTTTTGGGATCCAGGCGTGTCTAGTTTGGGATGGATATGCAGGGAGGGGGGGGGGTTTGGGATGTTCTGGGTTTGTTCTTCTTTTTATACATGTACTGCTTCATGTGTCATTTTTTTTTCTCGAACTGTAATGTGTCCATGATTTCTTCTATGTATGCCTTCTGCTCTCCGTATGCTCTGCCTGTGTGCTGGCGGGGGGCCGTAGTGATCCCTTTGCTCCTTCCCCCTCTACGTTATGGGTTCCTCTCTTTTGCGCGCCTTGCTTGCCTTGGATTTCCCTCTTCTCCTGCCTCTCCGTATTTGCCCCTTGCCTTTTTTCTCCTTCTGTCCTTTCTCTTTTGTATCCATGGCTGCAGGGGTTGATGGACTCCGCATACTCGGCTGGAATGTGAGGGGCCTGAATGACCGCATTAAGCGGGCTCTGGTTTTATCTCAGGTGAGAAAGTATAGGGCAGATATCATATGCCTTTCCGAAACGCACTTAGTTGGTACTAGAACCTTGGCTCTCAGGAAGCCCTGGGTGGGTCTCTCCTATCATTCCCCCTTCTCTGCTAACTCCTGGGGGGTTTCAGTTTTGGTGCGGAAGTCGGTTAATTTCCACTTAGTTCATAGCCAAATTGACCAATATGGCAGGTATGTATTTCTTGGGGCCTATGTTAACCGTACACTTTTACACATACTTGTTGTCTACGTCCCTCCCCCCTACAATAATGAGGTACTCAGGCAGGCAATGTCGTTTCTTGCTACTTCTCCCTCAGCTCCGGTCCATTGCATCGGTGACTTCAATAATGTTTTGGATAAAGTTTTAGATAGATGGGCTGAACTTCCCCCTTCTCTACCCTCTGCCTCCCCGTCCCCCACTCCGTTCGCGAGGTTGGTTTCCGAGCTTGGACTCCTGGATATTTGGAGGTTGAGACACCCTAAACAACTCCAATACTCCTGCCACTCGGCCAGCTTTCACTCGTTCTCGAGAATAGACTTGGCCCTCGTCTCCCCTGATCTCACTGCTAGAATACTGGATGTCCAGTACCTTCAGAGGAGAATCTCGGATCACTCACCTGTGCTGGTGGTCCTAGATTCTGTTCCTGCCTGTGGGGCTAAGCTCTGGAAATTGAATCCCTTCTGGTTGACCTTGCTGACTGACCACGAGGCCTTGCTTAGTGAATGGAGTGATTTTGGGGTTCATAATGCGTCCTGTTCTGATCCACTGGTTAAGCATGACGCATTTAAAGCTTCACTACAGGGCTCCTTCATACGACAAATAGCTAATGTCAAGAAATCTAGTAGGGAGGAAGAGATGCGCCTGGAGCTTGCCTGTTCCCAATCCGAATCTGCTTACCTCACTACTAGGACCCTTGATGATCGAGCAAGTTGGGATTTGGCCAGGAAAGCCTGGTCTGACCACTTGCTTGATAAATCAAAGCGCAAATTACTTTTCTCCCAGCACACCCTCTATTCACAATCGGACACGGGGGGTAGTTACTTGGCCTTTCTGGCTCGGGGAGAGAGAACGGGGGGTTTCATTCAGCAGGTCTGTGATACTCAGGGCGACATGGTATATGCCACTCCTGAAATAGCCCAGGTTTTCCAGTCCTTTTATTCTTCGTTGTATGCCTCTAGGGTCACCTATACCCCCACTCAACTACAGCAATATCTTTTAGTCATTGCCCTGCCACAGCTGTCCCAACAATCTGTAGATATTTTGGATGCTAATATCACCCCAGAGGAGGTTGAGGCTGCTATTGCCTCCTTCCCTAATAAAAAGGCCCCGGGTAGCGACGGTATACCGGTTGAAGTTTATAAACAATATCGTGCATACTTTGTCCCCTATCTTTTGACTCTCTTTAATACATTGATGGAGGGCGCTCGTCTACCTCCCTCTATGTCCGAAGCTATTATTGTGGTGATCCTTAAACCGGGTAAAGACCCTACGGCCCCGGAGTCCTACCGCCCGATCTCATTGCTACCTACTGATGTCAAGATTTTGGCTAAAATTCTGGCACTTAGACTCAATAGTGTTATCACCTCGATCATTCATGATGACCAGACAGGATTTATGCCAGGCAAGTCCACCCTCCAAAATTTGAGGCGACTGTTTTGTCACCTGCAGATGGAGGACCGCCCCGAGTCGGGGGCTGTGGTGGTTTCCTTGGATGCTGCCAAGGCCTTCGACTCTGTAGAATGGGAGTATTTGTGAGAAGTCCTTAGACGGTTTGCTTTTGGCCCCAAATTCATACGCTGGGTACAATTACTCTATTCCTCCCCCGTGGCTCGAATATCTGTCAATGGCTATGTGACGTCCCCATTTGCTTTGTCCCGTGGTACCAGACAGGGCTGCCCACTCTCCCCTGCCCTTTTTGCCCTGGCTGTAGAGCCATTGGCATGTTTCATCAGAGCGTCCCCTGATGTTAGGGGCATCACCATTGACGGACATGAGGATGTTATTGCATTATATGCCGATGACATGCTCTTGTTCCTCAGAGACCCTGATGCTTCCCTGACCTCCCTTCTGGGTATTGTTGATACATTTGGCCTTTACTCCGGCCTGACTATCAACTGGAATAAATCTAATGTCTTTCCCATATCTGGTATTCTTCCTGACCCGTTGCCAGATGTGTCCTCCTTGGCCTGGACCCTTCGCTTTCAGTATCTTGGTGTCTGGATCACTCCTAGTGTTAAGTCTTTTGTACATCAAAACATTGACCAGGTCACGGTGGATCTGAAGCGACGGGTTCATGTATGGAAGAAGCTTCCCCTTACTGTCACGGGTCGCATTAACCTTATCAAGATGGTGATGCAACCAAAGTATCTTTATCTATTGCAGCACTCTCCTACTTATATCCCCAAGAAAATATTCACTAACATTGATAGTGTGCTTTCCTCCTTTGTTTGGGGCGACAAAACGCCTAGGGTTGCCCTGAGAGCACTGGTTAGGGCTAAATCAGATGGAGGTTTGGGCTTTCCCAATCTCCGGGCCTATTATATAGCTGCTCAGCTTGCACAACTGTCTAATTGGATTCTCAGTAGGGATAGTCTCACATTTTAGAGATTCTTTGCCGAGTGTGTGGGGTCTCATTTCTCCCCTCTCCAGTTTCTTCTTTCTGCCTCTTCTACTGCTGGTCTTCCTCCTTTGCTCCGTCAATCGCTACTTGTGTGGCGTCAGGCTCACTCCTATCATTCATGGCAAGGCACAGACTCTGACACGCCACTTTAGTTCAATCCAAGATATAGGGAGTTGTTGCAGCTCTCACAGGACAACATATGGATTGGGGCGGGCCTTACCACAGTCTCGCAACTGTATGATAATGGTGTTTTCAAGTCTTTCGCACAACTGAAGGAGGAGCTTGAAATATCCAATAGATCCTTTTATCGCTATCTACAGCTCCGCCATGCGGTGCAGGCACAGTTTGGGGCCTCGCCCCCGCCCATTTCTGACTCCCCGATTAAAGATATGGTTAGGAATTTGGGTGCAAGACACCAAGTTTCCATTTTATATAGTAGTCTGAATGCCCACATCTGTCCGAATATATTTGACCAACCTAAACTCAAATGGGAACAAGACATTGGCCCAATTGCAGACGACCAGTGGCTACAGGTGTTGAGCTCACTTAAATACTCTACTCAGTGTATCAAATATCAGCAGGTCTATTTCTTTGTTCTGCATAGGACATACAGAACTCCAGTTTCTTTGTATAAAGCAGGCCTACGGCCTGATAGTACCTGCCCCAGATGTGGTGCCCTTGAATCTACTTTTTGGCACCTATTATGGCTGTGCCCCACTGTACATGCCTTCTGGGAAGCAGTTTGGGCGGACATTCTGCTCACTGAACCTACGCTGCCCCCCCTCTCTTCTACTATATGTATGTTTGCGCTAGACTTAGAGGAATCCTACTGCCCGGCACTATACAAATATGTTCTTTGCCTGACTACCTTAGCTAAGGTGATTATAGCGCGTAACTGGTTTGCTACTTCTTCCCCCAATGTGTACAACTGGCGAGCCCTAGTAAATGAGGTGTCAGGACACGAGAGGTTTACACATAGATCTAGAGGGACCCTACCCCATTACTTTAGCAAGTGGGATAGGTGGAATACCTCCCGTCTGGCTACAGCTGGAGCACTATTCTCTGACTAATAGAGGCTTCATATTTGAATTTGCGATGTTGCCGTGACACTTATTATCTTTTTCCATGTGACACTGTGAAACAGATGGTATTAATTACTGTATTTTTCCTGTAATTTTTTTTCCCTCTGTTTTGTTTGTTGTTCTGCTTTTGTTCTGTATTTAATGTTGTTGTTGTTTTTTTATCTTGTCCCTGTGAAAAACTACACAAGTTAAAAAAAAAAAAAGTGAATGTTCTACAATGGCCAAGTCAATCCAGATCTCAACACAATTAAGAATCTATGGCACTATTTAAAAATTACAGTTGATAAGTGTCAACCAACCAACATGAACAACCTGGAGCTAATCTGCAAGGAAGAATGGGCACAACTCACTCCCAAACAGTGTGTAAATCTGGTAAAAACTTACCCCAACAAACCTAAAGCTGTTTAAAAAAGACAAAAAAAAAATCCTTAAGAGTGCAGTAGAGAGTCACAATGGAGACAATAAGACAAATAAGACTTAATCTTAATCAGAGCTGTTTCCAGATGTGTAGCCCCCAGGGCGAAAAGTCCCTTTCGCGTCTCCCTTATAAAAGAAAAAATGTATATATTTTTTTGTATGTACTAAATAAAAATACAACTCATGTACAGTATATGGTGGTTACTCTGCAGTTGGGAACCTCTAAAGAACTTGATCCTCTCTGGGCAGTTAGTGTTTTCAGACAGCATTTACTATTCATGTAGGGGATCGCATGGTCTGGAAGTTCCCTGTTTGTATAGGAATATATAACCATTGTCATCATTAGAACTTCAACCAGACTCTTACCCCCCTGTGTCATATCCCTGTCCTGCGTTCCCTCCAGCCTCCTACCCCATGATTCTCTAACCTCCTGCTCTATATTTCCAGCCCCCTTCCCCATGTCTCTCCAGCCTCCTTCCCAATGTCTCTCCAGTCTCCTGTCTTTTCAGCCTACTGCCCTCTGTCAGTAAAGTTTCCTAGCCCCTGTTACTCTAGCCTCCTGCCCCTATGACTCTAGCCTCCTACCCCATGGCCCTCCAATCTCATGTCCCTGTTATGACTCTTTGTCATTATGACTCTTTTCATGAGTCATTTTTTAATACCCTTCTAAGTGTGTATTTCAAAAGAAGCAACGCATAAGTACAATGAAACAATAGCTGATTTAATACATTCAGCGTTATGAATAATGCAAAAACAGAACCAGGAAAATGAAAACACAATATAACAGAATAGCAGACTTGACTTGCAGTGCTGGGCAACAATATAGTAGACCAGAGGTTCTCAAATGTGGTCCTCAAGGCACCCCAACGGTCCAGGTTTTAAGTATCTCCAAGACTCAGCACAGATGGTTACATCAAATTGACTGTGGTACTAATTATGTCACTAGTGCCCAAGCATGGATATACTTAAACCCTGGATTATTGGGGTGCCTTAAGGACCGCGTTTGAGATCCTCTGTAGTAGACTTTGGCTCACAGTGCAGGATAACAGAATAGCAGGCTTGGCTTGCAGTGCAGTATAACAAGACAGTATGCTTGGCTTGAAGGGCAGTATAACAAGATAGCAGACTTGGCTTGCAGTGCAGTACAAACAGTGGCAATAAGACAAAGTCCTATAACAATAGGCACTTAAGGTGCTAATGAAAATAGCCTCATATACCCACTGCAGGAACATGAATAAGGAGGTTACAGACTGACCTGTGAGATAGTGTGAAGCTGGAATGGACTGCAGACTAGTAGCAGGCTGGGAGCTCGGTAGTAGTGCAGATTCTGAACAGACTGGGAGCTGAACTGAAAGCCAGGAACAGGATAGAGTCCAGTAGAAGCTTAACAGCAAGATCTTCCACATAAGCTGAGTTACTGTAGTGTCAGGTAACCTGAACTGATGATCTGGCACTGAGTGCTCAGAGAAGCTAGGTAATAAACAGGAGTAACTGGTGCAACTCATTAGCCAACTGCCTCCAGATGCAGGGAGACAAACCATGGAATGCTAGGAGTACCATCAGAAGTGATGCTGTAGGACTCTACACTGGGAGAGTACCACTACTGGAGGAAGAGTGATCACGGATCATAACAGACCCCTTATCACTCCAGCCTCCTGCCCCGTGTCACTATAGCTTCCTGCCCCTTGTCACGAGTGCCACCTATTTTCCCAATCTCCTGTCCCATGTCTCAGCTTTTTGCCTTCTTTCTCTCCTGCCCCCGTCACTCCATTCTCTTGTCTTTTCAGCTTCCTGACCCCTGTCACTCCAGCCTCCTGTCTCCTGTCACTCCTGTCTTGGCAGGCTTCTGTGTCACCACAAGAGCCAACCCCCTCCCTGGCTCCATCCAGTTTTCCTTCTTCTTTGACAACCTGCAAGCTCTTCTTCATTCTACTCTTCCTTTCAGAGGTACAACGTGGAGTAAAGAAATTGTGTTGAGTTGTGCATGCACAGAAGGCACATGTTGGAGGTTGCATCTTTGTGACATGTCACTGGGTTCTGGTGCCTGGCGACTGTTGGCCAGCAGTAAACAGAGGCAATGTGGAGTGCGCCTATGAAAAACATAGGTGGCAGGGTGTCTGCAGCTGAGGCCCCAAGCCGCCCCTTAGGCCACTGCTGATCTAGAGTAACGATCTCAGCTTCTCCTTATATGGTCTCAATCAGCAAAGAAGGCCAAACTTAGTGATCTCGAAAGAAACGGGGCCCCCATAGCATATTAACTTTTAGCTGCTCATTTGGGCAAGATGTCTACTCAGTAATACAATCCTTTTAAATAATTAGTGGAAAACAAGGTGAAAACACCTAGTGCATTACCAATGACAAACTTTTATGAATCCAAGATTAAAAATGCTTACAAGAGTAAAAATAAGAAGAGCTTGTCTTAATACTCTAAGTGGGTCATTCCGACCCGTTCACACGCATCGGTTTATCGCTGCGGTGCGAACGTGTGTGGAATGCGCATGCGCGGCAGGTGCAGTGCGCGACATTGCCCGGCGACAGGGGTCGCCGGGTTACGTCGCATCTTGAGAAGGAAGCGGTCGCAGAGCGGACCGCAAAGAAGATTGACAGGAAGGAGGCGTGACAGGGCGGATCCAGACCGTTTGGAGACATTTTCGGGGAGTGGTGAGTGTAACGCAGGCGTGTCCAGAAGAAAGGAGGGCGGAGGAGTGACGTCAAAGCCGGGCCCATCATCGCTGGATCCATCGCACAAGGTAAGTATGTCCAGGGCTAGTCTACTTCTGCTTGAATTGTTTTTAGCTTAGCAGGGCTGCACAAGCAATTGCAGCCCTGCTAAGCTAAAATACACTCCCCCATAGGCGTGTACTAGTTGATCGCAGCAGCAGCAAAAAGTTGCTGGCTGCGATCAACTCTGAATGACCACCCAAGTGCCGTACAAATTATTATGCCAAAATGAGGTACGCCAGGTAGGGGTACAGTACAAAAGATCCACAGGTGTTCCAACTTACTCAGCATGGGAATATTAAGATAAGTATTTTTAGTTTTTAGTTTTTTCTCCTGTGACGTGATGTAAGTTTTTACAATTGTTTCAGCTTTTTTCAATCTATACTGTATTCGGAGGCTTAAAAGCTCTGCAGTGCCACATAACGTAAGTTGTAACTTCATACACACATCAGATGTATGTGGACACATCTGTATATACATCGATGCTCCTGTTGAGTTGGATATACATCTGTTGGCTTTGTTTAAAATCCACAATTCCATGCTGTGCATAAATAAAGGGCAAACTAATATCTATGTGTAGGTTTTGGTACAATTTACATTATTGCTTCCAATCTGAGAAGCGGAATTAAGGCGGGAGGGAGCAGAAGAAAGGAAGGAAGATGTGGAACTAAGGAAGAAGTGGCAGAACAAATTAAAGAAGGGGCAAGCTAGCATAGACTGAGAGAAGTGGCGGAACTAAGAAAGTTAGTGGTGGAACAACGGAGGGAAGGGTCAAGCAAATACAGACAGGTTCACGTACAGTAGTTGTGACCTAGCTTAGTGGATCTGGAAGCAGATAAACCAATCAAGAGGCATTCTGTTTTTGGCACTGGAATGCAAATGCAATGAGACACAATGATGATGATGATGAGTAGCACTAGCTTTTCACTTCTGATTGGCTTATTGAGCCCTAGTAGGCATGATTGCAAATGAACATATGACTGTGCATCTTTTCCTTGCTCAGGGCACAAAGTCTACATGAACCCTACAGTCATCATCCTTGAAAAGTAATCTGCATATCACCAAAAATAATTTTACAGTTCTAGGTCATTATTAGGTTACATAATAGTTCTCACAGCTTCATGAACTATCCTGTGTTGTCCTGAGTGTTTCCGTAATTTGCAGAGAACACACATGTTCTGTTCCAAAACACACAGACATTAGTGAGATTGGGTTGGGGCTGGGAGACCGGCGCGGGATCCCGGTGGTCAGCATACAGTCTCCAAGATCCTGGAAGCAGAATGACGGCGCGCGCGGGGGGGGGGGGGGGGGGGTTGCGGGTTCGCTGGGTGACGTAGACACCCAGGAGTGGGAATGGTCCATGTGGATCGGCATTCTGTCTAGCGTAATTTTGATTGCGCGGGATCCTGGTGTCGGCATGGTGACCGCCGGAATCCTGTGCGCTGGTCACATGACCGCATCCTGCGATATTATGAGGAAACTGTTAGGACACCTGAGATGATGTCTCTTTTTTCAAATTCTCCTTCCTGTCTCCACTAACCACAGAAAATTATGATTTAGTGGTGAAGTGGTTAATAGCTGCAGCACAGATAGTATGGAGATTGGAACAACTCTTGTGTAGATAATAATCTTAGCTGAAAGGAAAAAGGTTAAATAAGTTCATTGAGGTTAGCACTAAAGTGTTTCAAGCAAACACTCCTACAGTACAAATCTCTTTGTAGTACTTGGTAGTTCTCACTTCATGCAGAATCACTAATCACAGGTGTGACTTTCGTCATTAGATGCTCATGTAGGATATGAGTCATTTTATATGTGACTCCCAAATTGACACTTTAGTAATTAGTCCTGCTATAACTCCTACAATATCGTATTGGAATTTCAGTTAATGTCATCTTTTTAATTTGTGCCATGCTTAGCCTCACTGTGATATAGACAATATATATATATATATATATATATATATATATATAGTATCAATAGGAGCATTCACCAGTCTTCATATCAAATCAGACCATCAGCATATTATCAACATTTCGGTCCCATGTGGGACCTTTGTTCTTGACAAAGGTCCCACATGGGACAGAAACGTTGATATTACAACTGTTGTGCTGATGGTCTGGTTAAATAAAGCCTTGCTATGAAGACTGGTGAGTGCTCCTATTGATACTATATTTATATGGAATTGGATTGGTTTTTGTGACCTTTCCCACTTTGGATGCTACCCGAGCAATTCATTTGGACACGTGAGTGTGGACTATGCTGGAACCATAACTAGGTATGTGCAGAGTTTTCCACCACACTTAACGATGCAGGGTAGGGGGTGCTGTTGGCAACTTGTCAATTATCTGTTTTAATTACTTGCACAAGTAGCTTCCTCCCTTTTTGAAGCCCAACCTCTCCTGACCGTCCTGTCTATTACCCCTTCCATAACTAATACAACAACGGGATTCTAACAAGTAGCTTCATATAGTTAGAAATATCTTATTTTTTATGCATCAAATAGCTCAATGAGTAGCGTGGTTGACTGGAATGCAACCGGTTATGGGTTTGAATCCTTGGTACGGCAGCAAATTAAAATGTGTGATTTAATAAAGGGTATTGCAACTGGATAACAACAAGCTCTCAAGTTAATTGCATGAATGTGGTATAAAGAGGATTTGTGTCCAAATTTTGTCATGCTCCTTCCCCACGAGGGCATGTGTATTATGTCTGTATTGTTAAAATGGGAGGGAGCCAATTCTCTTTCTGGCACAGGAACCAAAAGTCTTGCTATGGCTCTGCCTGTTAGTCAGGGTTCTAAAACCAAATACAATACAATATGCCCTAGGAATACGAGCTAGGAATATAGTAGTGGGCCCACAGAGGAGCATGAAGCAAACTCTGAGCAATCAAGTTATTTTAATAATAAAAATAATAATTTTATTTATATAGCGCTCTTTCTCCAACAGGACTCAAGGCGCTTAACAGACATAAAAAAACAATGCATATAATACAGCAGATCTAAGTCATAAAGCAATAGATAAGCAACACAGACATAAAAAGAAAACCTTAAGCACACAGAAAGCATAATGCATGATTTGTGTAGGCATTTTGGGTAATGACTTCCAAGGGTTGTGTATTCCACCCTCACAAGGTACCAAGTGCGGCAGCCATCTTGGGCGCACAGCGTAGGATTACCCAGAGTGGAATAGTCCACCCCTAAAAGAGATGACACAAAATGGGGGTGATCTCAGAGTCCTAAAGTTCAGAGTAGGGCTCCAACAAAACCACCAGGTCCATGTATTTTTCATCCCATCCACAAGTGTACCATATGGGGCAGGCATGTTGAGCACACTTCGAAGGTTACACTGTGGGTGGTGAAACATACAAGGGCCCAGTGCATATATGACACTTGTGTAGTAGTGTGATGTACCCTGGGCGTAATGGCAGGGTGTGTAATCAGTGGAGGAAAACATTACAGGAAAAGCACACAGTGGGGTGGAAGAGAGAGAAAAAAACATTTATCTCCATTGTGATACAGTGTTGAATTCTGCAAAAAAGACCATTAAACATCATTGGCCACTCATCACCACTGACCTAAACTGCAATCCCGCTCTGCTGAGTATATCCAGGGGCCGTAATCTGAAAGACCTCTTATTAAGACCAGATATGCCCCCTGGGATAGGGGCACAAGGGAAAAAGACCTGGTTGATGCTGTTGAGAGGATGTTATAAGAGCCTTGGATTCACCATCTGCAGAGCGATGATCACTGGGAAATACTTCTGCCACCCACATAGTGGACGGAAGATATATCTTTAACAAAGACTCATGTACCAGCTTGATCATGTCATCTATTTCTTTAAGTGCCCATGTGGGTTGATATAGTGGAGAAACCTGTGGACTTTTAAAGAACGCATGTCCCAACACCACTATACGCATGTCCCAACACCACCACCTTTGAATATTTTTCTATAATATTTGCATAGGTATTTTTCTATCTTTTATGTGCTAATTAATCTGTTGGGCTATGAGGATCAGCATTCCCTGTACTGTTGTTATGTGAAAAGACGGCCAGTGTAATCAGATAGTTTGTCTATATATACCACTGATGGTTCCATCTAGTTTTTAATGTGTACTGTGTAATTATTTATAATATATGTGATGTATTTTTGTTGGTGTGGTGCTGGGCACTATATGTATGTGTATACCCGGAGCCCATCGGTGGTTGACCGGGCTAATAACTTTGGTGTGCTGCATTGCGTCGTGCATTCCACCAGGATAAAGGTGGAACACATGTACCGGAACTAGAGGAAGATTTGTAGTGCAGAGTGCGCAGCCGCGTGACGTCACCTGTGTTGGAGATAGGCAGCGCGGCTAGAACTATACTCTGGTCACTAGTTCAGTAGAATATGTTCCCATGGGGACGTGTTTGAGGTATGAGGGGTCCCTGAGCTGACCGATGCACATAGCACTTCCAGTTCAGCGTTTGATATGTTAGATGACTTGGAGAGTTGTTTTTTTATGGATGGAAGTTTTATATTAGAGCTGGTAGTTTAGCTATCTTGGGCACCAGAATTTCTATTGATGTTGATGTAATACAGCGGGGCAGTCCAGCGATATTTGCTACTTAAACCTGTTTATTTAAATTGTGGCCTACTTCCTGTATACAAGTGAAGGTGGACGGTGCCATGTGATGGTGTCTGGGTATATATAGGCCAGATTGGGCCTGGGTGTGTTAGGCTTCTTCCACCTCCCAAGTGGGAATACTGGGGTACAGTCGGTATTCCATCTGCCGGCATTTTACCGGCTGTTGGGATTCCGGAGTCGGGATCCTGAACGCCGGTATCCCGACAGCCGGTATATTAACTCTACGAATATGTTAACACAACTATTTATTTATATTATTCATTGCAAAGCACGACACTTTCTTCTGTTTTCACATACACAGTGATCGAAATTGTCTTGGCAGCACATTTCAAATGATTTTATTTATTTACGTATATATACATATTTAATATAACGTAGCGGACCTGGAACAAAATTTTAATAGCGATAAATAATTAAAATTAAACAGTATATTTATTGAAATATGTACAAAGTACAATACATTTTGAAACTAAAATCAATACTAAAATATCTTGCCTGAGGAAGAAACTCATTCTGGAGTATAGGAGAAGCTTTTTGTGGGACCTCAATTAAATATTTTAGTATTGATTTTAGCATCACAATTTGTTTGTGCATTGTAAATGTTTCAAGAATTACTGTATACTATTTATTTATTTATATGTTTGTTTATTTATTTATTTGTCTCCATTATCATTTTGATAATTTTTTTATTTCTTTTGACAATAATACCCTTGAGGGGTTTAAACCATGTATTCTATTTAACCACAATTTTAGGATCACAGGGTATCAAGGACCATTAATAATTTTACCTATACCTATCACCCCTGTACCTAATATATTTTAATATCATCTTGTGGAGAAGTCTCTCCCACAGCAGTTTTCTAGGATTCTAAGAGACCCTGAGGGAATTTAAATTAATGTCCAATGTGCCATGTAATATGCAAATAGGTGAGTGCAATATCATTTGTACTTTACACTCACCCTTGTTGAAATAGATTGCACCATTTGTTCCAAATTGTTCTACATCTTGGATCCTGTTGAAAAATTGACACCTCGACATTGTAAACACAACACAGCCACTGGGGAAAGAGGTGTAAAACTTTTCCAATGCCTATATATTACCTACCATATATGAGCGTGATAACATAAAGATACTGTATTTAAACTCTATCAGTTCAGTACACCCTATGTATGCACTCTTAATTTCTGGTATACATATGGAAAATTGAGGACCCACCCTACACAGACCCCAGGACAAGATCCATCCAGATCCACACATTCCCTTCCATCCTTTATTGGTTTATCATTCTGAGAATCGAGTGAACGACTTCAAAGCTGATTCATCATCCAGATCTTCAATGAACTGATTCATCACACAAGGAATGTTTTTTTCTTTTGTGTTAGGGGGTGTGAATCCTCATCTACTGTATATCTGTGTTGCATGTAATCATAATCAGCGCCTATAGAATTTTAAATTGTCTGTTTCTATTTATCAACCTTAAACCTAGGCAATGGCTTGTGGTGATAAGCCTCTATTACTTTGCAGTATAGACATAGAAACATAGAATGTGATGGCAGATAAGAACCATTTGGCCCATCTAGTCATTTTTTTGTTTACCATATTTTTATCTCAAACCTTATTTGATCCTTATTTCTTTGTAAGGATATCCTTATGTCTATCCCATGCATGTTTAAATTGCTCTGCTGTATTTGCCTCTACCACCTCTGATGTGAGGCTATTCCACTTGTCCACTACCCTTTCTGTGAAGTAATTTTTCCACAAATTTTCTCTAAACCTCCCCCCCTCCAGTCTCAGTGCATGTCCTCGTGTCCTATTGCTTCTCTTCATTTGGAGAATGTTTTCCTCCTGGACATTGTTAAAACCCTTGATTTATTTGAAGTTTCTATCATGTCCCTCCTTTCCCTTCCCTGCTCCAAACTATACATATTGAGATTTTTTTAGTCTTTCTGTTTATGTTTTGTGATGTACTGTAGGCCATGCACCTTTAGTTGCTTTCCTTTGTACAGTCTCTAATATATTAATATACTTCTGAAGATATGGCCTCCAGAACTGAACACAGTATTCTAGATGAGGCCGTACCAATGACCTATACAGTGGCATTATTACTTCTTTCTTTCTGCTGCTGATGATTCCTCTCCCTATGCAACCAAGCATCTGACTAGCCTTCCTCATTGCTTTGTTACAGTGCTTACCTACCTTTAAGTCACCTGAAATAGTGACTCCTAGATCCCTTTCCACCTCAGTAGTTTCCAGTATAGTGCCATTAATACTATATGTAGCCTTTGGATTTTTTAGACCCAAGTGCATGATTTTGCATTTTTTGGCATTAAACTGCAATTACCACACTCTTGACCATTCCTCTAGTCTACCTAGATCCTCAATCATTTGTTTTACCCCACCTGGTGTGTCTACCCTGTTGCATACCTTTGACTCATCTGCAAAAAGGCATACTTTCCCTTTAATGTCATTTGCAATGTCAAATGACCTGGATACTTCTGAGTACTATTACGTACATCTAACTTAAAAAGAAAAAGGGCTAGCTAAAAGTGAAGACCTCACAGAGTAGTAATAAGTGTCTCATCATGAATCTATAGGTGATGTCCTAAGAGCCATCAATTGTGATATATTTAACACTTGTATTCTAGTGTCGTCATTTACATGTTATGTCTATATCTTATTGCTTACATTCATTCTGTATACAGTATGTATATTTTGTATACAATATGTCTGCATTTTACATATACACACTGTCATCTCAGCATTCTTAGCACTATAGTAGCAGTAAACGTTTTAATTTGAAATTGAAATCCAAAAGGAAACTTTCAAAAGATAAACTCTATAGAAAGGATATGAATGATAATGTTTCTGTAACTCACACACATGGACACATCAGGAGGAGAAAGTGGAATATGTAGATGCTATGCATGACCATCAATGCTTAAACTCTTGGCCTAACCCAGAGCCGGCCCTAACCAATATGATGCCCTAGGCAAGATTTTGGCAGGTGCCCCCTAGCACCGCCGCTAGTTCTGCAGGAGATGCCTGGCATGAGTCAGTTGGCAGCTCTGCTAACGTTGGGCGCCTTTTGTTTATGAAAATGCATCATATTATTTGCATTACTATGTGGCTAGGATGCACAAGCAGCTTCTACTGATTAAAATGATATGCAGCATGTCTATATTCTGTGTGCGACTGCGGCTGTATCTGCATACGAAATGCTACATTACAGTGATTTCCAGGAATACACTGCAACGTAGCATTTCGTATGCAGATACAGCCGCAGTCACACACAGAATATAGGCATGCTGTATATCATTTTAATCAGCAGAAGCCCTAGGCATTTGCCTAGTTTGCCTATACCTAAGGCCGGCTCTGGCCTAACCAGCATGTGACACATGGACAATACATTATTCTTTATAGTTTATTTCTCTATGATTGTGGCACAGATCTTTGATCATTACAACTTTTACAAAAAAGGAGATTTTAGGGTATTCTAGAGCTATAGCGCCTGATTCTGAGTTGTGCGCTTTTTCCATACACCCACGGCAGCATGCTTACTATCTTATGATAATGAGCATCCGCCTTTCAATGCTGAAAATCTGTCCATCTTCATGTGGAAGCCTGGGCCAATCACTATTTTTTTCTGTCCACCATTGCAGCTGCCATCTCTAGTATCAGAACTTACACCCACTATATGCTCGCTGTAAAAGATCTATCTGAAAGAGGCGTAGCACCTCGTCCGCATACTTCCAGTCTGTGCGTTCCAGGCTGGACCATACGTTGTTTGTTTGATGGGCTCATTTGGTGATTAGTTGCTGCAGGAGAATAGTAGTATGTGCCTCCCATGGATTCAGTTTGGTCTTTCAAAGTGTGGGTCTTTAAAGACAATTAAATGTGTTCTTCATAATTTGTGTGGTTAGTACCCTCTCTACTTCCAGTTATAGTGTACATGTCTTATTTTGTCTGTACATAGAAAACCAATTTGTGGTTTACTGTATACCTCTAAAGAGAGAATATCTAGTGTCCTATTCATTATCAATGAGTCAGTTACACATGCGTATATGCTACTTTCCACATGTTTTTAGTAGAGATGTGCGGCGGGCACTTTTCGTGTTTTGTGTTTTGGTTCTGGATCTGGATCCCCGCTCGTGTTTTGGATCTGGATTGGTTTTGTCAAAACCACCCTTTCGGGTTTTGTTTTTGGATCTGGATGATTTTGAAACCCCCCCACAAAAACAGCTAAAATCACAGAATTTGGAGGTAATTTTGATCCTACGGTATTATTAATCTCAATAACATTCATTCCCACTCATTTCCAGTCTAGTCTGAGCACCTCACACCTCACAATATTGATTTTAGGCCAAAAGGTTGCACCGAGGTAGCTGGATGACTAAGCTAAGCGGCACAAACACCTGGCCCATCTAGGAGTGGCACTGCAGTGGCAGACAGGATGGCAGTTTTAAAAACTAGGCCCCAAACAGCACACCATGCAAAGGAAAAAAGAGGTGCACCAAGGTTGCTGTATGACTAAGCTAAGTGACACAAGTGTGCGACACAAACACCTGGCCCATCCAGAGCCGGATTAAAGGGGGGTCCCAGGGATACTTCCCCCGGGCCCCCCCTTCCAAAAGAGCCCCCTGTCACACCACAGATCGGATCTCTCTTCCGATCCGATCTGTGGTGCTGTGCTCTCGTCCGCACTGCAGCCGTACAGACAAGACAGCTGAGCGACGGCTCAGCTGTCCAATAATGTATGACCAAAGTAGTCTGCCCCAATGGCTGAGCGGCAGGCTGCTTCACTCATACATGATTGGAGAGCTGAGCCGTCGCTCAGCTGTCTGTGCGGTTGGTGGGGACAGGAGCGCAGTGTGATCGTGCTGTGGCTGGTATGTGACACACACACCGCGCCCCCCCCCCATCCCCCCCCACACACACAAACACACACAGACAGGATGGCACTTTTAAAAATTAGGCCCAAAACAGCACATGAGGCAAAGAAAAAAAAGTGCACCGAGGTTGCTGGATAACTAAGCTAAGCGACAGAAGTATGCGGCACAAACACCTGGCCCATCTAGGAGTGGCACTGCAGTGTCAGACAGGATGGCACTTTTAAAAACTAGGCCCCAGAGAGCAAATTATGCAAAGAAAAACAGAGGTGCAACGAAGTTGCTGGACAACTAAGCTAAGCAACACAAGTGGGCGGCACAAACATCTGGCCCATCTAGGAGTGGCACTGCAGTGGCAGACAGGGTGGCACTTTTAAAAACTAGGTCCCAAACAGCACATCATGCAAATAAGAAAAAGAGGTGCAATGAGGTAGCTGGATGACTAAGCTAAGCGACACAAGTGTGCAGCACATACATCTGGCCAATCTAGGAGTGGCACTGCAGTGTCAGACAAGATGGCAGTTTTAAAAACTAGGCCCCAAACAGCACTCATGCAAAGAAGAAAAATAGGTGCAATGATGTGTAATGTCGAAAGTGGCCCGGAATTTTTCGGCCACCGACAGCATCTCCTGCATGCCCCTGTCATTTTTCAAAAAATTCTGCACTACCAAATTAATTGTATGTGCAAAACATGGGAGGTGCTGGAATTTGCCCAGATGTAATGCACGCACAATATTGGTGGACTTATATGGCAGTACCCCTGGACTTATACAGCAGCGCCACTGGACTTATACGGCAGCACCACTGAACTTATACGGCAGCACCACTGGACTTATATGGCAGCACCGCTGGACTTATACGGCAGTACCACTGGACTGGACTTATACGGTAGTACCCCATGACTTATACGGCAGTACTCCTGGACTTATACGGCAGTACCCCTGGACTTATATGGCAGCACAACTGGACAGGACTTATACGGCAGTACCCCATGACTTATACAGCAGTACCCCTGGACTTATATGGCAGCACCACTGGACTGGACTAATACGGCAGTACCCCTGGATTTATATGGCAGCACCACTGGACTGGACTTATACGGCAGTACCCCTGGACTTATATCGCAGTACACCTGGAGTTATACCGCTGCATCACTGGACTTATATGGCATCACCACTGGACTGGACTTACACAGCAGTACTCCTGGACTTATATGGCAGTACCACTGGACTTATACAGCAGCACCACTGACTTATATGGCAGCACCACTGGACTGGACTTATACGGCAGTACTACTGGACTTATATGGCAGCACCACTGGACTGGACTTATACGGCAGTACAGCTGGACTGGACTTATACGGCAGTACCCCTGGACTTATATGGCAGTACCGATGGACTTATATGGCAGCACCACTGGACTGGACTTATATGGCAGTAACCCTGGACTTATTCTGCAGCACCACTGGACTGGACTTATATGGTAGCACCACTGGATTTATACAGCAGCACCACTTGACTGGACTTATACGACAGTACCTGTGGACTTATATGGCAGTACCGGATGACTTATATGGCAGTACCCCTGAACTTATATGGCAGTACCCCTGAACTTATATGGCAGCACTACTGGACTGGACTTATATGGCAGTACCCCTGGACTTATATGGCAGCACTCCTGGACATATGGCAGCACAAGACACCACCACTGGATTTATGGCAGCACAGTACACCACCACTCTACTGATGCAGCACAACACAGCACCACTAGACTGGACTTATACAGCACAACTGGACTTATACGGCAGTACCCCCGTTCTTATACGACAGTACTGCTGGACTTATACGGCAGTACCTCTGGACTTATACAGCAGCACCACTGGACTTATGGCAGCACAGGACACCACCACTGGACTGATGCAGCACAAGAGAGCACCACTGGACTGGACTTATACAGCACCACTGGACTTATACGGTAGTGCCACTGGACTTACACGGCAGTACCCCTGGACTTATACGGCAGCAGCACTGGACTTATGGCAGAACAGGACACCACCACTGGATTTATGGCAGCACAGGACACCACCACTGGACTGATGCCGCACAAGACACCACCACTAGATTGGATCTATACAGCATCAGCACTGGATTTATGGCAGCACAGGACACCACCACTGGACTGATGCCGCACAAGACACCACCACTAGATTGGATTTATACAGCATCAGCACTGGATTTATGGCAGCACAGGACACCACCACTGGACTTATGGCAGCACAGGACACCACCACTGGACTTATAGCAGCACAGGACACCACCACTGGACTGATGTAACACAAGACAGCACCACTGTAATGATACAAAAGAGCAGGTCGCCACCCCACCCACACGCCATGCCACTTTCCAGCACAGACACTGAGGAGACACGTCCTCTCACTAAACTCTCCTGGACTGGAGTGAAAATGGCGGCGACATGCGGCTTCTTATATAGAATCCAAACCCCGCGAGAATCTGACAGTGGGATTATGATGTTTTGCCTTGTTCTTGTTGACAAGCCTGGCAGGAAAACCCGAGCCCGACTCGGATTCGGATCATGAAGTTCGGGGGTATTCGGTTCTCAAAGAACCGAACCCACTCCTCTCTAGTTTTTAGTATTCATTATTAGGGGCCTGATGGGGCAGCTTTTCAGAGTTTGCTAAATATTAGGCTGCCCCAACGGGCCCCTAATACTGAATACTAAAAACCTATATTCCTGGAGCATGGCCGTGAGCAGGGTTGTGAAAAGGGATCCAATCAGATCACTCCACCCATGCCTGCCCACTACTAATTAGCGGTGTAAGTGTTAGGGATAGCAGTAACAGCTACTTTTCGGAGCAGCTGTCCCCGCACTGGGACAATGCTGAATTGCTACAGTAGTTAAGTATCCAGTGCAGGAAATAGGCCCCATAATTTATAGGCTTCTTTGTCATTCGAATCAGTCCCTTCCTCAATGGAGATTACAAACTATATTCCGTATCACCAGGAGACACATACACCCTAGGGTTACAATTTTGTCAGAACCCAATTGACCTACCAATGGGTCTGGTTCTGAGTTGCACAGAAAAGCGCACGCAGCAGCATGTTTTGGAGGTCACACATCTGAGAGTTTGTGCAAGTGTTTTACAAATTCCTTCCCTTGTGTACAGCTCTGCGGCCTAACATGCAAGAACTGAGACGCCCACTTCTAGCGCCCATTGCATGCTGTAATACTGACTGGTGCGTCCTTATACGCCATCATCATACAAAATCAAGTTTTTTCATCTGATCATAGCTTCCTACGTTTGTGATTGTGCTTGTGGGATTGCATCTACTTGCATTGACCCTTGTCCCAATGTACATGTCCAGAGTCTGTAGTTCAACCCCATATGGCCAACCTGCATTAGGTCAACAGTTACACAAGGTCAAATTGATCAAAAGGTTTACAGGTAAAAAGTAGACAGTGCTTAAGTTTGACAGGTCCAAAAGGTCGACATGATGAAAAAGTCAACATGACAACGGTCAACACACAAATGGTCAACACAAGTTTTTCGGGTTTTTTTTCATGTTTTTGCAAGTTTTGCTTGATTCACTACCCATGTGGACTACGATTGGGAATAGTAACATGCCCGAAGTATGGTGAGTAAGGCAAGCCCAGGAGGGTACACGTTTCCACTAACTGTGCTGAGATATGCTTAAACATAGAAAATGACACCCCTAAAACTTTAAAAACTTGTGTCATCCATTGCCATGTTGACCTTTTTGACCCTGTCGACCTTTTGACCGTGTCGATCCAATGCATGTCAACCATACTGAGTTAACATAATGGATGTCCATCTCGACAGTGTAGATCATCTATACCACGCCCCATTGACACACATGCAACATAATACGCCCACTGAACAACCCATTTTGAGCATACTTACCTATGTTGCTGCCCCCTCCTCCAGAAGGAGGCAGCATTGTAGGTGCATCGGGGCGTGGCCGGCAGCAGGATGGGCGTTCTGGAGGCGTGGCCAACAGGGTAGTGGACAGTCAGAGGGGGCGTGGCATCAGGGTTGCGTCATCGTGGCCCCACCCCTGTTATGCAGTGCCGAGAAAAGAGGCGCTGTATAGTGGGGGCGGAGCTACGATGACGCAATTCAGCGCAAATCAAGTCATCGAACCCCCTCGGACCGCCCACTTGTTCTCTGCTGCGAGCGGCCGAGGATGGGCGTGGAGGGGCAGCACGGAAAGCAAGAGGCTTGCCCACCTTCCTGGCCCACCCGATTTTCGGGAGCCTCCCGGGCATTCCGGGAGGGTAGGCAAGTATGATTTTGAGAACACTACTAACCACCTACCATTCCCCGCCCAGGAATGCCCAGCACTTTTCCACCACTTTTGTGATATTGTCTGAATCAATCGCAGCAGCACTTGTGTACATACATCCTGTGTAACCCATGCATTGAAGTGGTTTCAGAATCTTTTACATATGTGCAGTTGTAAGTAATCGCTAACTATATGAACACTGGCATTGTGTGCCACTCAGAATCAGGTTTTCGGAGTGTGGGAGGAGGGATATATGAATGTTGTCTTTTGGGCACAGCAATAAGAGCAAGCTTATAATATTTATGTAAAATTAGAGTGTCAGTTTTTTTATTTGATGCATATTAATTTATTCCTAGTGCTTATCCCAGTCTTCATCTTTCCAAATTCCTCTCATTTCCTTTATGAAAGCCATCACAAAGAGAGGGTAATGATATAGGTCTTATTCTGGTTAGTGATATCGAAGGTCATTCCGAGTTGACCGCTCGCTGACGATTTTCGCAGCGCAGTGATCAGGTAAAAAAACGGCTAGACTGCGTATGCGCCACAATGCGTACGTGCATTGTACAGTTACAAAGAGCATCGTTGCTGTGCAATGGTTCTAGTATTGCACAGCCGATCGCAAGGAGATTGACAGGAAGAGGGCGTTTATGGGTGTCAACTGACCGTTTTCTGGGAGTGGTTGGGAAAACACAGGCATGTCCAGTAGTGATGAGCGGGTTCGGTTCCTCGGAATCCGAACCCCCCCGAACTTCAGCCTTTTTACACGGGTCCGAGGCAGATTCGAACCTTCCCGCCTTGCTCGGCTAACCCGAGCGCGCCCGAACGTCATCATCCCGCTGTCGGATTCTCGCGAGGCTCGAATTCTATTGCGAGACTCGGATTCTATATAAGGAGCCGCGCGTCGCCGCCATTTTCACACGTGCATTGAGATTGATAGGGAGAGGACGTGGCTGGCGTCCTCTCCGTTTATAGAGAAGAGAGTAGAGAGTTAGAGACACTATTTAGTATTTACTAATTTTGGGGAGCATATTAGGACTGGAGTACTACTACTTGCTGATAGTGTGACCATTGACCACCAGTTTAATTAATCCGTTCTCTGCCTGAAAAAAAACGATACACAGTGTGACACAGTCACATACCATATCTGTGCTCAGCCTCAGTGTGCTGCATCATCATATGTAATACTGTATATCTGACTGTGCTGAGTGCTCACTGCTCACACAGCTTAATTGTGGGGGAGACTGGGGAGCAGTTAGAGCAGGAGTACATAAATAATATATTTTAAGTACAGTGCACACTTTTGCTGCCAGAGTGCCACACTGCCAGTGTGACTGACCAGTGACCACACTGACCACCAGTATATTGTGATTGTCTGCTTAGGACGGAGTACTACTTGCTGATAGTGTGACCAGTGACCAGTGACCACCACCAGTTTAATTAATCCGTTCTCTGCCTGAAAAAAAAACGATACACAGTGTGACACAGTCACATACCATATCTGTGCTCAGCCCAGTGTGCTGCATCATATGTAATACTGTATATCATTATCTGACTGTGCTGAGTGCTCACTGCTCACACAGCTTAATAGTGGGGGAGACTGGGGAGCAGTTATAGCAGGAGTACATATTTTAAGTACAGTGCACACTTTTGCTGTCAGAGTGACACTGCCAGTGTGACTGACCAGTGACCACTGACCACCAGTATATTGTGATTGTCTGCTGACCACCAGTATATTGTGATTGTCTGCCTGAAAAAGTTAAACACTCGTCGTGTGGTGTTTTTATAAACGCATTCTGCAGACAGTGTCCAGCAGGTCCGTCATTACATAATATATACCTGTCCGGCTGCAGTACTAGTGTGATATATATATATATTTTAATTTTATCTCATTATCATCCAGTCTATATTAGCAGCAGACACAGTACGGTAGTCCACGGCTGTAGCTACCTCTGTGTCGGCAGTCGCTTGTCCATCCATAATTGTATACCACCTACCCGTGGTTTTTTTTTCTATCTTCTTGATACTAGTAGCTTACTTTAGGAGTCTGCAGTGCTGACAGACAGTGTCCAGCAGGTCCGTCATTACATAATATATATACCTGTCCGGCTGCAGTACTAGTGTGATATATATATATATTTTATTTTTATCTCATTATCATCCAGTCTATATTAGCAGCAGACACAGTACGGTAGTCCACGGCTGTAGCTACCTCTGTGTCGGCAGTCGCTCGTCCATCCATAATTGTATACCACCTACCCGTGGTTTTTTTCCTATCTTCTTGATACTAGTAGCTTACTTTAGGAGTCTGCAGTGCTGACAGACAGTGTCCAGCAGGTCCGTCATTACATAATATATATACCTGTCCGGCTGCAGTACTAGTGTGATATATATATATATTTTATTTTTATCTCATTATCATCCAGTCTATATTAGCAGCAGACACAGTACGGTAGTCCACGGCTGTAGCTACCTCTGTGTCGGCAGTCGCTCGTCCATCCATAATTGTATACCACCTACCCGTGTTTTTTTTTTCTATCTTCTTGATACTAGTAGCTTACTTTAGGAGTCTGCAGTGCTGACAGACAGTGTCCGGCAGGTCCGTCATTACATAATATATATACCTGTCCGGCTGCAGTACTAGTGTGATATATATATATATTTTATTTTTATCTCATTATCATCCAGTCTATATTAGCAGCAGACACAGTACGGTAGTCCACGGCTGTAGCTACCTCTGTGTCGGCAGTCGCTCGTCCATCCATAATTGTATACCACCTACCCGTGGTTTTTTTTTCTATCTTCTTGATACTAGTAGCTTACTTTAGGAGTCTGCAGTGCTGACAGACAGTGTCCAGCAGGTCCGTCATTACATAATATATATACCTGTCCGGCTGCAGTACTAGTGTGATATATATATATATATATATTATTTTTATCTCATTATCATCCAGTCTATATTAGCAGCAGACACAGTACGGTAGTCCACGGCTGTAGCTACCTCTGTGTCGGCAGTCGCTCGTCCATCCATAAGTATACTAGTATCCATCCATCTCCATTGTTTACCTGAGGTGCCTTTTAGTTGTGCCTATTAAAATATGGAGAACAAAAATGTTGAGGTTCCAAAAATAGGGAAAGATCAAGATCGACTTCCACCTCGTGCTGAAGCTGCTGCCACTAGTCATGGCCGAGACGATGAATTTCCATCAACGTCGTCTGCCAAGGCCGATGCCCAATGTCATAGTACAGAGCATGTAAAATCCAAAACACCAAATATCAGTAAAAAAAGGACTCAAAAATCTAAAATAAAATTGTCGGAGGAGAAGCGTAAACTTGCCAATATGCCATTTACCACACGGAGTGGCAAGGAACGGCTGAGGCCCTGGCCTATGTTCATGGCTAGTGGTTCAGCTTCACATGAGGATGGAAGCACTCAGCCTCTCGCTAGAAAAATGAAAAGACTCAAGCTGGCAAAAGCACAGCAAAGAACCGTGCGTTCTTCGAAATCCCAAATCCACAAGGAGAGTCCAATTGTGTCGGTTGCGATGCCTGACCTTCCCAACACTGGACGTGAAAAGCATGCGCCTTCCACCATTTGCACGCCCCCTGCAAGTGCTGGAAGGAGCACCCGCAGTCCAGTTCCTGATAGTCAGATTGAAGATGTCAGTGTTGAAGTACACCAGGATGAGGAGGATATGGGTGTTGCTGGCGCTGGGGAGGAAATTGACAAGAAGGATTCTGATGGTGAGGTGGTTTGTTTAAGTCAGGCACCCGGGGAGACACCTGTTGTCCGTGGGAGGAATATGGCCGTTGACATGCCTGGTGAAAATACCAAAAAAATCAGCTCTTCGGTGTGGAAGTATTTCAACAGAAATGCGGACAACATTTGTCAAGCCGTGTGTTGCCTTTGTCAAGCTGTAATAAGTAGGGGTAAGGACGTTAACCACCTCGGAACATCCTCCCTTATACGTCACCTGCAGCGCATTCATAATAAGTCAGTGACAAGTTCAAAAACTTTGGGCGACAGCGGAAGCAGTCCACTGACCAGTAAATCCCTTCCTCTTGTAACCAAGCTCACGCAAACCACCCCACCAACTCCCTTAGTGTCAATTTCCTCCTTCCCCAGGAATGCCAATAGTCCTGCAGGCCATGTCACTGGCAATTCTGACGAGTCCTCTCCTGCCTGGGATTCCTCCGATGCATCCTTGCGTGTAACGCCTACTGCTGCTGGCGCTGCTGTTGTTGCTGCTGGGAGTCGATGGTCATCCCAGAGGGGAAGTCGTAAGCCCACTTGTACTACTTCCAGTAAGCAATTGACTGTCCAACAGTCCTTTGCGAGGAAGATGAAATATCACAGCAGTCATCCTGCTGCAAAGCGGATAACTGAGGCCTTGGCATCCTGGGTGGTGAGAAACGTGGTTCCGGTATCCATCATTACTGCAGAGCCAACTAGAGACTTGTTGGAGGTACTGTGTCCCCGGTACCAAATACCATCTAGGTTCCATTTCTCTAGGCAGGCGATACCGAAAATGTACACAGACCTCAGAAAAAGACTCACCAGTGTCCTAAAAAATGCAGCTGTACCCAATGTCCACTTAACCACGGACATGTGGACAAGTGGAGCAGGGCAGGGTCAGGACTATATGACTGTGGCAGCCCACTGGGTAGATGTATGGACTCCCGCCGCAAGAACAGCAGCGGCGGCACCAGTAGCAGCATCTCGCAAACGCCAACTCTTTCCTAGGCAGGCTACGCTTTGTATCACCGGTTTCCAGAATACGCACACAGCTGAAAACCTCTTACGGCAACTGAGGAAGATCATCGCGGAATGGCTTACCCCAATTGGACTCTCCTGTGGATTTGTGGCATCGGACAACGCCAGCAATATTGTGTGTGCATTAAATATGGGCAAATTCCAGCACGTCCCATGTTTTGCACATACCTTGAATTTGGTGGTGCAGAATTATTTAAAAAACGAGAGGGGCGTGCAAGAGATGCTGTCGGTGGCCAGAAGAATTGCGGGACAAATGCTCCAACGCGTTTCGGCCCTTGGGGGCCTTCCTCTGGGAGAAAGAGGAAGGCCCCCAAGGGCCGAAACGCGTTGGAGCATTTCCCTACACCATCCACAACAGCTGCACGACCGGACAGAAGGAGCGGAACAAAAGACGGAACCCGGTCACGTGACTGAAGACCAGGAAGTGTCTGCAGATCACGGACGACGGCCAAGCATCGAGGAGACAGCCTGCCGCTGACACATCCAGCAAGGGAGAAGGAGATCTGAGGTGAGTCTCTGTAGGTGGGGGAAGTGCGGCAACGAACCACTCTGAGAGTGGTCGCAGTGCGTGCATCTCCCCCTCCAAGACAGGCACCGAACCCAGGCTGACAAGCCTCCGACCTGTGACAGAACACAGTCACAGTGACGGCGGCAGAAGCAGGGGGAGGCAGACCAGTCCAGAGTCCCCTTTTATTCTCACGCACCTTCCACTGCTGCATAATTGTCAGTAGCAGAATGTCATTTTAAACAAGTGCACACAGTTCACACCAGCGGGACGCCGCGGTTTGAATTATATCAAATAGACACTTTTCTTCATTTTCATTTTTTTCTTCGTTTTTTCATTCATTCATTTTTTTCATTCATTCATTTTTTCATTTCATTTTTTACATTTTTTTCAACATTTTTTTCATAATTTTTTTCATTTTTTTTCATTTTTTTCATTTTTCCATTTTTTCTTTTCATTTTCTGTATTCATAATTTCACTGTATATGGACTTCATCATTATACCTAGAATCAAGCATGCTTATGCACAACTAGTTAGAAGGCTTTACACAGCCAAATAGATTGCAATCATATTATTCGGGACTATCATTTATTGTTATTAAAATAAATATCACTTTGATAATCAATTAAGCATCTCACCATTTATTACACCAGGGTAGATACATGCAAATCTAAAACCGGGGGTGAGCGCAGTGTGAAAAAATTCTCTGCTTTTCAACCCTATATATGCTTCAGAGGTTGGAGGAGCAGCAAAAGGCCATTCAAGCCTATACAATTGAGCACGATATAGGAGGTGGAATGCACCTGTCTCAAGCGCAGTGGAGAATGATTTCAACGTTGTGCAAGGTTCTGCTGCCCTTTGAACTTGCCACACGTGAAGTCAGTTCAGACACTGCCAGCCTGAGTCAGGTCATTCCCCTCATCAGGCTTTTGCAGAAGAAGCTGGAGACATTGAAGGAGGAGCTAACACAGAGCGATTCCGCTAGGCATGTGGGACTTGTGGATGGAGCCCTTAATTCGCTTAACAAGGATTCACGGGTGGTCAATCTGTTGAAATCAGAGCACTACATTTTGGCCACCGTGCTCGATCCTAGATTTAAAACCTACCTTGGATCTCTCTTTCCGGCAGACACAAGTCTACAGGGGTTCAAAGAACTGCTGGTGAGAAAATTGTTAAGTCAAGCGGAACGCGACCTGTCAACATCTCCTCCTTCACATTCTCCCGCAACTGGGGGTGCGAGGAAAAGGCTCAGAATTCCGAGCCCACCAGCTGGCGGTGATGCAGGTCAGTCTGGAGCGACTGCTGATGCTGACATCTGGTCCGGACTGAAGGACCTGCCAACGATTACGGACATGTCGTCTACTGGCACTGCATATGATTCTCTCCCCATTGAAAGAATGGTGGAGGATTATATGAGTGACCGCATCCAAGTAGGCACGTCAGACAGTCCGTACTTATACTGGCAGGAAAAAGAGGCAATTTGGAGGCCCTTGCACAAACTGGCTTTATTCTACCTAAGTTGCCCTCCCACAAGTGTGTACTCCGAAAGAGTGTTTAGTGCCGCCGCTCACCTTGTCAGCAATCGGCGTACGAGGTTACTTCCAGAAAATGTGGAGAAGATGATGTTCATTAAAATTAATTATAATCAATTCCTCTGTGGAGACATTGACCAGCAGCAATTGCCTCCACAAAGTACACAGGGAGCTGAGATGGTGGATTCCAGTGGGGACGAATTGATAATCTGTGAGGAGGGGGATGTACACGGTGATATATCGGAGGATGATGATGAGGTGGACATCTTGCCTCTGTAGAGCCAGTTTGTGCAAGGAGAGATTAATTGCTTCTTTTTTGGTGGGGGTCCAAACCAACCCGTCATTTCAGTCACAGTCGTGTGGCAGACCCTGTCACTGAAATGATGGGTTGGTTAAAGTGTGCATGTCCTGTTTATACAACATAAGGGTGGGTGGGAGGGCCCAAGGACAATTCCATCTTGCACCTCTTTTTTCTTTCATTTTTCTTTGCGTCATGTGCTGTTTGGGGAGTGTTTTTTGGAAGGGCCATCCTGCGTGACACTGCAGTGCCACTCCTAGATGGGCCAGGTGTTTGTGTCGGCCACTAGGGTCGCTTAGCTTACTCACACAGCTACCTCATTGCGCCTCTTTTTTTCTTTGCGTCATGTGCTGTTTGGGGAGTGTTTTTTGGAAGGGCCATCCTGCGTGACACTGCAGTGCCACTCCTAGATGGGCCAGGTGTTTGTGTCGGCCACTAGGGTCGCTTAGCTTACTCTCACAGCTACCTCATTGCGCCTCTTTTTTTCTTTGCGTCATGTGCTGTTTGGGGAGTGTTTTTTGGAAGGGCCATCCTGCGTGACACTGCAGTGCCACTCCTAGATGGGCCAGGTGTTTGTGTCGGCCACTAGGGTCGCTTAGCTTACTCACACAGCTACCTCATTGCGCCTCTTTTTTTCTTTGCGTCATGTGCTGTTTGGGGAGTGTTTTTTGGAAGGGCCATCCTGCGTGACACTGCAGTGCCACTCCTAGATGGGCCAGGTGTTTGTGTCGGCCACTAAGGTCGCTTAGCTTACTCACACAGCTACCTCATTGCGCCTCTTTTTTTCTTTGCGTCATGTGCTGTTTGGGGAGTGTTTTTTGGAAGGGCCATCCTGCGTGACACTGCAGTGCCACTCCTAGATGGGCCAGGTGTTTGTGTCGGCCACTAGGGTCGCTTATCTTACTCACACAGCTACCTCATTGCGCCTCTTTTTTTCTTTGCGTCATGTGCTGTTTGGGGAGTGTTTTTTGGAAGGGCCATCCTGCGTGACACTGCAGTGCCACTCCTAGATGGGCCAGGTGTTTGTGTCGGCCACTAGGGTCGCTTAGCTTGCTCACACAGCTACCTCATTGCGCCTCTTTTTTTCTTTGCGTCATGTGCTGTTTGGGGAGTGTTTTTTGGAAGGGCCATCCTGCGTGACACTGCAGTGCCACTCCTAGATGGGCCAGGTGTTTGTGTCGGCCACTAGGGTCGCTTAGCTTACTCACACAGCTACCTCATTGCGCCTCTTTTTTTCTTTGCGTCATGTGCTGTTTGGGGAGTGTTTTTTGGAAGGGCCATCCTGCGTGACACTGCAGTGCCACTCCTAGATGGGCCAGGTGTTTGTGTCGGCCACTTGGGTCGCTTAGCTTAGTCATCCAGCGACCTCGGTGCAAATTTTAGGACTAAAAATAATATTGTGAGGTGTGAGGTGTTCAGAATAGACTGAAAATGAGTGGAAATTATGGTTTTTGAGGTTAATAATACTTTAGGATCAAAATGACCCCCAAATTCTATGATTTAAGCTGTTTTTTAGGGTTTTTTGAAAAAAACACCCGAATACAAAACACACCCGAATCCGACAAAAAAAATTCGGTGAGGTTTTGCCAAAACGCGGTCGAACCCAAAACACGGCCGCGGAACCGAACCCAAAACCAAAACACAAAACCCGAAAAATTTCAAGTGCACATCTCCAATGTCCAGGCGTTTGCAGGGCGGGTGTCTGACGTCAATTCCGGGACCTCCGTCGTTGGATTCATTGTACAGGATAAATAACCACAGGGCTAGTCTTGTTTTGCACAAAATGTTTTTGTAACGCTCGGCTGCAAAGGCGCTCGCACACTTGCAAAGCAAAAATACACTCCCCCATGGGCGGCGACAATGCGTTTGCACGGCTGCTAAAAGTAGCTAGCGAGCGATCAACTCGGAATGACCCCCATCGCCTCTCCCTCTGTCATAGTTGGTGCTGCACTCTCCATCTTTCTCTCACTAAAAGGGATAGAGAGGTCACTATTGACAAGAACTCAGCAAAGCATTACAAATGTTTTGATACTTTTAGGCTAATTTATCTTTTAAATCCAACTGAAGCATTTTACAAAAATAAACAACCAGTCTGGAAAAGCCCCAGATGACAAATGAAATAGGAAATTCCTACAGACGCAATATAAAAACAGCACAAAGGCTAAGTTCACACAGGTGTTTTCTCTGGTGCACAGGTACACTGGAGCGTGAAAAGCAAAGCAAACACAGTATTTCACACTCCCATTCACTCAATTGCACTCCTGTAAAAGGCATCAGTGTGAACATTTCCTAACTTGATCCTAATACTTACACATTGGCAACAATAGTTACAGAACTAGTGGCTGATACATAGGTGGATACAAGTCCATTTTCCAGATGGATCTTGGGATTTTGTGCATTCACAGGCTTTGCAAATGGGGTGTTGGGGATGCTGGCCTCACCCGGATGTCATCCACGGAGGGGGTGACACCAAAATGCTAGCTCCTCCGCAGTGACAGGAGCTGGGTGCTGCAGTGTGACTTTATCCTGCAGCAAGCGGCTCCTGTCACTGAGAAGGAGTCGGCATTGTAGGCATAAGTCTCCAGGGGCAGCCGAGCATGTCCAGGGATGCTGGACATGTTCCTGGAGTGATGTAATCGGGGGGGAGGGGTGCCCATAGGTCATGCCTCTTAGTAACATCAGTGTGGACTCCTGCGAGGTCACACCCTTCTCTTTTTCGCGTGTGTGCTTCTACAACGTGTGAGGGGGTTACAATTGTCCACATCAGGTGTCACCAACCCCGGTGCCGCCACTGTGTGCACTGTACGTGTTATGTAGCCAAGCATACACAATTATGAGCATAGGCATTCAGAGTTGCACAAAAGTCAGTCGCATCTTCCCTTGTAGCTGAAGGGATGTACCTAGTTGTCATGGACATGTAGATGGATTTGTAGGCTGTTCAGAGTTATGAGTTCTCTTAAATCTGTCTTATTTTGGCCAGATTTCTTACACCAGATGTAGGTTGGTGCAAATGCGTGTTGATAATAATGTCAGCTACATCCACAAGCGGATGGTTAGGTACAATTGCATAGTTGCCTGAAACTCAGTATGTTAGCATTAACTAATGTGAAACTCTGAATAGGCGTGCAAACGGGGGGGTACCTTGTGCGCACAGGCATCCCTAATGTCCACCACCCAACTCCCCGCACACACACACCTGCTGCCGCCGATTTCCATCTTTGATGCTGAGGGGAGGAGAACGCAGTGGGCATCTCTCCTGTCCCTCACTGTGCCCATCTCTGGCAGTCATTTAAAATGATTCTCGGCTGTCAGCCAATCAGAGTTCGCAGATTGGCTCTTGATTAGCTGTCGGCCCGTAAGCTTTGAATGGCTCACTAGCCAGTGCCATGTTTCAAATGGCCGCCGGAGACGGGGACACAGTGAGTGAAGCAAAAAAGAGACGCACGCTGTGCTCTCCTCCCCTCAGCATCAGGGACGGGAATAGTCGGCAGCAGAGGAGGGTGAACACAAATGAGGGCATTTGTGTATCTGGCACCACTGGGTGTATATATGTATCTGGCACCACTTGGGGCATATATGTATCTGGCATCACTAGGGGCATATGTGTATCTGGCACCATTGGGGGCATATATGTATCTGGCACCACTGGGGGCATATGTGTATCTTGCACCACTGGGAGCATTGTGTAAGGGGCACTACTGGGGGCATATGTGTATCTTGAACCACTGGTGGCATATATGTATCTGGCATCGTTGAGGGCATTTGTGTATCTGGCACCACTGGGGGCATATGTGTATCTGGCACCACTTGGGGCATATATGTATCTGGCACCACTGGGCGCACATGTATATCTCGCACCACTATGATCATTGTGTAAGGGGCACCGCTGGGTACATATGCGTATATGGCACCACCGGGGACATATGTGTATCTGGCACCACTGGGGGCATATGTGTATCTGGCACTTTGTGGCACTTGGTTGTGAAAAACCACCATACAGTGTACTGTAAGTAAGGTGCATATGAAATGGAAAGGAATGCTCCCAGAGTGAGGAGAAACAGGGTCATGGGGGTCATTCCGAGTTGATTGCTCGCTGCCTTTTTTTGCAGCGCAGCGATCAGGTAAAAAAATGGCAAAAACTGCGCATGCGTATGCGCACGTGCGTCATATGGGCGTAAAGAGCATCGCTGCTGTGCACTGCATCTAACGAAGATTCCATTTGCACAGCCGATCGCAAGGAGATTGAAAGAAAGAGGACGTTTATGGGTGTGAACTGACCGTTTTCTGGGAGTGTTTGGGAAAACGCAGGCATGTCCAGGAGTTTGCAGGGTGGGTATCTGACGTCAATTCCAGGACCTCCGTCGCTGCAATCATCGCACAGAATAAGTAACTACAGGGCTGGTCTTGATTTGCACAAAATGTTTTTGTACCACTTGGCTGCACAGGCGTTCGCACACTTGCAAAGCGAAGACACACTCCCCCGTGGGTGGCGACTATGCATTTGCAAGGCTGCTAAAATTAGCTAGCGAGCGATCAACTCGGAATGACCCCCGGAAGGACACAGTCATATTTGCTGTGGCCAAGCCCCTTGTGGTATGTGATTTATATAGCTTTGAGTGCCAATAGGCGGTGTTAGACACACCCAATAGGCGGTGCTAGATATGCCCAGTAGACGGTGATAAACACACTGTTCCGACGGGGCACCGCCTAATAAAATGTTCTGCGCACACCTATGAATTGGACCCTAATGTTTATTTGCAATTTCAGTACACACTAACACTGAAACTGTGGTACAGGTGTTAAGGGAATATAGTTTGCATCCCGACCCTTAGAATGCTGGCAGTCAGAAGACCGAATTCGGTATCCCGACACCTGTCAGAATCCCAATGCCGGAATCCCAACAGTCATAATCCCAAACGTATGTATGCCACAGAGGGTTAGGGTTAGGATGATTTTAGCTGTTTTTAGAATTATTTTAAAAATTTGAATCAAAACCAAAACATGTGAGAGTGGCTATGACAAAACCGGAAACCAAAAACAAAACACAGAGGGTGGTTTTGGCAAAACCAAAATCTAAACATGGTGGTCTGTGCACATCTCATTTGGTAATAACATTTAAAATATTAGAAAGATATGAATCGGGGTCTTAGCCCTGCAGCTGTACTCAGTGCTGTCACATAATTTTTCTCCATAGTAGTATTCCCATGCTACTCAAACATGTTTGTAAATAAAATAACACCCCTTTTACACCAAATTCCCGGGTATGACCCAGGACTTGAAACACGGTTCCAAGCCAGGTCAGACCTGGGACTCCCCCCTTTTATGCCGCAGTCCCGATCCAGGATATTCCCGGATTGGCACCGTTTACACTGCACCCGGGTGCAGTGTCTTGTGGGCCGGCGCTTGTCCAGTCACCATACACCTTCACCACAGCAGCATGCAAATAGTTCACAAATTGCGCTGTTTCAGAAATACTGCCACCCTTGGCCCAAAAGTCGATAATCATCCCTTTTTCAACTCAGATAAATCGCCCCTTTTACCCATGACAGCAACGAGTGATATGTGTGCCACTGGCCTATCACACACCTTATATACCCACCAAGCTAGCGCACGACACGTGACGTACTTCATGTGCTACGCGCTGCCGACATCAAATGTGGGAAGTGGTCATAATAATGTGACTCAACCGTGTATATTCAGTACTGGGTCACTAAGAACTAGTCAAGGCATATTACAGATGGTCACAAGGGACTGGTTTCTGTATTGTACAGTTGTCTTGGTCACCAGTAATGTGCTTTATATTATAAATTAGCCACCAGAAAATAGGGCCTATATTTTACACTAACCAGTAGAGATTTCAAAGGCGAAGGGTGGAGGGCGTGTTTTGGTACTTTCACTAACAATGTTGGGTCAACGCTGGATTTAGCGAGTGTGAGCACCATTGCCTCCAATGTCTTAATAATAATAATAGCAGTGGCCAATAAGTCTCACTCCAAAGGGGGGAAAGGGTACACTGTGCCACTTGCCCTGCCTCTGATTGTAATAATAAATTAAGTGGGAGGTCTGGGAGACCAAATACTACATTAATTTGTTATATGTAATAAGTTAACTGTGCAACTGATTTATAGTGTTTTAGAAGGTTGCTATGCAACAAATACATTTTTAAAGACTTAATTGAATACTATGCCACAAACCAACTTTTTTTTACATTTAGTCCATAGAATGGAAAACTAAATAAGGAAAGGTTTATATACATGGTTTTCAAACAAGAAACATATGTTGGACCCAAAACAGGATATGACAGCTGCGCTTACAGTATGTGTATTGCTTACAGTACAGTATGTGCACATATTTCACATGTAAAGCTGTGAAGTTAGTTTGTGTATTGCATACAATGACAAGAGCTTGTGAAAGCAGTCACTCTCACACACTTTCCTCAGACAGTATATCAACACCAGGGTTCTATCTCTTTCCACTGTCTAGACTCTTGTATTGCATATTTTCTGCCACCACTGCCCGTCATGTGTTTCCTGAAAATATTTATTACAGGTGTGACATATGGTTCTTTGATTAATAGTGACAAAATACAGGATTATTTGGAATTACTTTTAACTTGATAATGTGCACAGACACGTCTATGTGTCCTATATAGGAATGATAGTTATATTTATTAGGATAAAATCATTTTTAAACTGTATATACAGGTATACCTTACTAATGCAAAAAAAACAAAGATGAAGCACTTGTTCTATAGCTCTGTAAGTCTTCATATCAGCTAATGGTCTTCTTACCTAACACTACAAAGCAGCTGATACATTTTACAAGCTCATTTAAGTTATTTACCTCAAGAAATAGACATCACAAATTTTATAGAGTTTTAGTAGACTCATCCATCTTTTTATGGGGCAAAAATATCAATCATCATAGCTCCTGAAGAAGGGGACAGACCCAACCGTTGACCATTCTTTGGGGTATTATTCCAAGACACTCAGAGAGTGAAAACAGTTTTGACTATTAATGAACTTACCTGTCCCAAAAAACAAGGTCCATAAATATATACAACCGAAGGGCAGAGCCAACTAATTATTGTCTTTTATTTATAGCCTGGGATAGGTTGAGTTTATGATGTGTCTTGTGAGTTTATAATCTGTGGATTACATTACTTCAGCTTTTCCTGAATTTGCCACCATCTCTCCCTATAGTGATAGGATAAAAAAAAAGACACGTTTTGAAGGACAGTTTAAATTCAGTCGAAAAAATAAGATTTTAAACCTACCGGTAAATCTTTTTCTCGTAGAGGATGCTGGGGACTCCGTAAGGACCATGGGGATAGACGGGCTCCGCAGGAGACATGGGCACTTTAAGAAAGACTTTAGATCTGGTGTGCACTGGCTCCTCCCTCTATGCCCCTCCTCCAGACCTCAGTTAGAGAAACTGTGCCCAGAGGAGACGGACAGTACGAGGAAAGGATTTTTGTTAATCCAAGGACAAGATTCATAACAGCCACACCAATCACACCGTATAACTTGTGATATACTATCTAGTTAACAGTATGAAAAAAAAACATAGCATCGGTCCAAAACTGATGAAACTATAACATAACCCTTATGTAAGCAATAACTATATACAAGTCTTGCAGAAGTAGTCCGCACTTGAGACGGGCGCCCAGCATCCTCTACGGACTACGGACTACGAGAAAAAGATTTACCGGTAGGTTTAAAATCTTATTTTTTCTAACGTCCTAGAGGATGCTGGGGACTCCGTAAGGACCATGGGGATTATACCAAAGCTCCCAAACGGGCGGGAGAGTGCGGATGACTCTGCAGCACCGATTGAGCAAACAGCCAGGGTATCAAACTTATAGAACTTTGCAAAGGTGTTTGACCCCGACCAAGTAGCAGCTCGGCACAGCTGTAGTGCCGAGACCCTTCGGGCAGCCGCCCAAGAAGAGCCCACCTTCCTAATGGAATGGGCCTTAACCGATTTTTGAAAGGATGAAACCACATTTGGCAGGAATTGAGGACGGGTCCGCAATTCCACTCTATCCATATGGAAAACCAGATAGGGGCTTTTATGTGATAAAGCCGCTAATTCCGACACTCGCCTAGCCAAAGCCAAGGCTAATAACATGACCACCTTCCAAGTGAGATTTTTCATCTCCACCATTTTAAGTGGTTCAAACCAGTGTGACTTAATGAAACTTAACACCACGGTAAGGTCCCAAGGCGTCACCGGAGGTACAAAAGGAGGCTGAATATGCAGTACTCCCTTCACAAAAGTTTGTACTTCAGGGAGAGAGGCCAATTCCTTTTGAAAGAAAATGGATAAGGCCGAATCTGAACCTTAATAGATCCTAATTTTAGGCCGAAATTCACTCCAGTTTGCAGGAAGTGAAGGAAACGGCCCAGATGGAATTCTTCCGTAGGAGCATTCCTGGCCTCACACCAAGAAACATATTTTCGCCATATACGGTGATAATGTTTAGATGTCATGTCCTTCCTAGCCTTTATTAGCGTAGGAATGACCTCATCCGGAACACCCTTATCCGCTAGGATCCGGCGTTCAACCGCCATGCCGTCCAACGCAGCCGCGGTAAGTCTTGGAACAGGCAGGGCCCCTGTTGCAACAGGTCCTGTCTTAGAGGAAGAGGCCACGGATCTTCTGTGAGCATTTCTTGCAGATCCGGATACCAGGTCCTTCGTGGCCAATCTGGAACAATGAGGATTGTTCTCATTCCTCTCCCTCCTACCATTCTCGACACCTTGGGTATGAGAGGAAGAGGGGGAAATACATAGACCGACTTGAACACCCACGGTGTCACTAAGGCATCTACAGCTACTGCCTGAGGGTCTCTTGACCTGGTGCAATACCTCTGTAGCTTCTTGTTGAGGCAGGACGCCATCTGTCTATCTGTGGCAGTTCCCACTGACTTGCAATCTGTGTGAAGGCTTCCTAAAGAAGTCCTCTCTTGGATGCAGGTCGTGTTTGCTGAGGAAGTCTGCTTCTCAGTTGTCCACTCCCGGAATGAACTGCTGAAAATGCGCGTACATGATTTTCCGCCCAGCGGAGAATCCTGGTGGCTTCTGCCATTTCCACTCTGCTCTTTGTGCCGCCTTGGCGGTTTACATGAGCCACTGCGGTGATGTTGTTTGACTTGATCAGAACCAGTAGGTCGCGTAGCAATGTTTCCGCTTGTCGAAGGGCGTTGTATATGGCCCTCAGCTCCAGGATGTTGATTTGAATACAAGTTTTTTGACTTGACCCAAAGACCTTGGAAGTTTCTTCCCTGTGTGACTGCTCCCCCACCTCGGAGGCTCGCGTCCGTGGCTACCAGAATCCAGTCCTGGATGGCGAACCTGTGACCCTGCAGAAGGTGAGCACTATGCAGCCACCATAGGAGAGACACCCTGGCCCCAGGGGACAGGGTGATTAACTGATGTATCTGCAGATGTGATCCGGACCACTTGTTCCGTAGATCCCATTGGAAAGTCCGCGCATGGAACCTGCCGAAGGGAATGGCCCCGTAAGATGCCACCATCTTTCCCAGGACCCGAGTGCAGTGATGCACTGACACCTGTTTTGGCTTTAACAGTTTTTTTTACCAGAGTCATTAGTTCCTGGGCCTTCCCTATCGGAAGATAAACCTATTTCTGGTCCGTATTCAGAATCATACCCAAGAAGGGCAGACGAGTCATAGGAACCAACTGTGACTTCGGGATATTGAGAATCCAGCCGAGTTGCTGTGACACCTTCAGCGAAAGTGACACGCTGTTCAACAACTGCTCTTTTGATCTCGCCCTTATTAGGAGATCGTCCAAGTATGGAATAGTTGTGACTCCTTGCTTGCGTAGGAGCACCACCATTTCCGCCAATTACCCTGAAATTGGTAATGACAATACTGTACCGTAATTCTCAGGTACGCCTGATGGGGTGGATAAACGGGAACATGAAGGTATGCAGCCTTTATGTCTAGATACACCATAAAATCCCCCCCTTCCAGGCTGGCGATGATCGCTCTGAGCCATTCCACCTTGAATTTGAACCTTTTTATGTATAGGTTCAGAGATTTTAATTTTAAAATAGGTCTGACCGAACCGTCCGGTTTCGGGACTACAGCCAAGGTTGAGTAATATCCCCTTCCTTGTTGAAGGATGGGAACCTTGAGAACCACCTGTTGGAGATACAATGTGTGAATTGTATTTAATATTCTCTCCCTTTCTGGGGGAGAAGCCGGTAGGGCCGATAAGGAAAACCGGCGAGGAGGCATCTCTTCGAATTCCAGCTTGTAACCCTGAGAAACAATTTCTATTGCCCAGGGATCCACCTGTGAGTGAACTCAGATGTGGCTGAAGAGTCGAAGACGTGCTCCCCCTGGGGCGGACTCCCTTAGCGGAGCCCCAGTGTCATGCGGTGGATTTAGTAGAGGCTGGGGAGGACTTCTGTTCCTGGTAACTAGCTGTGCCCTGCGCCCTTACCTCTGGTAAGAAAGGACGCTCCTCGTACTTTCTTGTTTTTCTGCGACCGAAAGGACTGCATTTGATAATGTCGTGCTTTCTTATGCTGTGAGGGAATATAAGGCAAAAAATCAGATTTACCAGCTATAGCTGTGGAGACTAGGTCCGAGAGCCCTTCTCCACACAATTCCTCACCCTTGTAAGGTAAAACCTCCATATGCCTCTTTTAGTCGGCATCATCTGTCCATTGCCTGTTCCACAGGACACGTCTAGCAGAAATCGACATAGCGTCGACTCTAGAACCCAGTAGACCAATGTCTCTTTGAGCATGTCCTATATATAAGACAGCATCTTTTATATATCTTAGGGTCAATAACATGGTATCCTTATCTAGGATTTCAATCTCCGCTGATAAGGTATCTGTCCACGCTGCTACAGCGCTATAAACCCCTGCCGACCCAATCGCCGGTCTGAGTAGTGTACCAGAATGTGTGTAAATGGACTTCAAAGTACTTTTCTGCATGCTATCTGCAGGATCCCTGCGGGTAGCTGTATCTTGGTATGTCAGCGCTACCTTTTGGGTAAACGTGTCAACGTCTTGTCCACCCTAGGGGAGGATTCCCATCGTATCCTGGCCCTAGCAGGGAAAGGATACGCCATGAGAATTCTTTTGGGAAACTGCAGTTTCTTGTCTGGAGATTCCCGCTCTTTTTCACACAATTCATTTGGTTCATGAGAGGGGGGAAATGTTATCTCAGCTTTCTTCCCCTTAAACATGTGCACCCTCGTGTCAGGGACAGATGGGTCATCAGTGATATGCAAAACATCTTTTATTACAATAATCATATATTGAATCCTTTTCTGCCAGTTTTGGCTGTAACTTTGCATCATCGTAGTCGACACTGGAATCAGACTCCATGGTGGGAACTTTGCGGTCAGCTGACCACGGGTAACCCCACCGCTGACCGCAAAGTTCCCACCATTGAAACTAATAGAGGGAGCTGTGCGATGCGCTGTCTGCCAGCTCAGACGCGCAAAGCCAATCAGGAAAGTGCCACGAAGTGGCGCTTCCTGATTGGCTGAAGGGACCTTCTGTGACAGGAGTCACGGGGGGTCTCTGCATTCGGGGAAAGGGGACCCATGTGTAAACATGGGACCCCTTTCAGTCCGTCTGGTTCGGGTAAATGCGTTTTTCTCTGACGTCCTAGTGGATGCTGGGGACTCCGTAAGGACCATGGGGAATAGACGGCTCCGCAGGAGACTGGGCACATCTAAAGAAAGCTTTAGGACTATCTGGTGTGCACTGGCTCCTCCCCCTATGACCCTCCTCCAAGCCCCAGTTAGATTTCTGTGCCCGGCTGAGCTGGATGCACACTAGGGGCTCTCCTGAGCACCTAGAAAGAAAGTATAGTTTAGGTTTTTTATTTTCAGTGAGACCTGCTGGCAACAGGCTCACTGCACCGAGGGACTAAGGGGAGTGAAGCGAACCTACCTAAGTGGTGGTAGCTTGGGCTTCTTAGGCTACTGGACACCATTAGCTCCAGAGGGATCGAACACAGGACCCGACCTCGTCATCCGTTCCCGGAGCCGCGCCGCCGTCCCCCTTACAGAGCCAGAAGCAAGAAGGTGGTCCGGAAAATCGGCGGCTGAAGACTTCTGTCTTCTCCAAGGTAGCGCACAGCACTGCAGCTGTGCGCCATTGCTCCTCATGCACACCACATACTGCGGTCACTGATGGGTGCAGGGCGCTGGGGGGGGGCGCCCTGAGCAGCAATATTAACACCTTGGCTGGCGAACTGACACCATATATAGCCCCAGGGGCTATATAGGTGTTTATTAACCCCTGCCAGAACTTTTACAATAGCGGGAGAAAGCCCACCGAAAAAGGGGCGGAGCCATCTCCCTCAGCACACTGGCGCCATTTTCCCTCACAGCTCTGCTGGAGGGATCGCTCCCTGGCTCTCCCCTGCAGTCCTGCACTACAGAAAGGGGTTAAAAAGAGGGGGGGGGGGGCACAAATTAGGCGCAGTATATATATATATTATGCAGCTATAAGGGAAAACACTCTCTATAGGTGATATCCCTGTGATATATAGCGCTCTGGTGTGTGCTGGCATGCTCTCCCTCTGTCTCCCCAAAGGGCTTTGTGGGGTCCTGTCCTCTGTCAGAGCATTCCCTGTGTGTGTGTTGTGTGTCGGTACTGCTGTGTCGACATGTATGATGAGGATAATGATGTGGAGGCGGAGCAAATGCCTGTGAATGGGATGTCACCCCCTGCGGGGTCGACACCGGTGTGGATGGACTTATGGAAGGAATTACGTGACAGTGTCAACTCCTTACATAAAAGTTTTGACGACATAGGACAGCCGGCTGCTCAGCTTGTGCCTGTCCAAGCGTCTCACATGTCATCAGGGGCTCTAAAACGCCCGCTACCTCAGATGGCAGACACAGATGTTGACACGGATACCGACTCCAGTGTCGACGACGATGAGACTAGTGTACCTTCCAATAGGGCCACCCGTTACATGATTGAGGCAATGAAAAATGTATTACACATTTCTGATAATACCCCAGATACCACAAAAAAGGGTATTATGTTTGGTGACAGAAAACTACCAGTAGTTTTCCTGCATCTGAGGAATTGATATGAGGTGTGTGAGGAAGCGTGGACTTCCCCCGATAAGAAATTGATAATTTCTAAGCAGCGTACCCTTTTCCGCCAGAGGATAGGTCACGTTGGGAAATAACCCCTAGGGTAGATAAAGCGGTTACACGCTTATTAAAAAAGGTGGCACTACCGTCACGGATACGGCCGCCCTGAAGGACCTGCTGATAGAAAGCAGAAAACTACCCTTAAAGCTATATACACACACACGGGCATTATATTGAGACCTGCTATTGCCTCGGCATGGATGTGCAGTGCGGCAGCTGCGTGGTCAGATTCCCTGTCGGATAATATTTATACTATAGATAGGGACAATATTTTGCTGAAAATAGAGCATATAAAAGACGCTGTCTTATACATGCGTGATGCACAGAGGGATATTTGCCGACTGGCATCACTAATAAGCGCTATGTAAAACCATTGCCGCCAGACGGGGGTTATGGACTCGGCAATGGTCGGGCGATGCCGGTTCAAAACGGCACATGGAAGTTTGCCCTAGAAGGGGGTGGAACTGTTTGGGGATGGTCTTTCAGACCTCGTTTCCACAGCTACGGCGGGGAAATCAAAACTTTTGCCACAAGCTACCCCACAGCAAAAGTAAGCACTGTATTATCAGGTACAGTCCCTTCGGCCCCAGAAAAGTAGAGGGCTAGAGGCTCATCTTTTCTGCCAAGAGGAAAAGGTAGAGGGAAAAAGCTGCAGCACACAGCTAGTTCCCGGGAGCAGAAGTCCTCCCCTGCGTCCGGTAAGTCCACAGCATGACGCTGGGGCTGCTCAGGCGGACCCGGGTACGGTGGGGGCCCGTCTCAGAAATTTCAGCGCACAGTGGGCTCTCTCACAGGTGGATCCCTGGGTTCTTCAAACAGTATCTCAGAGGTACAGGCTGGAATTCGAGACGTCCCCCCCCCCCCCCCCCCGCCGTTTCCTAAAATCTGCCTTACCGGCAACTCCCTCTGCCAGGGAGGCCGTGTTGGTGGCTATCCAAAAAACTGTATTCACAGCAAGTGATTATCAAGGTACCCCTCCTTCAACAGGAAAAGGGTTACTTTTCCACAATGTTTGTGGTACCGAAACCGGACGGTTCGGTGAGACCCATCTTAACTTTAAAATCCTTGAACACATATAACAAAAGATTCAAGTTCAAGATGGAATCGCTCAGGGCGATTATTGCGATCCTGGACGAGGGGGATTACAGGGTCTCTCTGGACATCAAGGATACTTACCTGCATGTCCCCATTTACCCTCCTCACCAGGAGTACCTCAAGATTGTGGTACAGGACTGTCACTATCAGTGCCAGACGCTGCCGTTTGGATTATCCACGGCACCGAGGGTCTTTACCATGGGTAATGACCGAAATGATGATACTCCTTCGCAAGAAGGGAGTTTTAATTATCCCGTACTTGGACGATCTCCTGATAAAGGCGAGGTCCAAGGAACAGTTGGTAAGGGGGTAGCACTTTCTCGGGAAGTGCTGCAACAGCAGGACTGGATTCTCAATTCCAAAGTCACAGCTGGTCCCGACGACATGTCTTCTGTTCCTGGGAATGATTCTGGAAACAGACCAGAAGAAAGTGTTTCTTCCAATGGAAAAAGCCGAGGAGTTGTCATCTCTAGTCAGAAACCTCCTAAGACCGGGACAGGTGTCGGTACATCAATGCACACGAGTCCTGGGAAAAATGGTAGCTTCGGACGAAGCAATTCCATTCGGAAAGTTCCACGCAAGGATTTTCCAGTGGGACCTGTTGGACAAATGGTCCGGGTCCCATCTCCAGATAAGGCAGCGGATAACCCGGTCGGCAAGAACCAGGGTGTCGCTGCGGTGGTGGCTGCAGAGGGCTCATCTACTAGAGAGCCACAGATTCGGAATACAGGACTGGGTCCTGGTGACCACGGATGCCAGCCTTCGGGGCTGGGGTGCAGTCACACAGGGAATAAAATTCCAAGGACTATGTCCAAACAGGAGTTTTTCACTTAACATAAATTTTCTGGAGATAAGAGCCATTTACAAGGCCCTAAGCAAAACAAGGCCCCTGCTTCACCAGCCGTACTGATCGAATCAGACACCATCACGGCGCTCGCCCATGTAAACAGGCAGGGCGGCACAAGAAGCAGGAGGGCGATGGCAGAAGCCACAGGGATTCCCCGTTGGGCGGAAAATCATGTGGTAGCACTGGCAGCAGTGTTCATTCCGGGAGTGGACAACTGGGAAGCAGACTTCCGCAGCAGACTCCACCCGGGAGAATAGGGACTTCATCCAGAAGTCTTCCAAATGCTGGTAAACCGTTGGGAAAGACCACAGGTGGACATGATGGTGTCCCGCCTCAATAAAAAAGATATTGCGCCAGGTCAAGGGAACCTCAGGCGATCGCTGTGGACGCTCTAGTGACACCGCGGGTGTACCAGTCGGTTTATGTGTTCCCTCCTCTCCCTCTCATACCCAAGGTACTGAGGATAATAAGAAAAAGAGGAGTAAGAACTATACTCATTGTTCCGGATTGGCCAAGAAGGGCTTGGTACCTGGAACTTCAGGAGATGATCTCAGAGGACCCATGGCCTCGGTCACTCAGACAGGATCTGCTGCAGCAGGGGCCCTGTCTGTTCAAAGACTTACCGCGGCTGCATTGATGGCATGGCGGTTGAACACCGGATCCTGAGTGAAAAAGGCATTCCGGAGGAAGTCATTCTTATCCTGATCAAAGCCAGGAAGGATGTCAGCCTGAAGTTCAGACGTTGTAAGGGAGTGCTGCATATTCAGCCCCTTCTTTGTGCCCCAGTGGCACCTTGGGATCTCAATGTGGTTTTGGAGTTCCTGGAATCACATTGGTTTGAGCCACTTAAAACCGTGGATTTGAAATATCTCACATGAAAAGTGGTCATGTGTTGGCTCTGGCTTCGGCCAGGCATGTGTCAGAATTGGCGGCTTTGTCATAAAAAAGCCCTTACCTGACTTTCCATATGGATAGGGCAGAGTTGAGGACTCGTCCTCACTTTCTCCCGAAGGTGGTATCAGGTTTTCACTTGTACCAACCTATTGTGGTGCCTGCGGCTACTAGGGACCTGGAGGATTCCAAGTTACTGGACATAGTCAGGGCCCTGAAAAATTATATTTCCAGGACGGCTGGAGTCAGGAAAACTGACTAGCTGTTTATCCTAGATGCACCCAACAAGCTTGGTGCTCCTGCTTCTAAGCAGACTATAGCGCGCTGGATTTGTAGCACTATTCAGCTTGCGCATTCTGCGGTGGGACTACCGCAGCCTAAATCTCTAAAAGCCCATTCCACAAGGAAGGTGGGCTCATCTTGGGCGGCTGCCCAAGGGGTCTCGGCTTTACAACTTGGCCGAGCTGCTACTTGGTCAGGGGCAAACACGTTTGCAAAATTTTATAAATTTGATACCCTGGCTGAGGAGGACCTGGAGTTCTCTCATTCGGTGCTGCAGAGTCATCCGCACTCTCCCGCCCGTTTGGGAGCTTTGGTATAATCCCCATGGTCCTTACGGAGTCCCCAGCATCCACTAGGACGTCAGAGAAAATTAGATTTTACTCACCGGTAAATCTATTTCTCGTAGTCCGTAGTGGATGCTGGGCGCCCATCCCAAGTGCGGATTGTCTGCAATACTTGTAAATAGTTATTGTTACACAAATCGGGTTGTTATTGCGAACCATCTATTCAGAGGTTCCATAGTTATCATACTGTTAACCGGGGTTCCTATCACGAGTTATACGGTGTGATTGGTGTGGCTGGTATGAGTCTTACCCGGGATTCAAAATCCTTCCTTATTGTGTCAGCTCTTCCGGGCACAGTGTCCTAACTGAGGCTTGGAGGAGGGTCATAGGGGGAGGAGCCAGTGCACACCAGATAGTCCTAAAGCTTTCTTTAGATGTGCCCAGTCTCCTGCGGAGCCGTCTATTCCCCATGGTCCTTACGGAGTCCCCAGCATCCACTACGGACTACGAGAAATAGATTTACCGGTGAGTAAAATCTTATTTTTTGTTTTGCCAAGTACGTGGATTACAATAAAAGAACTGGACACTGGATCAGGTGAGTATAATTTTATTTGCAGGTACCCCGGACGTCGACATTGGAGACGTGGCCAGAGTCGGTGTGTCAACATAGGTAAGTATGTGTGTCGGCATGTATGTAATAAAGTTATACTTTCACGGTGTCTGTGTCCTGTTTTTATTTTGGTATTTTTTTTGCAGTAGAACTACAGGTACCAGCGGTCCCGTTTCCCCCTGCATGCTGGTACTTGTGGTTCTCCAAGTACCGGCTTGCGGGGGAGGCTTGCTGGGACTTGTAGTTCTTCTGCAAAAAACCAATATTCTTACATTTTCAACAAGGCTATCAGCCCCCCATCCGCAGCCCATGGATGGGGGGATAGCCTCGGGCTTCACCCCTGGCCCTTGGGTGGCTGGGGGGGGACCCCTTGATTGAAGGGGTCCCCACTCCTCCAGAGTACCCCGGCCAGGGGTGACTAGTTGGGTATTTAATGCCACGGCCGCAGGGCGCTGTATAAAAGTGACCCCCGGCTGTGGCATTATCTGTCCAGCTAGTGGAGCCCGGTGCTGGTACAAAAAATACGGGGGACCCCTACTCTTTTTGTCCCCCGTATTTTTTGCACCAGGACCAGGCGCAGAGCCCGGTGCTGGTTGTTAAAATACGGGGGATCCCCTGTCATTTTTTCCCCCGTATTTTGGCAACCAGGACCGGCTCAAAGAGCCCGAGGCTGGTTATGCTTAGGAGGGGGGACCCCACGCATTTTTTTTTCAGATTTTTACCCCATTACATTAAAAAAATATATATATATTTTTAAAAATATATAAATAATACTTGTGCCTCCTAAATAGACACACCAAGTACCTAATCCCTTCTAATATAAATAGATATGCTATTACCAATAAAAAAAACATGTTTTAATTTTTTTTTATTAGATTCCGCCAGCAAAGTGTGGCGTATTGAAAATGAGACGAATTTACTGTCTAAAAGCACTGTTGTCGAATTTACAATCTTCAATTGAATATACTTTTGTCGAAATGCCGCATTTGTACCATTGCAGAAATGTCGAATTTGACAAATGTCGAATTTCAAAAAGTCGAATTTGGAATGCCCGTTTTTTTGACGAAAAGTACTGAATTGCATTGTCGATTTTTTTTGGGGGGCGAAAATGTCCCGTTTTCGACATTTTCGGGAATTCGACCGCAATTGCATATACCCCATAGAGAGAGTATGCCAGCACACACCCAGCGCTAATACCCCAGGGAAAACACACAATGTGTTTACCCAGTAGCGCTGTAATACTATTATTTGCTGCCACTTATGTGCGCCCCCCTCTTCTCTGAAACCCCCTTTCACCGTGGATAAGCAGGGGAGAGTCCGGGGAGCTTCCTCTCAACTGTGCTGTGGAGAAAATGGCGCTGGTGAGTGCTGGGGGAGAAGCCCCGCCCCCTCGGCGGCGGGCTTCTGTCCTGCTTAAATATAATAAAAACTGGCGGGGGCTCTTTATATATACAGTACCTAGCTGTATATATATCTCTTTTGCCAGAAATTAGGTTTATATTGCTGCCCAGGGTGCCCCCCCTGCGCCCTGCACCCTTACAGTGACTGCCGTGTGTGAGTTGTGTGGGAGCAATGGCGCACAGCTGCACTGCTGTGCGTTACCTCAGTGAAGATCATGAAGTCTTCTGCCGCCTCTGAAGTCTTCTTTTCTTCTCATACTCACCCGGCTTCTATCTTCCGGCTCTGTGAGGAGGACGGCGGCGCGGTTCCAGGATGAACTCCAGGGTGAGACCTGTGTTCTGACTCCCTCTGGAGCTAATGGTGTCCAGTAGCCTAAGAAGCAGAGCCTTGATACTCAGAGAAGTAGGTCTGCTTCTCTCCCCTCAGTCCCTCGATGCAGGGAGTCTGTTGCCAGCAGGCTCCCTGAAAATAAAAACCCTAACAAATATACTTTCTGTCAGAAAGCTCAGGAGAGCTCTCTGAAAAGCACCCAGTCTCCACTGGGCACAGTATCAAACTGAGGTCTGGATGAGGGGCATAGAGGGAGTAGCCAGTGCATACCAGATCTAAAGTCTTTCTTAAAGTGCCCATGTCTCCTGCGGAGCCCGTTTATCCCCATGGTCCTTACGGAGTCCCCAGCATCCTCTAGGACGTTAGAGAAATGAATTTGATTGATTTGTATTGTTATTGTATGTTAGAGGATTTTATAACACTTGGTGAGTTTCCAGCTGCTCCTTTCTTGCGCAAGGGGTAATCCATTTGCTTTTGATCCCTCGCAGTATGTCTGCTTGAAAAGTAGTCCTGGCAGGGAAAAAACGTCAGTCCAGTCCCCGCCATTCTCTATTTTGTTGTTGAGGTGGATTTCACCCTACTTGGATCAGCAGCACTACACTGTCAGGTGGGCTTTACGTGAGTTATTGGAATAGGAACTGTATCCCTGTCCTTCACTGTAGTTGTTGACATGACCTACGATACATATAGCGGGTGATACAAGTGTAGTGCTACCAAAATAGAGAGCTGTCGCCACTCCCATCTAAAAGGAAAGAATGGGGGGCGTGGCCTAGCTGGAGAAGAGAGCAGACTTGCTTCTGCTGCACTCTTCTATCCAGCCGCAATATTTGCTTTTATTCTCCCCCCTGGCCTGCTGCAACCCTTATCTGAGGGCTCCCCTCTCCCTCTAAACCCCCCCTGTACTCAGCAGTGCCCGCCGCGGAGCCGGGGAGCTGTTTTTACGGCTCCCGCAGGTTGCGGCCTAGGCACATCCAGAAGCCGGGGACTCGCGTACTCCCGGAGCCCGCGTTTTGAGCTCCACGGCGGAGCCGCGGCGCCGGAAAGAGACGCGGACCCCGCCGGAGCCTCTGCAGCCACCAAGTTAGCTCCTCTGACCCCCAGGGAGGTAACCCTGTGGGGCAATTAGCCGTGGGGGACCCCTGACAAGTGGAGGGGATCGGGACACACTCCCGGGAAGGTGCGGCGGCCATCTTGTTTTTTTTTTTTTTACTTCTGCTGCAGGATCCATTATAATCAGCCTGCCCAGACGTCCTGCTTAGACATCCTGCTCCCCTGGATGGCAACTACTGAGCTTTCACCCCTCTCCTGCCTGCTACCTGCTGGATCCCATTATTGAGAGTTACCTGGAGGGGAAGCATACCACAGCTCTGTTTGGTAGCACTTAAAGCACAGCGCTGCTGGACCCGGGGTGTGTACCGGTCCACTCACCCCTCTCTCCCGGCTGGGAGCCTCTCATCTAGACCCCGCAGAATGGAGATGACCCTCTGCCAGGTCATGTGTGATATCGATCTTCTGATGTAGCGCAGATTACCTGCCCGCCACCACCCGTGTCTTTTTATGCTTACCTAAATCTACGTCATTTATTCTGCAAAATCCTGAGCTTCTTTATTATTACCCTCATTCTGTCTACAGAACCTCACTCCGTTGGAATGCCTGCTAAAAAGGTCAAAGGGGTGCTGCCCCCTAGAGTATCTTTCCCGCCTCAGAAAACGTCACAGGCCGCCTCTTCTCTGCGGAAGTCACCGGCCGCCGCTTCTCCGCAAAATACCCCTAGCAGCCCTGCCTCCCTGCCGGGGTTTGACCCTGAATCTGATGCACCTCTCACGGTCAAAACTCTGCATCAAGCCCTCTCAGCATTTAAATCTGAGCTGACTCAGGACCTCACAGCGGCCCTTCGGGAGGTTAAGACGGAGCTGCACGCTATAGGCGACCGTACGGACCATCTGGAGAGGAAAGTAGAGGAATTGGTCTCGTCTCATAATGACCTCATAACGGCCCACGACCAGCAGCAAAGTGACATGGAGGCGTTTAAACTAAAAATTGCAGATATAGAGGACAGATCCCGGCGGAATAATATTAAGATCCGTGGCATCCCCGACTCCGTGCAGAATTCCGAGTTGGAAAACTATGCTACTGTCTTGTTCCAGAAGCTTCTGCCTAGAACTGACGCTAAAGAGTTACTTATCGACAGAATTCACAGACTCCCTAAACCGCGCTCAGTTGCCCCCTCGCTTCCGAGAGATACACTCCTGAGGGTGCATTTCTTCACAATCAAAGAACGCATCCTGAAAGCGGCCAGAGAAGCAAGCGACTCCGACTCAGATGTTCGTGGAGGTTTACAACTATTCCCGGACTTCTCCGCTCTCACCTTGGCCAAACGACGAGCATTTCTCCCCGTCACTTTGGCACTTCGCGACCAAGACATCACATACAGATGGGGTTTTCCGGTGAAGCTCGTCATCACGTATGAAAATAAGTCTTACACGGTGACTTCATTGGAGACTGGAGTCAAATTACTAGCGGAGTGGGATATTGCTGTTACACTCCCTCCTGGATCCAAGAAACAACCCACCATCAGCTCGGAATGGGTCACCACCTGATGCTGATACAACCAGCCTGGGATTTCAAATTGAACTGTCTCCGGCACCGCCATCGCAGAACGGACTTGATCATTGTCCCTGTTGGGGTCACGTGAGTTGCCCTGCTCCCTGTTGTGATGACAGTGCACTAGCCTCTCATGTTATATCTAAGTTTATGTGTTTTTTCTTATATCTATCTTTTTTTTTTATTATTTCCATGTGTTCGCAAGTATATTGTGGGTAAGCATATTTGTATCTGTTTTTGCTTACGCTTACTTTTTCTGTTTAGCTCCATGGGTGGTGGCGCTAGGCCACATGTTCCCCCCTGGTAATATACTACTGCATTTTTTTACCTTCCTTGCAGTAGTTATGCCGACCCGATATACTGGGTCGTTTTGGTTTTTCCCTCCCCCCTCGCCCCCATGTTCCCTCCCCTCCCCCCCCCACCCTCTGTTTTATGATGTAGGTACTCGCTACTCGAGACAATTCTATTTCTGTTTATGTCAAGGTCCTTCACCTCTAACAAAGTACTTTAACCTGCCCCGATGGTCCAAATACTATCTATGAATGTCAAGGGGCTGAATTCCCCTAATAAGCGTAGGTTGGCTTTGGGTTATTTTTCTAAGAATAAAGCTGATATAGTTACCCTACAGGAGACACATTTTTCATCTGTAGCACCCCCTATTTTTAAAGATCGTAGGTTCCCTTTAGGTTATTTTGCTAATGGGCCTTTTAAGAGGAACGGTGTGGCTATATTATTTAGGGACTCCGTCTCCTTCATTTTGCACTCTCAGTTGGCTGATAAAAATGGCCGGTACCTTATACTGAGCGGCCTTTTAAACGACAAGCCGGTCACCCTGGTCTCGGCATATGCCCCAAACTCTAACCAAGTAGCTTTTATCAGAAAGTTATGTGTGGCTATTCAGAAGATTCGTACGGGCTCCCTTTTGCTCACGGGAGATTTTAATTTAGTTCTTGACCCTAAGTTGGACAGGTCCCCTAGGACCTTTCCCCCCGCCTCCGCCTCCCCCAATGCCAACTCCTTAGCCTTTCGTAACCTCTTGGCTGAATTTGATCTCTATGACATATGGCGAGTACAAAACCCCACAGGACGGGAGTACACTTACTATTCCCCCGTCCACAACTCTTACTCCCGTATTGATTTTATATTTTCAGACAAATGGACCCTCCAGTTCGCCAGATCCTTAGACATTCTCCCTATAACTTGGTCAGACCACGCCCCGCTGATTCTTAAATGGAGTGTAGCTTGCCAACACTCTCCCCCCCGCCCGTGGAGACTCTCTCCTCATTTGCTGTCCAACCCAGTCTCAAAAAAAATTATAGTTGACAGTATTTCGTCTTATATGGAATTTAATTCTCCCTCAGACACGTCCACCCTGAACTTCTAGTGCGCACTTAAAGCTGTTATACGGGGAGCAGCGATTCAGGCGGGAGCACAGCTCAAGAAACTCAACCTACAGCGCCAGGTTGATCTGGAGCTCAAACTGAAGGAATTAGAGGACAAAAACCAATCTAGACCTATGAAATCTTTACAGAAGCAGTTAGTCGATTTTAGATCTCAACTCCAGACATTGCTAATGGCGCGCACCCAGGCTTCCTTGAATAGGATACGCCAGAAGTTTTATCTAACGGGGAACAGGCCGGGGAAAATGCTAGCCCGGAAGCTCAGGGCTCAACAGGCGCGGAATAGAATCAAGCTCATTATATCCCCCACAGGCACCAAAATATCCAACCCAAGAGAGATAGCGAACCAATTCGCCAAATTTTACTCACAACTGTATAACCTCGCATCAGACCCTGCCACCCCACAACCCACCCCTTCCTCTATCAACTCCTTCTTAGCGGATTTAAACCTTCCACATATCTCAGATGATCAATTAGCATTACTGAATGCCCCATGGTCTCTTTCAGAAACCCTCCAGGTGATTAAGTCCCTCCCTCAAGGTAAGGCGCCTGGCCCCGATGGCTTTATTAATGACTTCTATGTTTCGTTCCAAGACCTTCTAGCTCCCTCTTTGGTGGCAGTCTACACCGATATTACCTCACAGGGCACTCTCCCTCAGGAGATGCTCGAGGCACGTATTGTCACGATCCCTAAACCGGGTAAAGATGCGACCTTTTGCCAAAATTATCGCCCCATTGCGTTACTGAATGGGGATATTAAAATATATGCTAAATTAATCGCCTCTCGATTGAACACCCTCCTCCCCTCCCTGATACATCCAGACCAGGTTGGCTTTATCCCGGGAAGACAGGTGTCCGACAATACACGCAGGGTATTCAACCTTGTCGATTCTCTAACCCCCAAGCAAGGTCTCCTACTGCTATCTTTGGACGCAGAGAAGGCCTTTGATCGCTTAAACTGGTCTTATATGCGAGAAGTCCTACTAAAATTTGGCCTACGTGACCATATCCTCTCGTCCATATTAGCTCTTTATAGCTCCCCGACGGCCCGGGTATTCAGTAATGGTTTTTTATCTAGTCCTTTTCCAATCTATAATGGTACCCGCCAGGGCTGCCCTCTCTCCCCTCTCATATTCGTTCTGGCCATAGAACCACTGGCGGCTAGGCTTCGGGCGGACCCGCAATTCCCTGGACTGAGGTTGGGCATCACGTCGCACAAACTATGTCTGTTCTCAGATGATGTTCTTTTATTTGTAACAGATCCAACCACAACACTCCCCCACTTACACAATGTTTTAGATAGGTATTCTGCAGCATCGTATTATAAATTAAATGCCTCCAAGACGGATGCTTTGCCCATCAATCTCTCTAACTCTTTGCCCCTACTACGCGCTAAGTATCCATATAATTGGCAAACATCCTCGATACGATATCTGGGTATATATATCCCTCCATCTTCCTCTTCTGTATTTGAGGTCAACCTTCCTCCTCTGCTGTCCTCCCTTCAGTTGTTTACCAAATCATGGCTCAACTATGAGGTTTCTTGGATGGGCCGTTTGGCCGCCTTCAAGATGTCGCTGCTCCCTAAATTAATGTTCTTGTTTCGCACTATTCCTTTTATCTTCCCCAAGAAGTATCTAGATAAAGCCACCACAATCCTCACTAATTATATATGGTCTTCGCGACCCCCAAAACTTGCCCGCGCGAGGATGTCCCTACCAAGGAGAGTTGGTGGCCTGGATATGCCCAATCTATCACTGTACCAGGAGGCCTCCCTTCTGGCCCAGATTAAAGAACTCCACAAAAACGTGCCTCCGGGGTGGACGTGTTTAGAGGAGGCGACCTGCCCCCGTTTCCCCCTGAAAGATCTTTTTTTGATCCCTAGAACCCTCCGCCCACGGAGCCTAAACCTCCTCCCCTCTACCCGAGCCACGCTCCAGGTTTGGGACAAATTGACTGCGGCCATATCCCCTTCATATCATAATCTCTCCCTGATATCGCTACGTACGGTGGCCGCCCTGGTCCCTAATCTTAACCTGGCGAGCTGGAGGTCCAGGGGGATGGAGGTCCTGGGAGACTTGTTTAATGGATCTGTGCTCGCCTCCTTTTCTGATATACAGGGACGCTTTTCTCTGCCTGACTCTGAGAGGCTTCGATATTACCAAATACAACACTGGTGGACTAGCCTCCACCTCTCCCCCTCCCCACCGCCAACGGGTATTCAGCAAGCTATAGGCCGATTCTCCTGTCCCACTTCCAGAGGGGAGATCTCCTTCTGGTATAAAACATTGCTCTCATTACTCCCTGCTCCTAAATCTAAAGCCCAAATCAGGTGGGAGGCAGATGTGGGATGTGTTCTCCAGGATTATCAATGGCACCGCATTTTTATGTCATCTTTTACCATGTCTAAATGCCTGAATCACTCCGAAATGCATGTTAAGCTACTCCATAGATTATACCTTACACCGGAAAGGCTACATACGATCTGGCCTGCATGTTCGAAGTTTTTTTGGCGTTTATGTGGAGAGGTAGGCCACCTCTTCCATATTTTTTGGTCATGCCCCCATGCTCAGGCGTACTGGTCAGAAATTTTTGGCCTTATCAATAAAGTTTTGAACCTTGATCTGTCCACCTCCCCCCTTATAGCTTTACTGAATACATACCCACGAGACGTAGATGTACATCTACACTATGTCTTAGGCCACATCTGTCTAGCCGCGAGGGCGGCTTTAGCCCAAAACTGGAAACAAGCCACGCTGCCTCCATTGCTGAAGGTAATACACAAAATACAGCTGCACTTTTTGATGGAGACTGAACACATCCCATACTCCTTCACTGCTAAATCTCCTTTTGTGCGCTGGATGCCTTGGCATCTGTTTACCACGGAAGGTGAAGGTGCTGCATTGATGTTACGCCCCTCCCCCCTGGACAGCCACCTCCCAGCCCCATCGGCTGATGGGGCCTCCTCCCCCCCCTTCTAAGACCACAATGAACCCCTATTTGGGTTGTATTTATAGTGAGCTCATTGCCGTCCTTCCATGTCTATAAATGCCTTTCTTTTTCTTTCTTTTTTGTTTTCCTTACAATGTACCTGTGTGATAGACTTTGAACTGTTTGTACTTATTTGCACATGTCTACTGTAACGTTCATTTATATATTTATGTACCTACTCCCCCCCCCCTCCCTCTCTCTTCCTTTTGTACCCCTGTTTGCAATCAAAAAAATTCAATAAAAACTATTGATGATAAAAGGAAAGAATGAAAAAATACTGTGCCATGGAGAAGGGGTGGGGAGATTTTTTTGTCTTCCACAGCTGGTCCAAATCCCACTAAGCCCCTTAAACAAATCAGAACCTGGGTAATTAGTCCACACCACTCTAAGCACCCCTCATTGGTGATAAGGCAAGTGGTCCATACAAATCGATTAATTGAGTGGCCTCACTGATAGCTGGTCGTTCTTTCTTCTGAACCCATACTATGTTTTGCTTATTTATGTAATAAAGTTGACCATGTGTTAAAAACTCCCAACCCACCTTCATCTACACCACTCCCCCTTAACACTGCAAATAGAAGTACTATTCCCTATTATTATTATTGTTATTATTATTATTATTATTATTATTATTAGAAGTGCTTATAGGTGAGGTAAATGGAATGTAAAAGAGAGAGGGATATAGCAGAATGGTCCCCTGAGAACTACAGATGGTTGCCAGATGTCTGTGCCTGACCATACTGTAAATAATTTACTTTACTGGAAAAATGTCACATCACAAAACATATATGGCTCTGAGAATTTTTTTGACGTTACATGTAAATAGCCTAACACCCACATTGGGAACTATTCCTAATTTTGCTGAATTGTTGGTCTAGTTGGAAATGCTTATGGTGGAAAGAGCATTGATTCAAGTCCTACATAGTACCATGGCTGCCGAGAGGGACTTCAGGACTTAATGTGGAAACCACTTGGGATCCCGCCACAGATGTGTCATTCACAGCTAAGGGGGTATGATCACATGGAACAATATGAAACCACACACCCCTGTTTCTCATACGTCCTAGAGGATGCTGGGGTCACATCAAGAACCATGGGGTATAGACGGGATCCGCAGGAGACCATGGCACTTTAAGACTTTGAATGGGTGTGAACTGGCTCCTCCCTCTATGCCCCTCCTCCAGACTCCAGTTTAGAATCTGTGCCCAGGCAGACTGGATGCACTCTGAGGAGCTCTACTGAGTTTCTGTGAAAAGACTTATGTTAGGTTTTTTATTTTCAGGGAGAACTGCTGGCAATAGTCTCCCTGCTTCGTGGGACTTAGGGGAGAGAAGTCAGACCTACTTCTGTGAGTTTCAAGGCTCTGCTTCTTTGGCTACAGGACACCATTAGCTCCTGAGGGTTTGATCACTAGGTACGCCTAGGGGCTCATTCCCAGAGCCGGCCGTCACCCCCCTTGCAAAGCCAGAAGTCAGAAGACAGGTGAGTTGAAGAAGAAAAGAAGACTTCAGTGACGACTTAGGAGGTACCGCACAGCGATCGCACACTGCGCGCTATGCTCCCACACACAACAGCACTTCAGGGTGCAGGGCGCAGGGACGGGGGGGGGGGGGGGGGGGGGGGGCGCCCTGGGCAGCATATAAACCTAAAAAATAAGACTGTCCTAAGTATAAAGATTTAGTTAAAAAAAGCGGGACTGAAGCGCGCCATTGAGGGGGCGGGGCTTGGTCCTCTCAGCTCACACAGCTCAGCGCCACTTTCTATGCAGACACGCTGGCCCTTCCTCACACTTCTGAATAAATATCAGGGTGCAAAACGGGGGCAGGGGGGGGGTTAACACAAATATTGGTGCAATATATATATATATATATATTTAATATAAAAGCGCTGCAGGTCTGGGGCATTCCTTAGTGTTTCAGAACCGGTGATTAGGCGCTGGGTTGTGGGCTGGCAATCTTGCTATGTGTCTCTCTGACAGACTTTACTGTGGGTCTGTCCCCTATATGCCCGTGTGTCGGTGGGTGTTTGGTACACGTGTGTCGGCATGTCTGAGGCTGAGTGCTCCTCCCACAAATGGCTGTGGGAGTGACCCTGTCGGCACCGCTGGCTCCTGATGGTACTTGGTACATGTGTGTCGACATGTCGGTGGCTGAATGTTTTTCCCAAGAGAAAACGGTATTAGGGACACAGACGTGTGTGGGTGGCCATGTAGGCACCACCAATACCTGACTGGGTAAAAAAAAAAAATTTGCATATCAGAAAGGGTATATATATATGTGTGTATATATATATATATATATATATATATAGTAAGGTTGCATAATTCTGTGTCCCAAACACAGACGTAGAAATATCTATGGAGGATGTCAGGTACATAGATATATTTCCCTCAGACCCCTCGGGGTCGCAAAAATTTTATTTTGCCCAGTTACTACTCCCTGATATCGGCACGGATACTGGTTCCTATGTCGACCATAATGTTTCCTGATTAGATCCGCAAAAAAAAAAAAAGAAGAGCATTCAGTACATGAGTAGTGCACATTAAAGACGTCACTGAGGACTCTGGCTGTTCGTGACAGAAGGGTCTATGTGTGGATATGTATATATGTATATATATGTATAATATTATAATAATAATAATATGTATAAAAGTTATAATGAAAGCTGAGGTATCGTTCCTCCTTTTCATGTGCTGAGAGCTCTGTGTGAGAAAGTCTGGGTCAGCCCTGACAAGATGGTTTCAAATCCTCATGATTGTTTATTTATTTTCCTGCCGCGGACAGAATAATGTAGTAGTCGCCGCCTGCACGGGGCCATGTCACAAATCCAGGGGATCCTATGCAGGAAGCTATGTTATATTCTAGTTATGTGTCCACGACTACGTTAGTTAGTCCTGCCATTACATGCGCATGGGGGAGTAGTAGTATTCAAATATGGTCGGGTACCTTGTCATCCGATGTAGATACCCTGGGGAGAGATGGGATACTCCTTATGTTGGGTCATATCAAGGACACTGCAGCATGTTTTCGTGCGACTGCAAGGGATATAGGACTCTTGGGTTCACGGGCCAATTCCATGGCGGTCTCGGCTAGGAGGGTGTTGTGGATTCACCAATGCAATGCTGATGCTGACTCCGAGAAGAAGGGGAGTAAGTCCGCCTTCTTGCCCTATGTTCCCTCACTACGGATGATGACACATTATTGTCGGATGCAGTCATTTCGGCCCAACCGATACAGATTCCTCTTTCTTTGCAGGTAGAGGAAGGAAAAAAGGGAAGAGGTCCGCAACCTCTTCAAGATCACAGGAGAAGAGATCATCCTCTGTTTTCTGCCACATCCACCGCATGACGCTGGGACTCTCTTGTGGGAGCCCACACTGGTGGGGCCACGTCTAAAACTCTTCAGTCAGTCCTGGAACGGACCTGGACCCGGGGGTTTTTACGTAGTGTCCCAAGGGTACATACTGGAGTTTCCAGACGTTTCCCCTCACCAATTTTTCAAATGATCGATTCTCCTCTGGACGGGGAGGTAGTCTGCAACGCAATACAAAGGTTGTATCAGGATCAGGTCATTGGCCTGGTTTACCCTGTCACAACAGGGAGAAGGCTTTTATTCAAGCCTCTTCGTGGTCCCTAGGCCAGATGGCTCGGTTAGACCAATCCTAAATCTGAAATCCCTCAATTTCTACTTAAAGAAATTCAAATCCAAGATGGAATCTCTCAGGGCAGTGATTTCCAATCTGGAAAAAGGAGTTTTTTTTCATGGTCTCAGTAGACATAATGGAGGCCTAATTACATTTTCGTCGTCATTAGGCTTACCTGAGGTTTGCAATTCAGGGTTGTCATTACCAATTTCAGACGTTGCCGTTTGGTCTATCCACGGCTCCACGGATTTTCACCAGGGTGATGGCGGTAATGATGGTTCTCCGTCGATAGTAAGGAGTCACAATTATCCCGTACTGTGACGGTCTCCTGATAACGGTGAGGTCAAGGAACCAGTTGGTGCAAAACATTGCACTCTCCCTGACAGTTCTTCAACAACATGGTTGGCTCCTGAATTTGCCGGAATCACTGTTGGTCCCAACGACGCGGTTGTCGGTTTTGGGAATAATACTAGACACAGAACTACAGAGAGTTTTTCTTCCAGGGGAAAAGGCTCTGGAGATCCAGAGTCTGGTCAAACAAATTCCGAGACCAGCAAGAGTGTCAATTCATCAATACATTCGTTTGCTGGAAAAGATGGTTGCGGCCTATAAGGCCACTCAGTTTGGCAGGTTCCATGCCAGGGTGTTCCAGTGGGACCTGTTGGACAAGTGGTCCGGTTCCCACCTACACATACACCGGAGGATAATCCTGTCGTCCAAGACCAGACTCTCACTCCTGTGGTGGCTGCGCAGTTCTCACCTCCCTAGGGGCGCAGGTTCGAGATCCAGGACTGGATACTAGCGACCACGGATGCAAGCCTCCGAGACGGGGGGGGGGGGGCAGTCACACAGGGAGAAAACTTCCAAGGAAGATGGTCAAGTTAGAAAACTTGTCACCACATAAACGGTCTAGAGTTAAGGGCCGTTTGCAATGGTTTTCTACAAACGAAAAGCAGAACAGCAATGGCAGAAACCACAAGGATTTTCCGCTGGGCGGAAAAACATACAAGCGCTCTGTCGGCGATGTTCGTTCCAAGAGTGGACAACTGTGAAGCAGACTTCCTCAGCAGACACGATCTCCATCCAGGAGAGGGGAGACCTCCTCCAAGTAGTCTTCGAATAGGTGACATGTCGTTGGGATTTCCTTAAGTAGGAATGATGGCATCTCGTCTCAACAAGAAGCTTCAGAGATCCAGGTCAAGGGACCCTCAAACAGGAACATTGAATGCACTGGTGACACCGTCAAACCAACTTACTTGGCTTTTATGAAACAGTAAGCGCAAACCTAGATCAGGGTAAAGACGTGGATGTAATCTTTTTAGACTTTGCCAAAGCGTTCAATACTGTACCACACATGAGACTTATCTACAAGCTACAAGAATCAGGGCTAGGAAGCACAATATGCACTTGGGTCAAAAACTGGTTAGATAATAGGGAGCAGCGCGTTGTGGTTAATGGATCTTTTTCATCTTGGACTGAAGTGCTAAGTGGTGTGCCGCAAGGCTCAGTATTAGGACCGCTATTGTTCAATATTTTCATTAACGACCTAACAGAAGGTCTAGAGAGCATGGTGTCAATTTTTTCAGATGATACCAAATTGTGTAAGGCTATAAATACAGAGGAGGATGCCGAGTCTCTTCAGAACGACTTAATTAAATTAGAAGCATGGGCAGCCAAATGGAGAATGCGCTTCAACACAGACAAGTGTAAGGTAATGCACTGTGGTAACAAGAACAAAAATTACACCTACTTACTAAATGGGGTAAAATTAGGGGATTCTGTACTGGAAAAGAACTTAGGTGTCCTCATAGATAGCAAACTAAGCAGTAGTACCCAAAGTAGGACTGCAGCAAAGAAGGCTAATAAGATATTAGCATGCATAAAACGGGGTATTGATGCTAGGGACGAGAGTATTATACTCCCGTTATATAAATCACTAGTGAGGCCACACCTTGAATACTGTGTACAATTCTGGGCACCGTACTACAAAAAGGATATCCTGGAGCTAGAAAAGGTTCAGAGGAGGGCGACCAAACTAATTAAGGGCATGGAGACGATGGAATACAAGGAAAGGCTTGAAAGACTAGGCATGTTTACATTGGAAAAGCGGAGACTAAGAGGGGATATGATCAACATCTACAAATATATAAGGGGACAATACACAGAGCTTGCGCGGGACCTGTTTTTGGTTAGATCAACACAGAGGACTCGTGGACACTCGCTCAGGTTAGAGGAGAGGAGATTCCGCACAATACGGCGTAAAGGCTTTTTCACGGTAAGGACAATACGTGTTTGGAATTCCCTGCCTGAGGGAGTTGTAATGGCGGAATCTGTCAACACCTTTAAGAATGGGTTAGATAAATTCCTAATAGATAAGGATATCCAGGGGTATGGTGCATAGTCATGCATTATAGTTACTATAAATAGGGATAAAATGCAACGGCTGAGAGCAGCATCAGTCAGAAATTTTAGTCAAATCATCATGCATAGGAGACCACAAATAGGTTGAACTCGATGGACAATTGTCTTTTTTCAACCTCAGATACTATGTTACTATGTTACTATGTTACCGTGGGTGTTTTCAGTCGGTATATGTATTCCAAAAGTTCTGGGATCATAAAAAAGAAAATTCGAGCGAGCCTCATGGTCCCAGACTGGCCAAGGAGAGCTTGGTATCCAGATCTCAGGAATCACTCATAGGAGATCCCTGCTTTTTTCCTTTGAGCAAGGACCTGTTGTGGCAGGGGCCGTACGTGAATTAGGACTTACCGAGGCTACGTTTGACAACAAGGCGGTTGACCACCAAATCCTAGTCCGTAAGGGTATTCCCACGGAATTAGTTCTCCACTCTTGTTCGGGCTAGAAAAGGGGTAACATCTAAACATTACTACCGTATTTGGAGAGAATAAGTTTCTTGGTGTGAATCCAAGAAGACTACTACGGCAGAGTTTTCAGCTAGGACGTTTTCTCCATTTTTTACAAGCAGGTGTGGATGCGGGCCTAAACTTGGGCTCAATTAATATCGGCCTTAGCAGGTTTCTTTCAGAATAAATTGGACTTCCTTCCAGAAGTTCAGACTGTCGTGAAGGGCGTGTTGCACATCCAACCTCCATTTGTGCCCCAGTGGCACCATGGGATCTTAATGGGGTGTTGCAGTTCCATCAATCACATTAGTTTGAACCTTTAAGTAAGGAGGAGTGAATTTCCTCAAGTTTGGTCATTCGGTACTGCAGAGTCGTCTGCACTCTCCCGCCCATTCTATAGCTTTGGTATAACCCCATGGTTCTTGATGTGACCCCAGCATCCTCTAGGACGTATGAGAAAATAGGATTTTAATACCTACCGGTAAATCCTTTTCTCTTAGTCCGTAGAGGATGCTGGGCACCCGTCCCAGTGCGTACTATATCTGCAGTGATTATTTGGGGTTACACACATGTTGTGTTACGTTTCTTGTCAGCCAGGTGCTGCAATTGTTCATGCTGTTGGCTTGTATTCTGTGGAATGCCATGTTCTGCGGCATGCTTGAGGTTTGAGCTGGTAAGATGCTCACCGTGGTTTAACAATAAGTCCTTTCCTCGAAATGTCCGTCTCCCTGGGCACAGTTCCTATAACTGGAGTCTGGAGGAGGGGCATAGAGGGAGGAGCCCGTTCACACCCATACAAAGAGCCCATATCTCCTGCGGATCCCGTCTATACCCCATGGTTCTTGATGTGACCCCAGCATCCTCTACGGACTAAGAGAAAAGGATTTACCGGTAGGTATTAAAATCCTATTTCTCTGACGTCCTAAGTGGATGCTGGGGACTCCGTCAGGACCATAGGGAATAGCGGCTCCGCAGGAGACAGGGCACAAAAGTAAAAGCTTTAGGATCAGGTGGTGTGCACTGGCTCCTCCCCCTATGACCCTCCTCCAAGCCTCAGTTAGGTTTTTGTGCCCGGCCGAGAAGGGTGCAATCTAGGTGGCTCTCCTAAAGAGCTGCTTAGAGTAAAAGTTTTATTAGGTTTTTTATTTTCAGTGAGTCCTGCTGGCAACAGGCTCACTGCAACGAGGGACTTAGGGGAGAAGAAGTGAACTCACCTGCGTGCAGGATGGATTGGCTTCTTAGGCTACTGGACACTAGCTCCAGAGGGACGATCACAGGTACAGCCTGGATGGGTCACCGGAGCCGCGCCGCCGACCCCCTTGCAGATGCTGAAGAGAGAAGAGGTCCAGAAATCGGCGGCTGAAGACTTCTCAGTCTTCATGAGGTAGCGCACAGCACTGCAGCTGTGCGCCATTGCTCTCAGCACACTTCACACCAACGGTCACTGAGGGTGCAGGGCGCTGGGGGGGGCGCCCTGGGCAGCAATGAAAGTACCTATACTGGCTAAAAATACATCACATATAGCCTCTGGGGCTATATGGATGTATTTAACCCCTGCCAGGTTGTCAGAAAAACGGGAGAAGAAGCCCGCCGAAAAGGGGGCGGGGCCTATTCTCCTCAGCACACAGCGCCATTTTCCCTCACAGAACTGCTGGTGGGAAGGCTCCCAGGCTCTCCCCTGCACTGCACTACAGAAACAGGGTTAAAACAGAGAGGGGGGGCACTTATTTGGCGATATGATTATATATTAAGATGCTATAAGGGAAAACACTTATATAAAGGTTGTCCCTGTATAATTACAGCGTTTTGGTGTGTGCTGGCAAACTCTCCCTCTGTCTCCCCAAAGGGCTAGTGGGGTCCTGTCCTCTATCAGAGCATTCCCTGTGTGTGTGCTGTGTGTCGGTACGTGTGTGTCGACATGTATGAGGACGATGTTGGTGAGGAGACGGAGCAATTGCCTGTAATGGTGATGTCACTCTCTAGGGAGTCGACACCGGAATGGGTGGCTTATTTAGGGAATTACGTGATAATGTCAACACGCTGCAAGGTCGGTTGACGACATGAGACGGCCGGCAAACAAATTAGTACCTGTCCAGGCGTCTCAAACACCGTCAGGGGCTTTAAAACGCCCATTTACCTCAGTCGGTCGACACAGACACAGACACGGACACTGACTCCAGGGTCGACGGTGAAGAAACAAACGTATTTTCCTTTAGGGCCACACGTTACATGTTAAGGGCAATGAAGGAGGTGTTACATATTTCTGATACTACAAGTACCACAAAAAAGGGTATTATGTGGGGTGTGAAAAAACTACCTGTAGTTTTTCCTGAATCAGATAAATTAAATGAAGTGTGTGATGATGCGTGGGTTTCCCCCGATAGAAAATTATTGGCGGTATACCTTTTCCCGCCAGAAGTTAGGGCGCGTTGGGAAACACCCCTTAGGGTGGATAAGGCGCTCACACGCTTATCACAAGTGGCGTTACCGTCTCCAGATACGGCCGCCCTCAAGGAGCCAGCTGATAGGAGGCTGGAAAATATCCTAAAAAGTATATACACACATACTGGTGTTATACTGCGACCAGCGATCGCCTCAGCCTGGATGTGCAGCGCTGGGGTGGCTTGGTCGGATTCCCTGACTGGAAAATATTGATACCCTTGACAGGGACAGTATTTTATTGACTATAGAGCATTAAAAGGATGCATTTCTATATATGCGAGATGCACAGAAGGATATTTGCACTCTGGCATCAAGAGTAAGTGCGATGTCCATATCTGCCAGAAGATGTTTATGGACACGACAGTGGTCAGGTGATGCAGATTCCAAACGGCACATGGAAGTATTGCCGTATAAAGGGGAGGAGTTATTTGGGGTCGGTCCATCGGACCTGGTGGCCACGGCAACAGCTGGAAAATCCACCTTTTTTACCCCAAGTCACATCTCAGCAGAAAAAGACACCATCTTTTCAGCCTCAGTCCTTTCGTCCCCATAAGGGCAAGCGGGCAAAAGGCCAGTCATATCTGCCCAGGGATAGAGGAAAGGGAAGAAGACTGCAGCAGGCAGCCCATTCCCAGGAACAGAAGCCCTCCACCGCTTCTACCAAGTCCTCAGCATGACGCTGGGGCCGTACAAGCGGACTCAGGTGCGGTGGGGGGTCGTCTCAAGAGTTTCAGCACGCAGTGGGCTCACTCGCAAGTGGACCCCTGGAGCCTACAAGTAGTATCCCAGGGGTACAGATTGGAAATTCGAGACGTCTCCCCCTCGCAGGTTCCTGAAGTCTGCTTTACCAACGTCTCCCTCCGACAGGGAGGCAGTATTGGAAACAATTCACAAGCTGTATTCCCAGCAGGTGATAATCAAAGTACCCCTCCTACAACAAGGAAAGGGGTATTATTCCACACTATATTGTGGTACTGAAGCCAGACGGCTCGGTGAGACCTATTCTAAATCTGAAATATTTGAACACTTACATACAAAGGTTCAAATCAAGATGGAGTCACTCAGAGCAGTGATAGCGAACCAGGACCAAGGGTACCTCAGGTTCGTGGTACAGAACTGTCACTATCAGTTTCAGACGCTGCCGTTTGGATTGTCCACGGCACCCCGGGTCTTTACCAAGGTAATGGCCGAAATGATGATTCTTCTTCAAAGAAAATGGACGATCTCCTGATAAGGGCAAGGTCCAGAGAACAGTTGGAGGTCGGAGTAGCACTATCTCAAGTAGTTCTACGACAGCACGGGTGGATTCTAAATATTCCAAAATCGCAGCTGTTTCCGACGACACGTCTGCTGTTCCTAGGGATGATTCTGGACACAGTCCAGAAAAGGGTGTTTCTCCCGGAGAAGAAAGCCAGGGAGTTATCCGAGCTAGTCAGGAACCTCCTAAAACCAGGAAAAGTGTCAGTGCATCATTGCACAAGGGTCCTGGGAAAAATGATGGCTTCTTACGAAGCGATTCCATTCGGCAGATTTCACGCAAGAACTTTTCAGTGGGATCTGCTGGAAAAATGGTCCGGATCGCATCTTCAGATGCATCAGCGGATAACCCTGTCTCCAAGGACAAGGGTGTTTCTTCTGCGGTGGCTGCAGAGTGCTCATCTATTAAAGGGCCGCAGATTCGGCATTCAGGACTGGGTCCTGGTGACCACGGATGCCAGCCTGAGAGGCTGGGGAGCAGTCACACAGGGAAAAAATTTCCAGGGAGTGTGATATAGTCTGGAGACTTCTCTCCACATAAATATACTGGAGCTAAGGGCAATTTACAATGCTCTAAGCTTAGCAAGACCTCTGCTTCAAGGTCAGCCGGTATTGATCCAGAGGGACAACATCACGGCAGTCGCCCACGTAAACAGACAGGGCGGCACAAGAAGCAGGAGGGCAATGGCAGAAACTGCAAGGATTCTTCGCTGGGCGGAAAATCATGTGATAACACTGTCAGCAGTGTTCATTCCGGGAGTGGACAACTGGGAAGCAGACTTCCTCAGCAGGCACGACCTCCACCCGGGAGAGTGGGGACTTCATCGGGAAGTCTTCCACATGATTGTGAACCGTTGGGAAAGACCAAAGGTGGACATGATGGCGTCCCGCCTGAACAAAAAACTGGACAGGTATTGCGCCAGGTCAAGAGACCCTCAGGCAATAGCTGTGGACGTTCTGGTAACACCGTGGGTGTACCAGTCGGTGTATGTGTTCCCTCCTCTGCTTCTCATACCCAAGGTACTGAGAATTATAAGACGTAGAGGAGTAAGAACTATACTCGTGGCTCCGGATTGGCCAAGAAGGACTTGGTACCCGGAACTTCAAGAAATGCTCACAGAGGACTCATGGCCTCTGCCGCTAAGAAGGGACTTGCTTCAGCAAGTACCATGTCTGTTTCAAGACTTACCGCGGCTGCGTTTGACGGCATGGCGGTGGAACGCCGGATCCTAAGGGAAAAAGGCATTCCGGAAGAGGTCATTCCTACCCTGGTCAAAGCCAGGAAGGAGGTGACCGCACAACATTATCACCACATGTGGCGAAAATATGTTGCGTGGTGTGAGGCCAGGAAGGCCCCACGAAGAAATTTCAACTCGGTCGATTCCTGCATTTCCTGCAAACAGGAGTGTCTATGGCAGGCTTTTTCAACCAGTGTGCCGTGGCACACTAGTGTGCCGCGACCAGTTGCAAGGTGTGCCGCGGAGCCAGAGCAGCTTCCTGCACCTTCAGAGTGAACTGTTGGCCCGGGCTCTTCTTAGTGGATCATTCATGCTCTGGCTGTGACGTATGCCTTGATGATGCGGCGGTGTGATATCATAGGTCTGGCCGCTGCATCTCACCACCCAGCCAGCCCACCCGCCTGCATACACATCTTCCATTTCCCGCCTGCATCCACAGCTTTCCTTGCCCACCCACATCCACACATCTGCAGGACTGCCCGCTGCTCAGTATTCGCAGCACTCCACTATGAACAACCCCCACCAGGGACAGGGGGGAGGACAGCTGACCGGTAGGGGGTAATATTTGTTATGTTATTTCTCCTGTGGGGAGCAATAGGATTTATGGGGGGGAACAATGTGAATAATTCATGTGGGGAGCAATATGATTTATGTGGGGAGAAATGTGATTTATGTGTGAGCAACATGATTTATGAGGGGAGCAATGTGATTGTAGTTTCTGTGTAGGCCAATGTATTACCCCTTTTCCACTAGCTCAAAAAACACGGGTAAATGCACAGGGGCGCGCATTTACCTGTGTTTTTTGCAAGTGGAAAAGGGTCCCCCCAAATAATCCCAGATCAAGTGACCCGTGAATCCTACCTAGGTAACTACCTGGGTAGGACACAGGGATGATCCGGGTAGGGTTGTAGTGTAAACGGGAGCCGTGTCGATGCGACATGACTCCCGTTTACACTGTATGGAAGGGCGGTGCTGGGAGATCATGTGATCTCCCAGCGCCGCCCCTGCCGCGTCACTAGCAGCGTCACCAACCTGGCAATATGCCGGGTTGGTGACTGCTGATGGGAAATGGGGCTGAGCACGGGCCGCAGCCGGGTAGCACCCGTGTCAGGCTCCCGGCTGCGACCCGTGCTCATAGGTGGAAAAGGGGTATAAGTGTAGATTTTTTATTACTGTGAGGGCCAATGTGTGGTTTTTTGTTTTTTTTTCTGTGGGGAACGGATGGTGTGCCTTGGCAATTATAAAATATTGGGGGTAATTCCAAGTTGATCGCAGCAGGAATTTTGTTAGCAGTTGGGCAAAACCATGTGCACTGTAGGGGGGGCAGATCTAACATGTGCAGAAAGAGTTAGATTTGGGTGGGTTATTTTGTTTCTGTGCAGGGTAAATACTGGCTGCTTTATTTTTACACTGCAAATTAGATTGCAGATTGAACACACAACACCCAAATCTAACACTCTCTACACATGTTAAATCTGCCTCCCCTGCAGTGCACATGGTTTTGCCCAGCTGCTAACAAAATTCCTGCTGCGATCAACTTGGAATTACCCCCATTATTTGGTGTGCCGCGAGTAAAAAAAGGTTGAAAATCACTGGTCTATGGGCCTCAAATTGGGGTCCATTAAGGTTCAAATTTCGGCCCTGTCAATTTTCTTCAAGAAAAAATTGGCTTCAGTTCCTGAAGTCCAGAAGTTTGTCAAGGGAGTACTGCATATACAACCCCCTTTTGTGCCTCCAGTGGCACTGTGGGATCTCAACGTAGTTCTGGGATTCCTCAAATCACATTGGTTTAAACCGCTCAAATCTGTGGATTTGAAATATCTCATATGGAAAGTGACCATGCTGTTGGCCCTGGCCTCGGCCAGGCGAGTGTCAGAATTGGCGGCTTTGTCTCACAAAGCCCATATCTGATTGTCCATTCGGACAGGGCAGAGCTGCGGACTCGTCCCCAGTTTCTCCCTAAGGTGGTGTCAGCGTTTCACCTGCACCAGCTTATTGTGGTACCTGCGGCTACTAGGGACTTGGAGGACTCCAAGTTGCTAGATGTTGTCAGGGCCCTGAAAATATAGGTTTCCAGGACGGCTGGAGTCAGGAAAACTGACTTGCTGTTATCCTGTAGGCACCCAAAAAACTGGGTGCTCTTGCTTCTAAGCAGACGATTGCTAGTTGGATGTGTAGTACAATTCAGCTTGCACATTCTGTGGCAGGCCTGCCACAGCCAAAATATGTAAATGCCCATTCCACAAGGAAGGTGGGCTCATCTTGGGCGGCTGCCCGAGGGGTCTCGGCTTTACAACTTTGCCGAGCTGCTACTTGGTCAGGGGCACACCCTGGCTGAGGAGGACCTGGAGTTCTCTCACTCGGTGCTGCAGAGTCATCCGCACTTTCCCGCCCGTTTGGGAGCTTTGGTATAATCCCCATGGTCCTGACGGAGTCCCCAGCATCCACTTAGGACGTCAGAGAAAATAAGAATTTACTTACCGATAATTCTATTTCTCGTAGTCCGTAGTGGATGCTGGGCGCCCATCCCAAGTGCGGATTGTCTGCAATACTTGTACATAGTTATTGTTACAAAAATCGGGTTATTATTGTTGTGAGCCATCTTTTCAGAGGCTCCACTGTTATCATGCTGTTAACTGGGTTCAGATCACAGGTTGTACAGTGTGATTGGTGTGGCTGGTATGAGTCTTACCCGGGATTCAAAATCCTTCCTTATTGTGTACGCTCGTCCGGGCACAGTATCCTAACTGAGGCTTGGAGGAGGGTCATAGGGGGAGGAGCCAGTGCACACCACCTGATCCTAAAGCTTTACTTTTGTGCCCTGTCTCCTGCGGAGCCGCTATTCCCCATGGTCCTGACGGAGTCCCCAGCATCCACTACGGACTACGAGAAATAGAATTATCGGTAAGTAAATTCTTATTTTTTGTTTACTCCTGCTCTGCATAGGATGGGTATGGCCTTGCCCATTCTATACTGGGCATGCTGTCCGACTCCTACCTTAGGCCCTGTAATATTGGTAAGTTATATATTACTCCTCAGAGCAGTGTGCAAATAATTTTATTACTTGGATAATTATGCACTTATATATGCTTACAGCCTATGCAATGCACCTTGAAAGTATACTATGACTGTCAATTAATCCTGAGCTCATGTGAAAATCATGTCCTTTTTCGGGGAGAAAAGAGATAACTTCCCTGCTTTCCATTCAGACACCTTTTCCTCTCTGCAAGAAGACATAAAACATTCTAATGTATGGTTGTGAGACAAAATAAATCCAGTTGCAAAATCCACTCACTGACTTCTATAATTCATTGTTCTCTGTTTACAAGATAAAAGCTGTGCAGAGATAGTGCAGGAAAAGTGGGTTGAGATATATATATATATATATATATGAAAGGCAAATACCACTGACTCATCGCAAAATATCCTAAACCATAAGGACTAAAAACTTGAAATTTGGACAGTAGCCTGCTTTTGTGACATAGGCACCCACTAAGTAGGGATTTTTAAAAATTCCACCCACGAAGGGGTTTAAAGGGGTGAGTTGATAATTGGGAATTCCCCCCTCACAGAGGAGAGTGAAGACAGCCCACCCAGCTAGAGCTATAAAGAATGCATGTTGCAGGCGATACCAAGTCGTGGAGGACATAATGCTCTGTTCCTGGACTTCCTTGTCCATTATTCAAATAGGGGAGCCAAATCAAGTGCCACCCCTAAACTCTGTCAAACATCACTGGGTGTGGCTCCCCTATTTGAATAATGGACTGCTCTGCAACTGCCACTGGCACGGAAGTCCAGCCTTATGGTTCAGGAGATTTTGTAATGAGTCAGTGCAGTGGCGGAACTAGCGAGCGGTGGGCCCAGGTGCGACAAAATGCCTTGGCCCCCCCCCCCCCCCCACATCCCATCCAAGTCCACCCCCTCACCCCTGGAGAGGATCTGGTGAGGTGGACCTGCTCAGGGCCAGAGAAATGGATACCTAGCAACAGTGCCGTAACTAGACATTTTAGCACTGTGTGCAAGAAACGGCATTGGAGCCCCACCCCTGCATGCAAAACAGGGGCAGCGCGCGCCGTAGGCGCGCGCAAAACTACATAGTGGCGTGGCTTCGTGGGGAAGGGGTGTGGCCACAAAATAATACCAATTCATAAAACGGTGCACAGTAGTCTCCATTCTTCAAATTATGCGCACAGTAGCACCACTACACCAGGTAGAGACCCTTTTACACCTTACAGCAGACAGATTCCTCTTTTTACACATTACGGCAGACAGCGTCCCCTTTTTACACATTACGGCAGACAGCGTCCCCCTTTTTACACATTACGGCAGACAGCATTCCCCTTTTTACACATTACGGCAGACAGCGTGCCCTTGTTACACATAGCGGCAGACAGCGTACACTTTTTACACATAACGGCAGACAGCGTCCCCCTTTTTACACATTACGGCAGACAGCGTGCACTTTTTACACATAACGGCAGACAGCGTCCCCTTTTTACACATAACGGCAGACAGCGCGCCCTTGTTACACATTACGGCAGACAGCGTCCCCCTTTTTACACATTACGGCAGGCAGATTCCCCCTTTTTACACATTACGGCAGGCAGATTCCCCCTTTTTACACATTGCGGCAGGCAGTCCCCCGTTTTTACACATTGCGGCAGGCAGATTCCCCATTTTTACACATTGCGGCAGGCAGATTCCCCCTTTTTACACATTGCGGCAGGCAATCCCCCTTTTTACACATTACGGCAGGCAGATTCCCCCTTTTTACACATTGCGGCAGGCAGATTCCCCCTATTTACACATAGCGGCAGGCAGTCCCCCATTTTTACACATTGCGGCAGGTAGTCCCCCATTTTTACACATTGCGGCAGGCAGTCCCTCGTTTTTACACATTGCGGCAGGCAGTCCCCCATTTTTACACATTGCGGCAGGCAGATTCCCCATTTTTACACATTGCGGCAGGCAGATCCCCCCTTTTTACACATAGCGGCAGGCAGTCCCCCATTTTTACACATTGCGGCAGGCAGTCCCCCATTTTTACACATTGCAGCAGGCAGTCCCCCATTTTTACACATAGCGGCAGGCAGTCCCAACAAAGAAAGAAAGAGACAGAAAGAAAGAGACAGAAAGAAAGAATTATACTTACCCTCTCCGCTGGCTCAGGCTCCTCGGTGCAGCGTCAGACGATTCCCGGGCTGGAGAGAAGGAGGAGGGAGGTGGAGGAGGGAGCCGCAGCAGCGCTGTGTCATTGGTGGAGGCGCTGCTGCTGCTGCCCCTCTGCTTCACTAAAGGCTGTTCTCGGAAGACAGCCTATAGTGAAGCAGAGGGGCAGCAGCAGCAGCGCCTCCACCAGTAGTAAAGCGCTGCTGCGGCTCCCTCCGTCGGGTCCCTCCTCCTCCTTCTCCCCCGTACACTACCGCTGCTCCTCTCCAGGCGGCTGTGCGCTGCGGGCAGCGGTTGCCTGCAGCGCACAGCGGCATGTAATGAGTCAGTTTGACTCATTACATGCTTTGGGCCCCTGGACAGAGGCGGGCCCCAGTGCAACGCACTGGTTGCACTGGCGGTAGTTCCGCCTCTGAGTCAGTGGTATTTGCCTATACATATATACAGGTTGAGTATCAAATATTCAAATATTCTGAAATCTGGAATATTCCAAAATACAAAATCTTTTGAGTGAGACTGAGATAGTGAAACCTTTGTTTTCTGATGGCTCAATGTACACTAACTTTGTTTAATACACAAAGTAATAAAAAATATTGTATTAAATGACCTTCACACAACTGTGTATAAGGTTTATATGAAACATAAATGAATAGTGTGTATGTACACAAACTTTGTGTAGTGTACAAAGTTAGTAAAATATTAGCAAACAATTACCTTCAGGCTGTGTGTACTGTGTATAAGGTGTATATGAAACATAAATGTATTCTGTGCTTAGACTTGGGTCCCATCATCATGATATCTCATTATGGTATGCAATTATTCCAAAATATGGAAAAATCCGATATCCAAAATACTGGTGGTACCAGGCATTTTGAATATGGGATACTCAACCTGTATATAGATTTCAGATATAAGTATTTAACCAACCTATTTCCAGACAGGAGAGGATACTGTCTCAGTTATCAGAGGTTAACCTGTCACTTGAACTAAACATTGTCAGAGCAATAGGAGAAAAGGAGAGATATTTTGACTCTTAAATGTATTAAAGGAAAGCTTGATAGTCAGCAACTGCTTATCTGCTGTGTAAAGGGCACAGACAGCTCTCCCAGTGACCTTAAGTGTTGTGCGAAAATAATTACCCTTTTACCTCAAAGGAGGAGCCCTAAGGAGAGTGAAAAGCTAAGCAAGGAGTCCTAGGCCCTTTGGAATAGAGTCAGCCTATCCCTGCAAACCTTACATATTTAACATACAGCGGGCGGTGCTTGGGCTGTCGTCCCAGCATTTACAGCACTGAGCAGGGCAGCATCAGAGACGGGACGGGGCATAGAAGGAGGCGGATTATTCTCCTCAGTGCCAGCCTTTTGACAGCATCAATCCGGGAAAGGCCCGTCCGGTGGTGCAGCCTGACAAAGATTGGCAGCGGCAGGCGGAGCATGTTCTGTTGTAAGTCTAATTGCGGATCTTCTGTGATAAACTAAACAGTTAACTTTAGGTATATCCCGTTGTCCAGAAAATAAGAGACTACAGATTCCAGTACAATAAATTCCGTTTATTGTTTTGGTGTGTTCTCGGGCGGTTTCATGGAGGGGCATTATGATGCTACCAGTTCTCAACAACATCCTACCACAAGTGAGCTTATGGAATGTGAACCATGCCTGTCCTCCTTAGTCCCCACGTCAGAACTGCATCAGTCCTTCTCCGTGTTTCATGATCCCGGTCCTGCTCTGTCAACTGATCAGTTCTGATGACACTGTTCCTGCAGCTCAGACCCCATGTAAACGAAAGAGAGGGAAAAAGTGCAGGAAAAGATTCACGGATTATACTTGAAATTCCGTAGCGAAGCATGGGTATTCAGCTAGTATATGATAGAAACTAAAGTAGCAGACTGAGAAATATGAAATAATCTTCACAATACATTTTTAGAATTCTAATAAAAGTGACATGTTCACAGTAAGCAGGACCTGATAAAGGGTTCCAGCAGCCCTTGGCTAATGCAGAAGTGGCCGACCCCACTTACCCAACCCCTACCACCAATTTTTTTCCCGCTCATATTCAGCTAAAAATCTGTAATTATGTGTCACAATTTACCACAGATTCAATTATTGTTGGCTGATACAAATAGTATTTCTTACTTCTTTAGGTCTTCACAGCAGGCAGCCAGCAGCATAAGTGATCTCGCAAGTGCTGGTAGCCATTTCCAGGCTTTGTCCAAGAACTCCATCACGACAATACACCTGCCCACAAGTGGTGACTTTTCTGGCCCTTGAACGCTTCCAGGAGTTTGGTCATCCACTGTGCAGTCCAGACCAGTGCAAGATGGGTGGGATTCGTTTTGAGTCACCGGAAGCTGCAGTGGAGACCTTCATCCATCATGTGGTAGACATACCTGCATCGGACTGCTCCAGCTGCTTCACCAAGTGGTTTGAGCTTATGCAACTTTGCAATAACTTCTTTGGTGAATACTTTGAAAAAATGTTCTCTTTGTTTTTAAATATAATAATTTTTGTTGATCCAGAAACTTATTGCACACCCCTCGAAAAAAAGTAAAAGACAAAACTGAGCTTTTGTAGCACACATTCTCCCACCTTATGTTAAGATTCCTGCCTCTTTTTGTTGGCAACTGCTGTCTAGGCTCCCTGATCCGGTGCACTGTTTGTGCATACGGGTTGGGGCTGGGAGACCGGCGCTCAGGATCCTGGAGGTCAGCATACCGACCCTGGGATCCCGGCATCAGAATGCTGGCAGGGGGGGCGAGCGAAACAAAGCCCCTTGTGGTCTATTGCCACTCTATGGATGTCGTGGACATTTTGATTGTTCAGGATCCCGGCATTAGCATGGTGACTGTCGAGATCCCAAGTGATGGTCACATGACTGCATCCCGTGCACACATATATCAACACATACCACAGACTTGGTAGGAAAGACTGCTGCCACTGGGCATACACAACAGCTCTCTTTCATCTCCTATACTGCATGTGTTGGTCGCAACTCCAGTTGGATTATATTCTTCTGCTACTGTATTTTGGTCATTATTTGAGCAAGTCACTGTGTCTGAGGTCTATGTGTAACTAACAGCCCTCCCCCTCCAAAAGTCTGTCTATACTTCATTTATACATTATGGATGGTGAACTTGGTGTACGTAACCTAAAAAAAAAACAAAAGCTGATGAGCAGTTTAAGAAAGAAGGGGCCTTGTGTGCAGTCGCTGTGCAGGCTTCCCCTCTTTTGCTGGTGCATGTACCTGGTAGACTCTGAACATGAACAGATTTCCAGGAAAATAATACTGGTGCCATTTTTCTTGGTGAGGACAGGAGAGGGGAGATGGACAGCAGAGAGCACAGGAGAGTGGGAAGATGGACAGCAGAGAGAACAAGGGAGAGGAAATGTATAGCAGGAAGGGCAGGATGGGAGTGGTGGATATCAGATATGACAGGAGAGGGGTGATGGGGGTGAAGGCTGATGAATTGAATGAAGAGGTCCAGCTGGGGGTGGGGGTGGGGGGATAGTAGAGAGGACAGGAGGGAGGAGATAAATAGCAGAGGACAGGATCGGGGTGAATAGCAGAGAGAACAAGAGGGAGATATGGATAGCTGAAAGGTCAGGGAATAGAGGAGAAGATAGCATGGAGGACATGGAGGTAGATAGATAGCAGAGTTGATAGGAGGAATTAAATGATCAGCAGAGAGGATAGTAGTGGGGAAATGGATAGCAGAGAGATCAGGATGGGTGGTATGCATACCAGAGAGGACAGGAAGGGGGTGATAGCAGACAGAAGAGGACGGGAAAGATGGATAGCAGGGAGGATGGGAGGGGATAGATAGAAGGGTGGACAGGATGTTATGGAGTATAAAAATATTTTGAAAAAATATTGCTTTTTTTACCTCTTTTTCTTTACTTCTAATCCCAAGATTCATCCTGGGATCCTGAGGTCGGAGAAGCAAAAACAACACAGAATTTCCCCAGCAGACCACGACCGCCAGTCACATGACCGCATCTCTTTCTGGTTGCTTCTTTTGCTTTATTATAGGAGTGAGACTTTTGGAATAAACCTCTATGGACTTTAAGCAAGTAGATTTTGCAATTGATGCCACTCTTTGCAAAAAAAGTTCAAATTCCATCAAGTTGTGCGGGATATCATATGCACAGCCATCCTTAGGTCATTCCACATGTTTTCAGTTGGCTTGAGGTTTTAGCTCTTGACTTTGTTCCTCTTTTTCTGAAGTTGTTCATCCGTGACTAGGACGGTGAATTTCCTCTTCATCTTCAGCTAACATGCTCAACAGGTTTTGTGCTAATACATCTTTATATATGGAGCTATTCACTATGTCCTCTATTCTGACCAAAGTCCCTGTACCAGCTGAAGAAAAGTTGCAGTAAAGTATGATCATACTACCACCGTAGTATGATCATACTTTATCATATGCCTCACAGTAGGTATGATGATCTTTACTTCATGAGCTGGGTAGACTTCTATGCCAAACATATCTTTTAGAAGTAATGACAAAAAGATCAACCATTAACTCATCAAACCATAATAAATTTTCCCACAAGGTTGAGTGTGATAGAATGCATTTTATTGTGAAAATTAGACATGCGTGGATACCACCTTGGTGTCTCACTAAATGATGTCCTCTGGGGTGGGGTAACAGGTAGCTGAGGAGCTGACACATTTCGAGCTCGGATCTTTCTCAAGGATTTCATGGGCCCACTACAACCCCAGGGGTGCCAAACCTTCACAATATATAGTTTAAACTAGTATCGTATATGTAGTACTATGTATGGTCAGTGTTATTTAGGTTGTGGTACAAAATATCAACATCAGGATGTTGACATGTTATGAATGTCAATTTCCAAAAATAGAAATGTGCTGTTAGTATCCCGTATTTTCTTATTACCAGTTATTTATGTAGCGCACACATTTTACAGTGATTTTTTTGTGTGTCACTCACATCAATCCCTGGCCCAGTGGAGCTTTCAATCTATATTCCCTACCACATGGACAAACATATACACTAGGGTTAATTTTTGTCAGAAGCCAATTACCCTATTAGTAGGTTTTTGGAATGTGGAAGGAAACTCACAACAACACAGGGAGAATATACAAACTCCACATCATACTTGCTGATATTCTGGCTGCTTCCTCCACCTGCGTATCCATAAAATCGCGTCATCGCGGACTCGCCCCCGCTACACAATGTTGAAATTACAGCCTTTGTGAGGCATGGGGCGGGACTGAGATAACACAATTCACCACGGATCACGTCATCGGCCTACCTGTCTGCAGGAGGTTGTCTGCAGCTGCGGTGGGGTGCAGGCAGGTGGTGGCGGCCGGGAGACTTTCCCTCTTTTATGGGGGGGACTGGAGCGCCACCCAATTTTCGGGAGCCTCCTGGCCATTCCGGGAGAGTAGGCAAGTATGCTCCACATGATCCAATGCATAGGTATTGAACTCATGACCTTAGGGCAGGAGGCAGCAATGTTAACCACTATACTACCATGTTGCTACTGTGGGTATGATTTTTGTTATCTTTTTTTCTGTTGAACTTCTCTGATTTTATTGTTGGAATAAATGCCCTTAAATACTACAATTATTATTCATGCAGATTGTCTGCCACAAAACAGTAGGCCTAATTCAGATCTGACCGCAGCAACACATTTGTTAGCTAATGGGTAAAGCCATGTGCACTGAAGGGTTATATTGTTTCTACAAAGGAAGGGGTGCCTAGTTTGCAAACCATAATTAGGTAATGAGGTTCTACTCTGCTTGAGACTTAATACAATGTACAAAGGGAAAAAGATGCAGGTGCACTATCTCACACTAGCTCAACCTGTAATAACCAGAGGCACTTAGCATAATCCTGGCAAGGGCTATGAGCTTTCCCACCGCATCAAGGTAGCCTCTCTTTTGGTAAGTCCCTAACACTAACTGCAGTGGTTCAGGTTCGGGGGGCAGGACATCCCAAAGCTACCCAGCCAGACAACCCCAGGGCACCGGAAGAGTGATAAAGTAAAGAGTTAAATAGGTAGGAGCAGCTACTGCTGCATGTGTTAGTAAAGAGTGAAAAAGAATGGTGTGAAAGTGTTACACATATATAAAATGGGATCAGTACCAAATCCCACCAGACGGAATCCCGGCGGTCGGAATACCGACACCGGGATCCCGACTGGCACAATCCCGACAGGGGGTTGAGCGCAACGCAGAGCCGGCCTTAGCTATAGGCAGGCTAGGCATTTGCCTAGGGCATTCAAGGATGTCTAGGGGCATCCAAGCATGTCCCTGCAGCATCTCATGCTGAGAGGGACAGTCCGCAAACTAACTGTTACTTTCCAAATGTATTCAATCAGTACTTGTATACACTGCTGTTTACATTTGTCAAAAAAAATGCACACTGTGCCTTTGTCACAACTGAGGGCCTGAGCTGACGGGAGGCAGCCTCAGTTGTAGGGGCTGAGATGTACCGGAACCTGGGAGGTTGTATCAGACCCCTGGACATGTAAGTAACATGAATAATAACTGCCCGAAGGCGTGACCACGACAACTTAGATAAAAGTCAATGATGTTTATTATGACAACTCCGCAACACAGCAGCAGTAAAAGAAAACGTAAAAGTCAGCAAAGAATAAATACAGTTCCTGGGTACTACAGGATGGCAGGAGCCACAGGGCACTGGTAGTGTGAGATAGTTCTTATAATCTTCTAGATGGAAAGTCCTTACCAGGCCCGACTGTAGCAATGGAGATAACCCAGGATTGTACCAGCTGGTGTTCCAGGAAAAGCTGGGTTGCTGAAGATAAAACGGCTGCTGTGGATACTGGCTGGAACCAGACTGTTGTTAGCACGGAGTGGATACTGGCTGGAACCAGTTAAATAATAAATGAACTTGGGAGCGATGAAATATGAGCTGAAATGTAGAACTTGAGAGCGGAGAAATAATAATACCGGTGGAGAGTGGTAAAGTGTAGAAAGGACACCGGCCCTTTAAGAGAAGCTGTACTCTGCTGGAAGCTGGGCTGGAAGCAGGTAATGTTGTAGCTGGAAACAGATGAATCCACAATGGATTGGAGAGTCAGGCTACACCGCAGGTGGAATGCTGGTGCGGGTCTCTATGGTGGAAGTCTTGAGACAGGAGCTGGAACCTGGAAGACAATCACAGGAGAGAGACAAACAGGAACTAGGTTTGACAACCAAAGCACTGACGCCTTCCTTGCTCAGGCACAGTGTATTTATACCTGCAGCAAGGAAGGGATTGGCTAGGCAATTATGCAGATTAACAATACTGACAACAGATTGGAGGAAATGATCAGCTGACAGAATCCAAGATGGCTGCGCCCATGCAGACACTTGGAGGGAAGTTTGGTTTGTAATCCATGTGGTAATGAAAACAGTAATGGCGGCGCCGGCCACTGGAGACAGGAGACGCCAGGCTGACAAGTGCACATCCAACCACGCGGACACAGCGGAGGCCGCGGCTGACGTAATCGCCACTCTGACACTCTGCATGCAGAAGCTCAGGGACGGCGGCGGAGGCCGCGGGAGACGCCATGCCAGATGTAATAAGGCGTTACTGTGACAGCGTCTCAGAGAGACAGGAGAGGATGCAGGAATGTGAACATTAGGATAACAGATGGGATCCGGTCCTGGAGCGCTGAGCCAGCCTTAGGAGGCATCTGCTGGGTAAGAAATGGCGTCCAGATACCCGGATCGTGACAGCACCCCCCCCTTTAGGAGTGGCCCCAGGACACTTCTTTGGCTTTTGAGGAAACTTGGAATGGAATCTCCGGACCAAGGCAGGAGCATGGACATCAGAAGCATTGGTCCATGAACGTTCCTCAGGGCCGTAACCCTTCCAGTCAATAAGATACTGTAGTTGACCGTAACAGTGACGTGAGTCCAGGATCTTGGCCACTTCATACTCAACGCCTCGTTGAGTTTGGACTTTCGGAGTTGGAGGAAGTGAGGAATGAAACCGATTCAAGATCAGCGGTTTCAACAGGGAAACATGGAATGTCCTGGGTATTTTTAAGAAGGGAGGCAACTGAAGTCTGTAAGCAACAGGATTGATGACTTGTTCAATCTTGAAAGGACCGATATAGCGAGGTGCAAACTTCATACTGGGAACTCTTAACCTCAAATTCTTCGTGGATAACCATACCCGATCACCCACCTTGAGAGCAGGAACTGCTCGACGCTTCTTATCCGCAAACTTCTTGTACCTGAATGATGCCTTGAGCAGAGCTGATCGTACGCTCTTCCAGATATTGGCAAACTGATGCAAGGTGATATCCACTGCGGGAACAGAAGTTGCTGGAAGCGGTTGGAACTCAGGGACTTTAGGGTGGAATCCAAAGTTAGTGAAGAATGGTGTTGAAGCAGATGAAGAATGATACTGGTTGTTATGACAGAACTCGGCCCAGGGAAGTAATTGAACCCAGTCATCTTGAGAGGAGGACACATAGATGCGGAGGAAGGCCTCCAAGTCCTGATTCACCCTCTCGGTTTGACCATTGGTCTGAGGATGGTAAGCCGTGGAAAACTTTAGCTTGACTTGAAGGACTTGACATAAACTTCGCCAGAATTTGGCTGTGAATTGAACTCCTCGATCTGAGATAATTTCTTCAGGAAGACCGTGGAGTCGGAAGATCTCTTGTATGAATACTTGAGCCAACTTGGAAGCTGACGGAAGACCGGTGAGAGGAATGAAGTGTGCCATCTTGGTGAACCGGTCAACTACCACCCAGATGGTATTGAACTTGTTGCACATGGGTAAATCTGTAATAAAATCCATCGACAAATGGGTCCAAGGTCGACGGGGAACAGATAGTGGAACCAGTTGCCCCGCAGGCGACTGGCGGGATACCTTATGTTGAGCACACTTTGGGCAAGATGCAATAAACTCCAAGACGTCCTTTTTCAGAGTTGGCCACCAATAGGACCTAGAGATAAACTCCAGGGTTTTTTGGATACCTGTATGTCCGGCAAAACGGGAAGCATGGGCCCAATGCATGAGCTTCTTCCTTAGCATCGGTTTCACAAAACTTTTCCCTGATGGGGGCGTAGAGTCCATCCCTACCGTGGAGAATGCCAACGGATTTATAATAGGATGCTTGTCTGAAGACTCTGACTCATTTTCTTGCTCCCATGAGCGGGAAAGGGCATCGGCCTTGCGATTCTGAGAGCCCGGACAGAACTGGAGTTTAAAGTCGAACCTGGAAAAGAAAAGTGCCCATCTGGCCTGACGAGGGTTGAGACATTGTGCGCCTTTCAGCTATAAAAGGTTCTTGTGGTCTGTAAGTATGGTGATTGAATGAGAAGCTCCCTCCAACAGATACCTCCACTCTTCTAGAGCGAGCTTGATGGCTAGCAACTCCTGGTCGCCAATGGCATAGTTGCGCTCAGCTTGGGAGAACTTCCGGGAGAAGAAACTGCAAGGGTGTAAATGGCCATCTTTAGCCCTCTGAGATAACACCGCTCCTACTCCAACGGAGGAGGCATCCACCTCTAAGATGAAAGGAGAGTCGATGTCAGGCTGTTTCAGAACAGGCGCAGAGATGAACCTTTGTTTTAAAAGATGAAATGCTTGCATGGCTTCTTCAGACCACTTGGACGGGTTAGCACCCTTCTTAGTGAAAGCAGTAATAGGCGCCACAATGGTGGAAAAGTCTCGAATAAACTTACGGTAATAGTTGGCGAACCCCGAGAACCTCTGGACCCCTTTGAGGGTTAAGGGTATCGGCCAATTTTGGATTGCTTGTAGTTTCTCAGGATCCATCTCTAGTCCGGAACCGGACACAATGTACCCTAGAAACGGAATGGACTTGACTTCAAAGACGCATTTCTCTAATTTGCAATAGAGATGATTGACACGGAGACGGGACAGAACCTCTTTAACCCAAAAACGATGTTCCTCTAAATCGTTGGCAAAAATGAGGATATCGTCTAGATAGACCACGACATGACGGTATAGAATGTCTCTGAAGATCTCATTGACAAAATGCTGGAAGACAGCTGGAGCATTGCTCAATCCGAAGGGCATGACGAGGTACTCATAATGTCCGTCACGGGTGTTAAAGGCGGTCTTCCACTCGTCACCCTCACGGATCCGGATGAGATTGTATGCACCTCTCAAGTCCAGCTTTGTAAAGATGGTAGCTCCGCTAACTCTGTCAAAGAGCTCAGTAATCAGGGGTAAAGGATAACGGTTCTTGATGGTAATGTCGTTCAAACCTCTGTAGTCGATGCACGTCCGCAGACCACCATCTTTCTTTTTTACAAAAAAGAAGCCTGCGCCGGCTGGGGAAGAAGAAGGTCGAATGAACCCCTTTGCTAGGTTCTCTTTAATGTATTCCTCCATAGAATGCGTCTCGGGCAGAGACAACGGATAAGTTCGGCCTCGAGGTGGAACCTTCCCTGGAACGAGATCAATCGGGCAGTCCCATTCTCTATGAGGAGGAAGGATATCAGCAGAAGCTTTACTGAACACATCCGTGAAATCTTGATATGGAGGAGGTGGAACATCAGACGACCTGGGGGAGGAAGAACAGACAGGCAATACTTTAAACAAACATGTCTCAGCACAGGAGGAACCCCATGCCAGGATTTGCGTAGTCGTCCAATCAATTGTAGGATTGTGAAGACGGAGCCATGGAAGGCCCAGGACCACAGGATGTGTGGCTCTTGGAATCACTAAAAAAGAAATAAGTTCGGAATGAAGAACTCCCACTCTCAGACGAACTGGTAGAGTTCTTAAAGAAATAACTGCATCAAAAATTTTGCTGCCATCCACGGCAGTTAAAGAAATGGACGAAGGAAGTCTCTCGGTGGGTAGGGACCACCGTTTAACATAGGCTTCGGTAATAAAGTTCCCAGCTGCTCCGGAATCAAGGAGAGCAATGACGTTCCGATAACGTTGAGCAACTTGAAGCGAGACTGGGAGATTACAATCTTGAGGAGATGGAGAGGAGATCATTACTCCTAGCCGGCCCTCTCCTTGGCGAGCTAGGATTTGGAGTTTCCCGGACGTTTGGGACAGGCATTAATGGTGTGAGACGGAGCTGCACAATAAAGACAGAGAGACTCGGAGAGACGTCTTCGGCGCTCAGCAGGAGTTAAACGGGAACGGCCAATTTGCATGGGCTCATCTTTAGTTGATGACAGTTGGCGAGGAGGAGGAGCAGAAGATTTTGGAGCAGATGATCTTCCACGCTCAGTTGCTCTCTCTCTGAAACGTAAATCAACTTTCGTGCAGAGTGAGATTAGCTCATCTAACTTAGAGGGTAAGTCTCTGGTAGCTAACTCATCTTTAATACGCTCAGATAAGCCATGCCAGAATGCAGCATACAGGGCCTCGTCGTTCCATGCCAGTTCGGATGCCAGGATCTGGAACTGTATCAGATATTGTCCTACAGTACGTGACCCCTGGCGTAAATGGAGAATCTCGGATGAAGCTGAGGTTACCCGGCCTGGCTCGTCGAAGATGCGCCTGAATGTTGACACGAAGGCAGTGTAGGAAGATAGCAGGGTGTCGGACCTCTCCCATAACGGTGATGCCCAATCAAGGGCTGAGCCACTGAGAAGAGAAATAATGTAGGCAATTTTTGTACGGTCACTGGGAAAATTGCCAGGTTGTAGCTCAAACTGAATCTCACACTGGTTGAGAAATCCCCTGCAGAATCTTGGAGATCCGTCAAATTTTGCTGGCGTTGGAAGATGAAGACGTGGAGCAGAAATGGGTAAGGTGGGTGGGGTTATAGCTGGAGTCACTGTGGTTGATGCACCAGACGCGCCTGATCCACGGAGAGTTGTCTGAATCCCATCCAGCCGAGTAGAGAGATCCTGGAGACAGCGGATGATGTGGCCCTGTGCAGCCTCCTGATGTTCTAGTCGGGCTGCCAGTTCTTGCATCGGCCTGGCCGCTTGATCCTGGTCTCCGGCTGGATTCATTAGGTCAGTGCTTACTGTCACAACTGAGGGCCTGAGCTGACGGGAGGCAGCCTCAGTTGTAGGGGCTGAGATGTACCGGAACCTGGGAGGTTGTATCAGACCCCTGGACATGTAAGTAACATGAATAATAACTGCCCGAAGGCGTGACCACGACAACTTAGATAAAAGTCAATGATGTTTATTATGACAACTCCGCAACACAGCAGCAGTAAAAGAAAACGTAAAAGTCAGCAAAGAATAAATACAGTTCCTGGGTACTACAGGATGGCAGGAGCCACAGGGCACTGGTAGTGTGAGATAGTTCTTATAATCTTCTAGATGGAAAGTCCTTACCAGGCCCGACTGTAGCAATGGAGATAACCCAGGATTGTACCAGCTGGTGTTCCAGGAAAAGCTGGGTTGCTGAAGATAAAACGGCTGCTGTGGATACTGGCTGGAACCAGACTGTTGTTAGCACGGAGTGGATACTGGCTGGAACCAGTTAAATAATAAATGAACTTGGGAGCGATGAAATATGAGCTGAAATGTAGAACTTGAGAGCGGAGAAATAATAATACCGGTGGAGAGTGGTAAAGTGTAGAAAGGACACCGGCCCTTTAAGAGAAGCTGTACTCTGCTGGAAGCTGGGCTGGAAGCAGGTAATGTTGTAGCTGGAAACAGATGAATCCACAATGGATTGGAGAGTCAGGCTACACCGCAGGTGGAATGCTGGTGCGGGTCTCTATGGTGGAAGTCTTGAGACAGGAGCTGGAACCTGGAAGACAATCACAGGAGAGAGACAAACAGGAACTAGGTTTGACAACCAAAGCACTGACGCCTTCCTTGCTCAGGCACAGTGTATTTATACCTGCAGCAAGGAAGGGATTGGCTAGGCAATTATGCAGATTAACAATACTGACAACAGATTGGAGGAAATGATCAGCTGACAGAATCCAAGATGGCTGCGCCCATGCAGACACTTGGAGGGAAGTTTGGTTTGTAATCCATGTGGTAATGAAAACAGTAATGGCGGCGCCGGCCACTGGAGACAGGAGACGCCAGGCTGACAAGTGCACATCCAACCACGCGGACACAGCGGAGGCCGCGGCTGACGTAATCGCCACTCTGACACTCTGCATGCAGAAGCTCAGGGACGGCGGCGGAGGCCGCGGGAGACGCCATGCCAGATGTAATAAGGCGTTACTGTGACAGCGTCTCAGAGAGACAGGAGAGGATGCAGGAATGTGAACATTAGGATAACAGATGGGATCCGGTCCTGGAGCGCTGAGCCAGCCTTAGGAGGCATCTGATGGGTAAGAAATGGCGTCCAGATACCCGGATCGTGACAGCCTTAAACTTCCTCTGACATGCTTGAATGCCCCTGACTTGTGAGACCTCAGACAGACAGCAAAAGCCCAGTAAATGCAATTCCTGGACCTGTGACATTTTTACTGACTATATAAGGTTATTACTGGATGGCTTCTATAACACATGTGTATTTTGGAAGACTGCTTCACAGAAACCTGACATCACCTATACTGCTTGTGCACATGGGGGAGGGTGACCCTGCCATCCTGTGTGTGTCCCTTATCCCTGTGCAATTCCCAGGTGTCTGCAGGGACATAACATGGGCAGTGTTCTCCCCACACTTTATTTCCTAGTCAGTCCATACTGTAAAATTCCCCTGCCATCTAGCACTGTAACGTGGTCAGTAAGTTGCGTTGTGCTATTTCTATATGAAACATCAGTGCAGCGTGACTTTCGGACACATCAGACTGGAGGGCAGAGCATTTAGCTCCCACAGTATAAAGTAAAGTGCATGCAGTTAACGGGAGTAACAGACACCAGCAAACACACTGAATAGTGAAGAGAATGGACAGTTTCTACATGTTTGATACTGATCTTTTTGTATAACCAGCAAGTGTGGCAGTATCTGTGGCAGTATATGTGTATTATGGGCATTACTAATGTGGGGCATATGTGTAAGGTGCATTACTGTGTGGCATTATGTGTATTATGGGCATTACTAATGTGGGGCATATGTGTAAGGTTCCTTTACTGTGTGGAATTATATGTATTATGGTCATTACTGTGTGGCATTGTGCAGAGTTGAACTGGCCCACAGGGTAACCCCCCGGTGGGCCCCACTACCTGAGCGTTGCTGGTACAGATGCAGAACTAGCGGCGGAGCTAGGGGGCATCAGACAAAATTTTGCCTAGGGCATCAAATTGGCTAGGGCCGGCTCTGGCGCAACGCAGCCCCTTGCGGGCACGGTGCCTCGCTACACTCGGCACACTAATTTATTCTCCCTCTATGGGTGTCGTGGACACCCACAGAGGGAGACTATGTCGGGATTGTGCCAGTCGGGATCCCGGTGTCGGTATTGCGACTGCCGGGATTCCGTCCGGCGGGATCTTGACCGCATCCCTATAAAACAAACTAAAAGTGCCACAGTGTATTAAAATAAATGTTAGATTGTGATGCCCCGAGGTTGTCCAGCCACAGCTGGTCCAGGAAGCCCCGCACCCCAGAGAATCCCCCCAAAATTGACTGCCATAATAAACAAATGTAGGAGTCTTACCTCATTCCACATACACAAGCCAGAGTGCTGGGCCCTCTATTTAAAATCAGTGAGGAGTGGGGCAGGGTGCTAAACTAGCTGAAGTGTCTCATGCCTTCAGAGGTTGAGTATCCCTTATCCAAATTGCTTGGAACCAGAAGTATTTTGGATATCGGATTTTTCCGTATTTTGGAATAATTGTATACTATAATGAGATATCATGGCGATGGGACCTAAGTCTAAGCACAGAATGCATTTATGTTTCATATATAACTTATACACACAGCCTGAAGGTAATTGTAGTCATCGCGGACTGGCCCCCGCTAGACAATGCCGAGATTACAGCCTTTGTGAGGCAAGGGGCCGGGCCGAGATAACACGATTCACCACGGATCACGTCATCGGCCTACCTGTCTGCAGGAGGTTGTCTGCAGCTGCGGTGGGGTGCAGGCAGGTGGTGGCGGTCGGGAGACTTTCCCTCTTTTATGGGGGGGACTGGAGCGCCACCCAATTTTCGGGAGCCAGATCGACAGTGTCTAGGTCGACAATGTTTAGGTCGACCACTATCGGTCGACAGTCACTAGGTCGACATGGATGGAAGGTCGACAGGGTTTCTAGGTCGACATGTGCTAGGTTGACAGGTCTAAAGGTCGACATGAGTTTTTCACATTTTTTTTTTTTTCATACTTAACGATCCACGTGGACTACGATTGGAACGGTAAAGTGTGCCGAGCGAAGCGGTAACGGAGCGAAGGCACCATGCCCGAAGCATGGCGAGCGAAGCGGTGCACTAATTTGGGATCCCGGTCACTTTACGAAGAAAACGACACAAAAAAAATAATCCTCATGTCGACCTTTAGACCTGTCGACCTAGCACATGTCGATCTAGAAACCCTGTCGACCTTCCATCCATGTCGACCTAGTGACTGTCGACCTATAGTGGTCGACCTAAACATTGTCGACCTAGATACTGTCGATAAAACGAAACACACCCGTTATATCTGCCCCCCCCCCCTGCAGTGCACATGGGGGGTGATTCCGAGTTGTTCGCTCGCTAGCTGCTTTTAGCAGCATTGCACACGCTAAGCCGCCGCCCTCTGGGAGTGTATCTTAGCTTAGCAGAATTGCGAACGAAAGATTAGCAGAATTGCGAATAGAAATTACTTAGCAGTTTCTGAGTAGCTTGAGACTTGCAAACAGCGATCAGTTCAGTCAGTTTCGTTCCTGGTTTGACGTCACACACACGCCCAGCGTTCGGCCAGCCACTCCCCCGTTTCTCCAGACACTCCCGCGTTTTTCCCTGACACGCCTGCGTTTTTTCGCACACTCCCAGAAAACGGACAGTTTCCACCCAGAAACACCCACTTCCTGTCAATCACACTCCGATCACTTTAATGATGAAAAATCTTCATTAGGACGTGAGTAAATCTACTAAGTTTTGTGCTAAAATACTAACCGCATGCACACTGCGAACCATGCGCATGCGCATTTTTGCCTTAATCGCTCCGTTGCGAAAATCGGCAACGAGCAAACAACTCGGAATGACCCCCCATGGTTTTGCTCATTTGCTAACAATTTTGCTGCTGTGATCAGGTCTGAATTAGGCCCAGTGTCTGTATTTTAGATGTTCTGACCAGGGAACCTCAACATTCTAAAGCAGGCATGTCCAAACTGCGGCCCTCCAGCTGTTGAGAAACTACACATCCCAGCATGCCCTGACACAGCTTTAGCATTCTCTGACAGCAAAACTGTGTCAGGGCATGCTGGGATATGTAGTTTCACAACAGCTGGAGGGCCGCAGTCAGGGCTGTCTTAACAGCAGTGTAGGCCCCTGGGCACAGCAATGCGCTGGGGCACCTACCCATGCTCCAGCGGTAGAGGTGGGGGGAGCCATCAGCGGCAGCTTTGATGTCCCGCGGGTAGGAGGGGGTATTCTATCTTCTGCTCAGCATGTAGGACCTGGAGCAGTCATTTCTGCTAATTACTCCTTTACTGCACAGATGGGGCTTGACCACAGATATCTCAAGCTCCCGGATATAGATTTCTTAGCTTTGAATTGGATAAAAAAAACTAGAGAGTCCCACCTTTCAGGAGATACTGGGGACTTGGGGATCAGAGTTCAGGAGCCAAAGCAATCCACCAACGAAAAAATAAAACTGCTTATTTGACGTGTGGAGCTGGAGCAAAGATCAGCTGCTTGAAGGCTGATATATCTGGTTCTGGCAATAGTAGAGGCAAGCTGCCAGTGTCCACCAAAAGGGGAGAGTCCCAGCTTTTGGAGTATACCCTCAGAAAAACTTTATGTCAGACAGAACCCAAGATATCTTGCTGGGAAGAGCAATTAACAGGCTTGGATGGGGACCACTGCTTTGAAGTCCGATATCTCCGGTTCCCCAGGGCCGAGTTTCAAAAATAAGATTTTACTTACCGATAAATCTATTTCTCGGAGTCCGTAGTGGATGCTGGGGTTCCTGAAAGGACCATGGGGAATAGCGGCTCCGCAGGAGACAGGGCACAAAAAGTAAAGCTTTTCCAGATCAGGTGGTGTGCACTGGCTCCTCCCCCTATGACCCTCCTCCAGACTCCAGTTAGGTACCGTGCCCGGACGAGCGTACACAATAAGGGAGGATTTTGAATCCCGGGTAAGACTCATACCAGCCACACCAATCACACCGTACAACTTGTGATCTAAACCCAGTTAACAGTATGATAACAGCGGAGCCTCTGAAAGATGGCTTCCTTCAACAATAACCCGAATTTGTTAACAATAACTATGTACAATTATTGCAGATAATCCGCACTTGGGATGGGCGCCCAGCATCCACTACGGACTCCGAGAAATAGATTTATCGGTAAGTAAAATCTTATTTTCTCTATCGTCCTAGTGGATGCTGGGGTTCCTGAAAGGACCATGGGGATTATACCAAAGCTCCCAAACGGGCGGGAGAGTGCGGATGACTCTGCAGCACCGAATGAGAGAACTCCAGGTCCTCCTTAGCCAGAGTATCAAATTTGTAAAATTTTACAAACGTGTTCTCCCCTGACCACGTAGCTGCTCGGCAAAGTTGTAATGCCGAGACCCCTCGGGCAGCCGCCCAAGATGAGCCCACCTTCCTTGTGGAGTGGGCCTTTACAGATTTAGGCTGTGGCAGGCCTGCCACAGAATGTGCAAGTTGGATTGTGCTACAGATCCAACGAGCAATCGTCTGCTTAGACGCAGGAGCACCCATCTTGTTGGGTGCATACAATATAAACAACGAGTCAGATTTTCTGACTCCAGCTGTCCTTGCAATATATATTTTTAATGCTCTGACAACGTCCAGTAACTTGGAGTCCTCCAAGTCACTTGTAGCCGCAGGCACTACAATAGGCTGGTTCAGATGAAATGCTGACACCACCTTAGGGAGAAAATGCGGACGAGTCCGCAGTTCTGCCCTGTCCGAATGGAAAATCAGATATGGGCTTTTGTAAGATAAAGCTGCCAGTTCTGACACTCTCCTGGCCGAAGCCAGGGCTAGAAGCATGGTCACTTTCCATGTGAGATATTTCAAATCCACCTTTTTTAGTGGTTCAAACCAATGAGATTTTAGAAAGTCCAAAACCACATTGAGATCCCACGGTGCCACTGGAGGCACCACAGGAGGCTGTATATGCAGCACTCCCTTAACAAAGGTCTGGACTTCAGGGACTGAAGCCAATTCTTTTTGAAAGAAAATCGACAGGGCCGAAATTTGAACCTTAATAGATCCCAATTTGAGACCCATAGACAATCCTGATTGCAGGAAATGTAGGAATCGACCCAGTTGAAATTCCTCCGTCGGAGCACTCCGATCTTCGCACCACGCAACATATTTTCGCCAAATTCGGTGATAATGTTGCACGGTTACTTCCTTCCTTGCTTTAATCAAAGTAGGAATGACTTCTTCCGGCATGCCTTTTTCCTTTAGGATCCGGCGTTCAACCGCCATGCCGTCAAACGCAGCCGCGGTAAGTCTTGAAACAGACAGGGACCCTGCTGAAGCAAGTCCCTCCTTAGAGGTAGAGGCCACGGATCTTCCGTGATCATCTCTTGAGGTTCCGGGTACCAAGTCCTTCTTGGCCAATCCGGAACCACTAGTATCGTTCTTACGCCTCTTTGCCGTATAATTCTCAATACTTTTGGTATGAGAGGCAGAGGAGGAAACACATACACCGACTGGTACACCCAAGGCGTTACCAGCGCGTCCACAGCTATTGCCTGCGGATCTCTTGACCTGGCGCAATACCTGTCCAGTTTTTTGTTGAGGCGAGACGCCATCATGTCCACCATTGGTCTTTCCCAACGGGTTACCAGCATGTGGAAGACTTCTGGATGAAGTCCCCACTCTCCCGGGTGAAGATCGTGTCTGCTGAGGAAGTCTGCTTCCCAGTTGTCCACTCCCGGGATGAACACTGCTGACAGTGCTATCACATGATTCTCTGCCCAGCGAAGAATCCTTGCAGCTTCTGCCATTGCACTCCTGCTTCTTGTGCCGCCCTGTCTGTTCACATGGGCGACTGCCGTGATGTTGTCCGACTGGATCAACACCGGTTTTCCCTGAAGCAGAGGTTCTGCCTGGCTTAGAGCATTGTAGATTGCTCTTAGTTCCAGAATGTTTATGTGAAGAGACGTTTCCAGGCTCGTCCATACTCCCTGGAAGTTTCTTCCTTGTGTGACTGCTCCCCAGCCTCTCAGGCTGGCGTCCGTGGTCACCAGGATCCAATCCTGTATGCCGAATCTGCGGCCCTCCAATAGATGAGCACTCTGCAACCACCACAGAAGAGACACCCTTGTCCTTGGAGACAGGGTTATCCGCAGGTGCATCTGAAGATGCGACCCTGACCATTTGTCCAACAGATCCCTTTGGAAAATTCTTGCGTGGAATCTGCCGAATGGAATTGCTTCGTAAGAAGCCACCATTTTTCCCAGGACTCTTGTGCATTGATGTACAGACACCTTTCCTGGTTTTAGGAGGTTCCTGACAAGCTCGGATAACTCCTTGGCTTTTTCCTCCGGGAGAAAAACCTTTTTCTGAACCGTGTCCAGAATCATCCCTAGGAACAGCAGACGAGTTGTCGGCATTAACTGGGATTTTGGAATATTCAGAATCCACCCGTGCTGTTTTAGCACTTCTTGAGACAGTGCTAATCCCATCTCTAGCTGTTCTCTGGACCTTGCTCTTATTAGGAGATCGTCCAAGTATGGGATAATTAATATGCCTTTTCTTCGAAGAAGAATCATCATCTCGGCCATTACCTTTGTAAAGACCCGAGGTGCCGTGGACAATCCGAACGGCAGCGTCTGAAACTGATAGTGACAGTTTTGTACAACGAACCTGAGGTACCCCTGGTGTGAGGGGTAAATTGGAACGTGGAGATACGCATCCTTGATGTCCAAGGATACCATAAAATCCCCCTCTTCCAGGTTCGCTATCACTGCTCTGAGTGACTCCATTTTGAACTTGAACTTCTTTATGTACAGGTTCAAGTACTTCAGATTTAGAATAGGCCTTACCGAGCCATCCGGCTTCGGTACCACAAAAAGAGTGGAATAATACCCCTTCCCTTGTTGTAGAAGAGGTACCTTGACTATCACCTGCTGAGAGTACAGCTTGTGAATGGCTTCCAAAACCGTCTCCCTTTCGGAGGGGGACGTTGGTAAAGCAGACTTCAGGAAACGGCGAGGTGGATCTGTCTCTAATTCCAACCTGTACCCCTGAGATATTATCTGCAGGATCCAGGGATCTACTTGCGAGTGAGCCCACTGCGCGCTGTAATTTTTGAGACGACCGCCCACCGTCCCCGAGTCCGCTTGAGAAGCCCCAGCGTCATGCTGAGGCTTTTTTAGAAGCCGGGGAGGGCTTCTGTTCCTGGGAAGGAGCTGCCTGTTGCTGTCTCTTCCCTCGACCTCTGCCTCGTGGCAGATATGAATAGCCCTTTGCTCTCTTATTTTTAAAGGAACGAAAGGGCTGCGGTTGAAAAGTCGGTGCCTTTTTCTGTTGGGGAGTGACTTGAGGTAGAAAGGTGGATTTCCCGGCTGTAGCCGTGGCCACCAAATCTGATAGACCGACTCCAAATAACTCCTCCCCTTTATATGGCAAAACTTCCATATGCCGTTTTGAATCCGCATCGCCTGTCCACTGTCGCGTCCATAAGGCTCTTCTGGCCGAAATGGACATAGCACTTACCCGTGATGCCAGTGTGCAGATATCCCTCTGTGCATCACGCATATAAAGAAATGCATCCTTTATTTGTTCTAACGACAGTAAAATATTGTCCCTGTCCAGGGTATCAATATTTTCAATCAGGGACTCTGACCAAACTACCCCAGCACTGCACATCCAGGCAGTCGCTATAGCTGGTCGTAGTATAACACCTGCATGTGTGTATATACTTTTTTGGATATTTTCCATCCTCCTATCTGATGGATCTTTAAGTGCGGCCGTCTCAGGAGAGGGTAACGCCACTTGTTTAGATAAGCGTGTTAGCGCCTTGTCCACCCTAGGAGATGTTTCCCAGCGCTCCCTAACCTCTGGCGGGAAAGGGTATAATGCCAATAATTTCTTTGAAATTATCAGCTTTTTATCAGGAGCAACCCACGCTTCATTACACACGTCATTTAATTCTTCTGATTCAGGAAAAACTATAGGTAGTTTTTTCACACCCCACATAATACCCTGTTTAGTGGTACCTGTAGTATCAGCTAAATGTAACGCCTCCTTCATTGCCAAAATCATATAACGTGTGGCCCTACTGGAAAATACGGTTGATTCGTCACCGTCACCACTGGAGTCCGTGCCTGTGTCTGGGTCTGTGTCGACCGACTGAGGCAAAGGGCGTTTTACAGCCCCTGACGGTGTTTGAGTCGCCTGGACAGGCACTAATTGATTGTCCGGCCGTCTCATGTCGTCAAACGACTGCTTTAGCGTGTTGACACTATCCCGTAGTTCCATAAATAAAGGCATCCATTCTGGTGTCGACTCCCTAGGGGGTGACATCCTCATATTTGGCAATTGCTCCGCCTCCACACCAATATCGTCCTCATACATGTCGACACACACGTACCGACACACAGCAGACACACAGGGAATGCTCCTAACGAAGACAGGACCCACTAGCCCTTTGGGGAGACAGAGGGAGAGTTTGCCAGCACACACCAAAAGCGCTATATATAACAGGGATAGCCTTATAATAAGTGCTCCCTTATAGCTGCTTTATATATATAAAAATATCGCCATAAATTTGCCCCCCCTCTCTGTTTTACCCTGTTTCTGTAGTGCAGTGCAGGGGAGAGACCTGGGAGCCGTCCTGACCAGCGGAGCTGTGAGAGGAAATGGCGCCGTGTGCTGAGGAGATAGGCCCCGCCCCTTTTTTGGCGGGCTCGTCTCCCGCTATTTAGTGAATCCAGGCAGGGGTTAAATATCTCCATATAGCCTCTGGGGGCTATATGTGAGGTATTTTTAGCCTTTATATAGGTTACATTTGCCTCCCAGGGCGCCCCCCCCCAGCGCCCTGCACCCTCAGTGACTGCGTGTGAAGTGTGCTGAGAGGAAAATGGCGCACAGCTGCAGTGCTGTGCGCTACCTTTAGAAGACTGCAGGAGTCTTCAGCCGCCGATTTTGGACCTCTTCTGACTTCAGCATCTGCAAGGGGGCCGGCGGCGCGGCTCCGGTGACCATCCAGGCTGTACCTGTGATCGTCCCTCTGGAGCTGATGTCCAGTAGCCAAGAAGCCAATCCATCCTGCACGCAGGTGAGTTCACTTCTTCTCCCCTCAGTCCCTCGTTGCAGTGATCCTGTTGCCAGCAGGACTCACTGTAAAATAAAAAACCTAAGCTAAACTTTTTCTAAGCAGCTCTTTAGGAGAGCCACCTAGATTGCACCCTTCTCGGCCGGGCACAAAAATCTAACTGGAGTCTGGAGGAGGGTCATAGGGGGAGGAGCCAGTGCACACCACCTGATCTGGAAAAGCTTTACTTTTTGTGCCCTGTCTCCTGCGGAGCCGCTATTCCCCATGGTCCTTTCAGGAACCCCAGCATCCACTAGGACGATAGAGAAAATCTGGTACCCCTGGAAAGAGGGGACCCTCAGCTATCATTCTAGGACCTTTATACTCCTGGGGCCCTTGGGCAAGTGCCTATTGAGCCCTTACGAAAATATGGCCCTGGACGCAGTTTGGACATGCTTGTAAAGGAAATATACAGTCCGCTTGTCATAAAAGTAACTTCAAAGTGTTTTTGTTTAGAAAATGCTGCATGCCACATACTGTGCCTCATGCTGTTCCTATTCACTTTCAGGATACACTAAATAAATCCTCCACTTAGAATTCTGCAGTGACCCGCTCAGAGAATCGTATGGTTATAAAATGCACATCTGACACTGTTTTCTGTTTTTGCTAGAAACAATACGCTGCTGTGTTAATGCTAGAAAGACATTTCCTGCAGCAGTGCTTCTCAAGTCTGTCCACTGGCCTCAGATGATGTGTGTTTTGCTGTTGCTCTAGTCTAGACACAGGAGGGTAAGACGATTAATTACTTGCTCACCCAATTTGAAGTGGTCCCCCCCTGTTCTTTTATTTTTATACTCCCCTGTTTTAGGCCATGAAAATGATTTTAATTAGATTACCTGCCTGATTATTCTCTTCTTCACACTGCTCATATGTACGGGTAGTATGCATACCACACCCCATTGGACAGATTTGCACTTCACCCTGATACTCCTCTAAGTGTTGCATTGTTATATGTTAGATGTAATATGCTAAGTATCGTAGAGTTAAAATGTTATTAGGTTATTATATTAGGTCACAGATTATTATATTAGGTCATTTATTTGCACATATCACGCATCACAATTAAGATAGGGGAGCGCCATGGAGATGTTGGTCTGAATACTTTCCAAATGGCCTTCATACAGCTGTGAATGAGTTCAGTCAGTGCAGGAGTTGTCAGTTCCATCTTTTTATGTAAATTCTCCATTATTATGATAGTGGATGCATAATGTCCGTGACGGACTGATTCAATTAGCAAGGATTATGCTGTGCGAGTATCCCGATTATGCTGTGCGAGTATCAACGGTTTACTTTCCCTTGCAGCTTCATGAGCTGCGAGGAAAAGTCAGCAAGAAAATGACATGTGTGGGGAAGGGTGGTATTCATGTGACCGGCGGTCGGGAGACAGACGGTCACATGTCCTCCACCGACATCCCGCCCCCTCACTATCCCAATGGTCGGTATGCCGACCAACAGGGACTATTTCCACTCGTGGGTGTCCACGACACCCATAGAGTGGGAATAGAGCCCATGGCGACCACAGGTCGCCACCGAGCCCACAGCGTGGCGAGCGCAGCGAGCCCACAAGGGGCTTGCTACACTCGCCCCTCCCCGCCGGGATCCCGGCGTCAATATGCTGCCGGGATCCCGGCGTCAGTATGCTGACCCGCCGGTCAGACATACTACACCCGTGGGGAAAACCCATTGATTCCACAGTTAATGTAGAATAATTTGGTTTCTGAGTGGTAATCCCCCATTTTAGGCGCAGGAAAATGGCTGTTTAATTGAATAGCTTTTCACCACGCCACATAATATTTAGCTGGCAACTAGTCTAACACTAACAATCCTCCTGCCTGCAGCCTTACCCCATTATTGACATTCTGACAATGTCAACATTTCACACTTCAATATCTTGTGAATGTCGATATGTTGCATGTTGGCATTTTAACAATGTCAACTTCATAACTATCTACATTATGAATGTCAACATTGTTAATGTCAACCAAATGACTGCATCCTGTGTCAACATTATTTATTGACAGCATCTTTAACCACTTGTTTGGCGTGGACCAGTCAGAAGGTCCACTGTGCGGCTGGTTGTCGGGGAGGAGGTTTCAGGAGTGGGAGGGTTACCCTGGCCTGCTTAATTGTTTATTTTGTTGAGGCTAGCATGCGCCAGCATGTAGAATAAATTTTAGGAGCCACTGCCCTGTTCTGTGCCCCTCTGAATCTCCTGGCCTCTCTGTACCCTGGGGCCCAGGATGGTTGTGCCCTTTGTCCCTCTTGTCGCCAGGCCTGTATGGCATACACTGCTGGAGTGGACAAGCTTGAAAAATAATGATTAGCACTTTCCGCCACATTCTCTTCCACTTGGTAAAAAATCTCTGTTCCCAATATTTCCAGTTAATTTATTATATTGGGTTGAGTATCCCATATACAAATATTCTGAAATACGGAATATTCCGAAATACAGAATTTTTTGAGTGAAACTGAGATAGTGAAACCTTTGTTTCTGATTGCTCAATGTACACAAACTTTGTTTAAAGTTAAAAGTATTATAGTAAATATCCTTCAGGCTGTGTGTATAAGGTGTATATGAAACATAAATGCATTCTGTGCTTAGACTTTGGTGCCATCGCCATGATACTGTATCCAGAGCCGGCCTTAGGCATAGGCAAACTAGGCAATTGGCTAGGGCATTTGGTATGCTTAGGGGCACCAGCAGCTTCTGCTGATTAAAATGATATGTGGCATGCCTATATTCTGTGTGTGACTGCGGCTGTATCTGCATACGAAATGCTACGTTGCAGTGTATTCCTGTAAATCACTGTAATGTAGCATGTCGTATGCAGATACAGCCGCAGTCGCACACAGAATATAGACATGCTGCATATCATTTTAATCAGCAGAAGCTGCTTGTGCATCCTAGCCACATAGTAATGTAAATATTATGATGCATTTTTATAAACAAAAGGCGACCGACGTTAGCAGAGCTGCCAGCTGACTCATGCCAGGCATCTCCTACAGAACTAGCAGCGGTGCTAGGGGGCACCAGCCAAAATCTTGCCTAGGGCATCATATTGGTTAGGGCCGGCTCTGACTGTATCTCATTATGGTATGCAATTATTCCAAAATACGGAAAAATACAAAACCCAAAATACTTCTGGTTCCAAGCATTTTGGATATGGAATACGCAACCTGTATTTAATTAAACCCATGGGGAGGAGAATGAGTCATTTGAGGGTCCCTCCCTGCTTTGTGACCACAGAGCATTGGTCTCTTGCAAAGAGGTGTTTTATCCACATCCTCAGAGCTAACCTATGCACTTAATGATATACCGTTTTGTCTTTTCTTACACAATTTTTACGGGAAAGCACATTTATGGGCGACTGATGTAAAAATATCTCAAATACACAAAGTGGCTTATGTAGTGTGGATGTGGGCAGATTGGAAAAAAAATGATACTAAGGGGGAGATGTACTAAGCAGTGAAAAGAGTGGAGTATCATTGAGGTAACATTTATAATTTGCATACTAAAAAATTAAGCAGAGCAGCTGCTTAGTAGATCTCCCCCTTAGTGGGCTTGCCTCAAAACTTCACCCTCACGGTTCAATGCTTCGGACATCCTCTATTCCCTCCTTCCATTCCTAGTTCAAAAGGACACGTGGTCCTTCTACGGGACCCACTTCAAGGTGCAGCTGATTATTAAGCTAAATTAGCTTCCAGCATCCTTGCTGCTGCCCGCTGACTAATACCACTTATACACCGCCAGCATATAACACGGATTATTGCACATGAACGCGCATAACCCGTGTTGCTGGTTGGTGTAAAAGGTCCCAGTTGGAATAATCCGGGTCGAGTGACCTGGTAGTCCAACTCGGGTAGTTTGCAGGGTTGAACAGGTGTTCAACCTGGCAAACTGTGCAGTGTAAATGGTAGACGGGTCGCATTGACCCGGCTTCCAGTTTACAGTGACTGTACGGGCGGCGCTTGGAGATCATATGATCTCCAAGCACCGCCCCCGCCGTGTCACCAGTGACGTCACCAACCAGGCAATATGCTAAAGTGAACTGTATTTTAAGTTTAGATAAATATGTAAACTAATGAAAGTGGTGGGCTTAAAGTGGTAGTAGGTAGTATATTAGAGAAAGTATTGCAGGAGTTCTTAAGAAGCCCCACAATGCTCTGTTTTCTTCCCTCCACATCCACCTCTTCTAGCCAAGAATTTGATCATACAGCCTACAGTACCCCTTCCACGCTAATGATAACCATATCTACTTCTCTTTCACTGACTTCTCCTCTACTGTAGTATCTTGTGTAATCAACTGTCTTTTTAATATCTCCACATAAATTTTCTACTACCTAACAGGGGCGGAACTCCCGAGGACAGCGGAGTCCGTTGCCACCGGCCTCCTGGCCCTGAAGGGGGCAAGGCACCTGCTCCGTTGTCCACCATTCTGTCCGCACATGATGAATTTCTGTAGTGCAGCAGGAGCTGCTAGAGGAGCCGACGAGCGAGCGCAGCGCCTATCAGCATCAGCGGCGCTCGCTCCTCCTCTCTGTGCTCTCTGCTGCTGTGCTCTGGCCTGGGTCGCGGGTGTCACGTGACATCCTTCCGTGACCTAGAGCCGCCGCCCGCCATGACACCTAGCAGCAGCAGCCAGGAGATAGGGCGCACCTGTTCCAGTCAGGAACGTGGACTCTTGAAAGTGAAAACTGTACCGTATGTAAGTGCAAGCCCTTTTGGGAGCGGGGGAACATGTGAGGGGAAGACAGAACACCTGCTGCTGTCACCACTCACAGGGTCGTTTAACTAAGCCTAAGCCTGGCTCTGTCTCCCCTCTCTCCTGTCCTGTTCCCATCCCTGCCACCTCTGTGCTTGCCTTGTTTCCCCTCTCTCCTGTCCCTCTCACCCCTGTCCTATCCCTGCCACCTATGTGCTTGCCCTGCCTACCCTCTCTCCTGTCACCCTTGTCCTCTACCTGTCAGCTCTGTGCTGGGCTATCACGCCTGTCCCGTCTGCCACCCTGTCCTTTCCCATCCCTGTCATCTCTGTGCTGGCCCTGCCTCACCTCACTCCTGTCACCCCTGTCCTGTACTTGTCGCCTCTTACCGGCCCTGTCATCTCTCTCAGCTGACACTTCTATTCTGTCCCTGTGGCCTCTGTCCAGTCCCTGTCACACCCGTGCTGGTCCTGTCACCCATCATTCCTACCCCTGTACTACTGTCCCATCCCTGCCACCTCTGTGCTGGCCCTGTCTCCCCTCTTTCCTGTCACTGTAACCCCTGTCCTATCCCTGCCACCTCTGTGCTGCTGGCCTTGTCATCTCTCTCTGCTGACCCTTCCACTCTGTCCCCTCTGTCCAGTCCCTGCCACCCCTGTCCTGACCCTGTTAACTATGTCCTGTCCCTGTTAACCCTCTCTCCTATCCCTTCAGTTCTGCCCTGGTTCTGCCCATGTCACCCCTGTCCTGTCCTGTCCTGGCCCTGTCATCTATGTCCTGGTCCTATCCCCTCTCTCTTGTCCCTGTCACCTCTATCTTGGGTCTCAATCTTGGTCCTGTCATTTTTGTTCTTCCCCACTTTACTGTCCCTGTCATCGCTGTATTAGCCCTGTCACCTCTGTCCTGTTCCTGAGACCCCTCTCTCCTGTACCCTCTGTCCTGTCCCTGTCACCTCTGTCCTGTCCCTGACACCCTTCTCTCCTGTCACGGCCCTGTCATCCCTGTACTCTCCCTGTCCCCTCTGTCGTTGTCCTGTCACCCATCTTTCCTGGCCCTCTGTTCTGTCCTGGCCCTGTCACCTCTGTCCTGTGCCTGGCCCCTCTGTCTTAGTCTGTCCTGGCCCCACTGGACTTTCCCTTTCATCTCAGTACTGTCCCTGACACCTCTGTCCTGGCACTTTTTTTGAGGGTTGGGGGCACCAAACTCTAACTTGCCTCTGGGCGACGGGGATGAACTTACGCCACTGCTACCTAAACTTGTCCAAAGCAGATCTTATCCTCTTCCCTCACTCAGGTCTTATGACACTACTTCCTACAAGACTTCTCCCTTGCTGCTACCCAATTTAGAATTCCCTATCATGCCTGATCAGAATCTCCAAAGCCTTCAAATGTTTGTATGCTCTCTGAAAACCCATCTGTTAATTAGAGCTACTCCTATTCCCACCTATATTAGCCACACTAATCCACCTCCCCACTGCCTCAAAGTCCACTCGGAGCATAGGCACAGCTATCATGTGTGCAGGGGGTGCAGCTGCTATGAGGCTCATCCATTTCTCCCAGGGACTACCTCTCCCACTGCGCCCAATAACACTGCACCATGCCTGGTCTGCTGGCAGTGAGTGACAACCATGGTCCGCTACGCCAAACATCAAAGAGATTGACCACGCAGTGCAGCTTCTTCCCAGTGTCTGACACAAATGGTGACCACACTGTGACGAGTCCGTCAGCTCAGAGAAGCCACCGAAAGGGGGAAGTTGAGTGCTCAGCAGGAGGTATGCTGCAGCGAAAGGGGAGGGTTAGGCCCATAGCTAAATCTTTCTGGGGGGCCTACACAAATCTAGTCACACGCCTGACTCTCAGTCACTTGTTTCAGATGTTTCCTCTTCCAATTAAAATGTAATCTCTCACAGAGCCCTCACTACCCTTTGTTATCATGTTAGAAGTTGGAAACCAGAATTTTAACTATAGTTTCAATGGTACGTTTTTATATACATACTTTATAGAAACTATAAAGAGGAAAGCATATATCTAATGCAAACAACATGTAAAAAGTTAGTCATGAAGTCCAAATAAAAACATGTGAGATCCTGCAGTGTAAGAGAAGGTTGATTTTCAGATGCAAAAACAACAGAGGGAGAGTAATAATTTAGGGCAGCCCGGATGGTGTAATGGTTAGCGTTACTGCCTCACAGCACTGAGGTCATGAGCTCGATTCCCACCGTGGCCCTAACTGTGTGGAGTTTGTATATTCTCTCCATGCTTGCGTGGGGTTCCTCTGGGTACTCTGGTTTCCTCCCACAAGCCAAAAATATACTGGTAGGTTAACCGATTCCCAACAAAATTGACCCTAGCATGAATGTGTGTGTGTACATGTGGTAGGGAATATAGAGTATGAACTCCACTGGAACTGATGTGAATGGCCAAATATTCTCTGTAAAACGGTGCAGAGTATGGGGCGATTCAGAGCCTCGTGTTTGTACGCAGCGGCTGTATTTGGCGGGGCTGTGCACGCACACTGGCCGCAGTTCGTGTGCATGATCCTACACCTATACCACAAGGTGATTGACAGCGGCAGGTGTTTTCACGGACAGGGTGACGTCACAGGCAGCCACTCCAATTAAAAAGATAGCCGCCGACTGCCTGCATCTATCTCTGAATAACCCCCTATGTTACTGTATATAAATAACTGGTAGTAAATAAGCAAATCATTATTTCAATACAATCTAAAGCTCGGTGTGCCCGTGTGTTTCTCACTTTCGTGAATGAAACTTATTCTACCAATAGAACAATGGGAGAGAAATTCTGCTGCTTAATACTCTCTTGATGTGCAGTGAGGTAAATGGCTGTGGAGGCACTGGTTAGTATCAGAGCCAGATGTACACACATATATATATATATATATATATATATATATATATTGCGACAAGAACACTGGAATAGTGTTTGAGGGCAGGTATGTTTGTTCCAGGTTCTTGTCTTACATATTTTAGAAAAAGGAAACTTCCAGGAAAATGTTTTGTTTTGTTAGCAGCATTTCAGTCTGTTGAAAAAGCTGGATAAGGGCCGTGAGAGAGAGTTCTCATCCCGAAACCAGACGGTAGCATACGCTTCTGTAATGATTTTCGGAAGTTAAATGAGGTGTCCAAATTTGACACATACCCCATGCCCTGTGTCGATGAGCTTATAGAAAGGGTGGGAACAGCCAGGTCTCTCACCACGTTGGACCTGAGCAAAGGTTACTGGCAAATACCTTTAACTGATAGCGCAAAAGAAAAAACAGCATTTTCGGTTCCAGAGGGTTGCATTGGGCTCCAGCAACCTTTCAACGGACAATGGATAATATTTTGAGGCCCCATAGAAAGTATGCAGCTGCCTATTTGGATGATGTGGTAATTCACAGTACGGACTGGGGGTCCCACTTGTTTAAAGTACAAGCAGTACTGGACTCAATCAGAGAAGTAGGGTTAACTGCTAACCCAAAGAAGTGCTGCCTAGCAATGGAGGAGGCTAAATACTTGGGCTTCACTATAGGTAGAGGTCTGATTAGACCCCAATTGAATAAAATTGATGCTATTAAAAACTGGCCTCGTCCAGTAAATAAAAAACAGGTAAAGGCTTTTTTGGGAATAACGGAGTACTATAGACGATTTTGCGACCACAGCAGTGCCGTTGTAAGACCTTACCAAAGGGTAGCAGTCAAATATGGTGAAATGGAACCCTGATGCAGAAAAAGCGTTCCAAGCATTAAAAGTGGCTTTATGTTCACAACCTATATTGATAACACCAGATTTTTCAAAAGAATTTGTTGTACAGACGGATGCCTCACAGGCAGGGATAAGGGCCGTGTTGTCCAATACCAGAGATGGGGACGAACACCCTATAATTTATTTGAGTAGGAAACTCAATGAGCATGAAAAAAGGTACGCTATTGTGGAAAAGGAGGCTTTGGCCATTAAGTGGGCATTAGATACCTTGAGATATTACCTCTTGGGTAGACAGTTCAGACCAGTGACAGATCACGCCCCTTTAAAGTTGATGTATGTAAATAGAGGTCAGAATGCTCGTGTAACTAGATGGTTTCCAGCATTGCAAGATTTTAAGTTTACTGTCAAACATAGACTGGGTACCCAATTGTCCAACGCAGATGCGTTGTCCTGCACCTTCTGTTTAGGGGCTACAAGTGTTCTGGTCCCTAGGTCGAAACAGGGGAGGGGGATATGTGACAAGAATACTGGAATAGTGTTTGAAGGCAGGTATGTTTGTCCCAGGTTCTTGTCTTACATGTTTTAGAAAAAGGAAACTTCCAGGAAAATGTTTTGTTTTGTTAGCAGCATTTCAGTCTGTTCAAAAAGCTAGATAAGGGCCGTGAGAGAGAGTTCTCATCCCGAAACCAGATGGTAGCATACGCTTCTGTAATGATTTTCGGAAGTTAAATGAGGTTTCCAAATTTGACACATACCCCATGCCCCGTGTGGATGAGCTTATAGAAAGGCTGGGAACAGCCAGGTCTCTCACCACGTTGGACCTGAGCAAAAGTTACTGGCAAATACCTTTAACTGATAGCGCAAAAGAAAAAACAGCCTTTTCGGTTCCTGAGGGGCTATATCAGTATAAGATGTTACCCTTTGGGTTGCATTGGGCTCCAGCAACCTTTCAACGGACAATGGATAATATTTTGAGGCCCCATAGAAAGTATGCAGCTACCTATTTGGATGATGTGGTAATTCACAGTACGGACTGGGGGTCCCACTTGGTTAAAGTAAAAGCAGTACTGGACTCAATCAGAGAAGCAGGGTTAACTGCTAACCCAAAGAAGTGCTGCCTCGCAATGGAGGAGGCTAAATACTTGGGCTTCACCACAGGTAGAGGTCTGATTAGACCCCAATTGAATAAAATTGATGCTATTCAAAACTGGCCTCGTCCAGTGAATAAAAAACAGGTAAAGGCTTTTTTGGGAATAACGGAGTACTATAGACGATTTATTCCTAATTTTGCGACCACAGCAGTGCCGTTGTAAGACCTTACCAAAGGGTAGCAGTCAAATATGGTGAAATGGAACCCTGATGCAGAAAAAGCGTTCCAAGCATTAAAAGTGGCTTTATGTTCACAACCTGTATTGATAACACCAGATTTTTCAAAAGAATTTGTTGTACAGACGGATGCCTCACAGGTAGGGATAAGGGCCGTGTTGTCCAATACCAGAGATGGGGACGAACACCCTATAATTTATTTGAGTAGGAAACTCAATGAGCATGAAAAAAGGTACGCTATTGTGGAAAAGGAGGCTTTGGCCATTAAGTGGGCATTAGATACCTTGAGATATTACCTCTTGGGTAGACAGTTCAGACCAGTGACAGATCACGCCCCTTTAAAATGGATGTATGTAAATAGAGGTCAGAATGCTCGTGTAACTAGATGGTTTCCAGCATTGCAAGATTTTAAGTTTACTGTCGAACATAGACTGGGTACCCAATTGTCCAACGCAGATGCGTTGTCCCGCATCTTCTGTTTAGGGGCTACAAGTGTTCCGGTCCCTTGGTTGAAACAGGGGAGGGGGATATGTGACAAGAACACTGGAATAGTGTTTGAGGGCAGGTATGTTTGTCCCAGGTTCTTGTCTTACATGTTTTAGAAAAATGAAAACTTCCAGGAAAATGTTTTGTTTTGTTAGCAGCTTTTCAGTCTGTTGAAAAAGCTGGATAAGGGCCCTGAGAGAGAGCAAGTTCCAGACATTGGGCCCAGTTTGGGTCTTTGGCCTCACAGAGGGCTAATCGGGGCTTTCAGCAGCTTAAGACTGTTATAGGGTTGCTAGCCTGATCAGTGTGTGCAGACTGCCTGGGGAGAAACTGCAGAACCTCTGTGGGAGAAACATGCTTCCTTATACAAGTGAGCCATACAGTATTTACTGGAAAACTTTGTGTTTTGTTTAGAGACAGTCAGGAACGTCTTGTGTATAGTTAGTGCCGGACAGGCAAAGTATTTTCTTTTGATGTTTATTTTATTTTGTGCTTAATAAAACTGGTTGCGGCCAGATGCACCACAAAACTGGACTTGTATGATTTCTCAGCTGCTGCTTGCTTCCATCTACCCCAGGAGATGGCACCCTGTTCCCCTACAGTGTTACAATATATATATATATATATATATATATATATATTAGCCCATCTATCTATCTATCTATTTGAACTTGACAGTCTGCACAGTCTGGCATATGCCATAGGGCACACATCCCTTAGTGCAAGTGACTGCACTGCACAGCATACTTGCTGACTTTTTGGCTTTGAGGGGGCAGCCAAATCAGCTCACCAGGGGGCGGGGATCAGCATCCAAGGGTGGTCCAAGTACATGGAGACGCATTTGCGTCATTGCGGCCACGCACCCCGCTATGCAGTGCCCACATTACCGGCATTGCAAAGTAGGGGGGAGCTCTGATTACATGATTCACCGCAAAACACGTCATCACCCCGCCCACTTTTCATCGATGCGGGTGAGTAATGGAGGCTGTAGGGGGTGCAATCAATTTGTGGAAGACTTGCCCACTTTTCAGAGTGGCCAGGAGTGCCGCCGCCAGGCAGCCATTGTCATTGTTCCATACACTCAGTAGCGTCTCTTGCCACGGGCAAACTAGTGGCTGTGCAGTGTGTGGTGCTATGGGAGAGACGTCATGATGTCTCTCCCATAGATCCGAGAAGCGGCAGCCGGAGACGGAGGACAGCAGCAGCGGTCAGGAAGCAGGAGTGGGGCTGGTGAGTATTTTTTTTTTCTTTTATCATAATTTTTTTTTGTAAGCGCCACTACAATGGGCACAGCAACAGGGGGCAAAACTACAGGGGCACAACTACTGAGGGCGCAGCAACAGGAAGCAAAACTACAGGGGAACAACTACTGAGGGCGCAGCAACAGGGGGCACAGCAACAGGGGCATAACTACTGAGGGCACAGCAACAGGGGGCAAAACTACAGAGGCACAACAACAGGGGGCAAAACTACAGGGGCACAACTACTGAGGGCACAGCTACAGGGGGCAAAACTACAGGGACACAACTACTGAGGGCACAGCAACGGGGCAAAACTACAGTGGTACAACTACAGGGGGCACAGCAACAGGGGCAAAACTACAGGGGCACAACTACTGAGGGCACAGCTATAGGGGGCAAAACTACTAAGGGCACAGCTACGGGGGCAAAACTACAGGGGCACAACTACTGAGGGCACAGCTACAGGGGGCAAAACTACTGGGGGCAAAACTACTGGGGCAAAACTACTAGTGGCACAACTACTGAGGGCACAGCTACTGGAGGCAAAACTACTGAGGGCACAGCTACTGGGGGCACATCTCTACTGGCGGCAAAGCAACAGGGGGCACAACTCTACTGTGGACACAGCTATAGGGGCAAAACTACAGGGGCACAACTACTGAGGGCACAGCTACAAGGGGCAAAACTACTGGGTGCACAGCTACAGGGGTCATAACTGTGGCCACGCCCCTTCCCTATGAAGCCATGCCCCATTTTTTTTACGCACGCCTACGGTGTGCTCTAACCCTGTTTTGCCTATCGGGGGGGGGGGGCAAAACTGCAAGGGCACAACTACTGAGGGCACAGTGGGGGGATGCAGGAAACTGTCGCCCTTGATGCCACTAGGTCTAGAACTGGCCCTGCATACACTAGTAGTAGGCTTTGTGTCCAGTCTCTTAAGGAACACTTGTATTGTGTGTGTGTGTGTGTGTGTGTGTGTGTGGGTGCAATGGGTACTGTGCAAACGGGCCCCTGGGTCAAGGGGGGCCCCACACCGCACCCATTGCACCCATTTTAAGACTTACTTTTCTGTAGTCCAGCGCCGGGAGCTGTGATTGTGGTGGAAATCAACGCCAAAATGGTCGCAGCGCATGCACAGTAGAGATGAGCGCCTGAAATTTTTCGGGTTTTGTGTTTTGGTTTTGGGTTCGGTTCCGCGGCCGTGTTTTGGGTTCGAACGCGTTTTGGCAAAACCTCACCTAATTTTTTTTGTCGGATTCGGGTGTGTTTTGGATTCGGGTGTTTTTTTCCAAAAACACTAAAAAACAGCTTAAATCATAGAATTTGGGGGTCATTTTGATCCCAAAGTATTATTAACCTCAAAAACCATAATTTACACTCATTTTCAGTCTATTCTGAATACCTCACACCTCACAATATTATTTTTAGTCCTAAAATTTGCACCGAGGTCGCTGTGTGAGTAAGATAAGCGACCCTAGTGGCCGACACAAACACCGGGCCCATCTAGGAGTGGCACTGCACTGTCACGCAGGATGGCCCTTCCAAAAAACCCTCCCCAAACAGCACATGACGCAAAGAAAAAAAGAGGCGCAATGAGGTAGCTGTGTGAGTAAGATTAGCGACCCTAGTGGCCGACACAAACACCGGGCCCATCTAGGAGTGGCACTGCAGTGTCACGCAGGATGGCCCTTCCAAAAAACCCTCCCCAAACAGCACATGACGCAAAGAAAAAAAGAGGCGCAATGAGGTAGCTGACTGTGTGAGTAAGATTAGCGACCCTAGTGGCCGACACAAACACCGGGCCCATCTAGGAGTGGCACTGCAGTGTCACGCAGGATGTCCCTTCCAAAAAACCCTCCCCAAACAGCACATGACGCAAAGAAAAAAAGAGGCGCAATGAGGTAGCTGTGTGAGTAAGATTAGCGACCCTAGTGGCCGACACAAACACCGGGCCCATCTAGGAGTGGCACTGCAGTGTCACGCAGGATGTCCCTTCCAAAAAACCCTCCCCAAACAGCACATGACGCAAAGAAAAAAAGAGGCGCAATGAGGTAGCTGTGTGAGTAAGATTAGCGACCCTAGTGGCCGACACAAACACCGGGCCCATCTAGGAGTGGCACTGCAGTGTCACGCAGGATGTCCCTTCCAAAAAACCCTCCCCAAACAGCACATGACGCAAAGAAAAAAAGAGGCGCAATGAGGTAGCTGACTGTGTGAGTAAGATTAGCGACCCTAGTGGCCGACACAAACACCGGGCCCATCTAGGAGTGGCACTGCAGTGTCACGCAGGATGTCCCTTCCAAAAAACCCTCCCCAATCAGCACATGATGCAAAGAAAAAGAAAAAAGAGGTGCAAGATGGAATTGTCCTTGGGCCCTCCCACCCACCCTTATGTTGTATAAACAAAACAGGACATGCACACTTTAACCAACCCATCATTTCAGTGACAGGGTCTGCCACACGACTGTGACTGATATGACGGGTTGGTTTGGACCCCCCCCAAAAAAGAAGCAATTAATCTCTCCTTGCACAAACTGGCTCTACAGAGGCAAGATGTCCACCTCATCTTCACCCTCCGATATATCACCGTGTACATCCCCCTCCTCACAGATTATCAATTCGTCCCCACTGGAATCCACCATCTCAGCTCCCTGTGTACTTTGTGGAGGCAATTGCTGCTGGTCAATGTCTCCGCGGAGGAATTGATTATAATTCATTTTAATGAACATCATCTTCTCCACATTTTCTGGATGTAACCTCGTACGCCGATTGCTGACAAGGTGAGCGGCGGCACTAAACACTCTTTCGGAGTACACACTTGTGGGAGGGCAACTTAGGTAGAATAAAGCCAGTTTGTGCAAGGGCCTCCAAATTGCCTCTTTTTCCTGCCAGTATAAGTACGGACTGTGTGACGTGCCTACTTGGATGCGGTCACTCATATAATCCTCCACCATTCTATCAATGTTGAGAGAATCATATGCAGTGACAGTAGACGACATGTCCGTAATCGTTGTCAGGTCCTTCAGTCCGGACCAGATGTCAGCATCAGCAGTCGCTCCAGACTGCCCTGCATCACCGCCAGCGGGTGGGCTCGGAATTCTGAGCCTTTTCCTCGCACCCCCAGTTGCGGGAGAATGTGAAGGAGGAGATGTTGACAGGTCGCGTTCCGCTTGACTTGACAATTTTGTCACCAGCAGGTCTTTCAACCCCAGCAGACCTGTGTCTGCCGGAAAGAGAGATCCAAGGTAGGCTTTAAATCTAGGATCGAGCACGGTGGCCAAAATGTAGTGCTCTGATTTCAACAGATTGACCACCCGTGAATCCTTGTTAAGCGAATTAAGGGCTGCATCCACAAGTCCCACATGCCTAGCGGAATCGCTCCGTGTTAGCTCCTCCTTCAATGCCTCCAGCTTCTTCTGCAAAAGCCTGATGAGGGGAATGACCTGACTCAGGCTGGCAGTGTCTGAACTGACTTCACGTGTGGCAAGTTCAAAGGGCATCAGAACCTTGCACAACGTTGAAATCATTCTCCACTGCACTTGAGACAGGTGCATTCCACCTACTATATCGTGCTCAATTGTATAGGCTTGAATGGCCTTTTGCTGCTCCTCCAACCTCTGAAGCATATAGAGGGTTGAATTCCACCTCGTTACCACTTCTTGCTTCAGATGATGGCAGGGCAGGTTCAGTAGTTTTTGGTGGTGCTCCAGTTTTCTGTACGTGGTGCCTGTACGCCGAAAGTGTCCCGCAATTCTTCTGGCCACCGACAGCATCTCTTGCACGCCCCTGTCGTTTTTTAAAAAATTCTGCACCACCAAATTCAAGGTATGTGCAAAACATGGGACGTGCTGGAATTGGCCCAGATTTAATGCACACACAATATTGCTGGCGTTGTCCGATGCCACAAATCCACAGGAGAGTCCAATTGGGGTAAGCCATTCCGCGATGATCTTCCTCAGTTGCCGTAAGAGGTTTTCAGCTGTGTGCGTATTCTGGAAAGCGGTGATACAAAGCGTAGCCTGCCTAGGAAAGAGTTGGCGTTTGCGAGATGCTGCTACTGGTGCCGCCGCTGCTGTTCTTGCGGCGGGAGTCCATACATCTACCCAGTGGGCTGTCACAGTCATATAGTCCTGACCCTGCCCTGCTCCACTTGTCCACATGTCCGTGGTTAAGTGGACATTGGGTACAGCTGCATTTTTTAGGACACTGGTGACTCTTTTTCTGAGGTCTGTGTACATTTTCGGTATCGCCTGCCTAGAGAAATGGAACCTAGATGGTATTTGGTACCGGGGACACAGTACCTCCAACAAGTCTCTAGTTGGCTCTGCAGTAATGATGGATACCGGAACCACGTTTCTCACCACCCAGGATGCCAAGGCCTCAGTTATCCGCTTTGCAGTAGGATGACTGCTGTGATATTTCATCTTCCTCGCAAAGGACTGTTGAACAGTCAATTGCTTACTGGAAGTAGTACAAGTGGGCTTACGACTTCCCCTCTGGGATGACCATCGACTCCCAGCGGCAACAACAGCAGCGCCAGCAGCAGTAGGCGTTACACGCAAGGATGCATCGGAGGAATCCCAGGCAGGAGAGGACTCGTCAGAATTGCCAGTGACATGGCCTGCAGGACTATTGGCATTCCTGGGGAAGGAGGAAATTGACACTGAGGGAGTTGGTGGGGTGGTTTGCGTGAGCTTGGTTACAAGAGGAAGGGATTTACTGGTCAGTGGACTGCTTCCGCTGTCACCCAAAGTTTTTGAACTTGTCACTGACTTATTATGAATGCGCTGCAGGTGACGTATAAGGGAGGATGTTCCGAGGTGGTTAACGTCCTTACCCCTACTTATTACAGCTTGACAAAGGGAACACACGGCTTGACACCTGTTGTCCGCATTTCTGGTGAAATACCTCCACACCGAAGAGCTGATTTTTTTGGTATTTTCACCTGGCATGTCAACGGCCATATTCCTCCCACGGACAACAGGTGTCTCCCCGGGTGCCTGACTTAAACAAACCACCTCACCATCAGAATCCTCCTGGTCAATTTCCTCCCCAGCGCCAGCAACACCCATATCCTCCTCATCCTGGTGTACTTCAACACTGACATCTTCAATCTGACTATCAGGAACTGGACTGCGGGTGCTCCTTCCAGCACTTGCAGGGGGCGTGCAAATGGTGGAAGGCGCATGCTCTTCACGTCCAGTGTTGGGAAGGTCAGGCATCGCAACCGACACAATTGGACTCTCCTTGTGGATTTGGGATTTCGAAGAATGCACAGTTCTTTGCTGTGCTGCTTTTGCCAGCTTGAGTCTTTTCATTTTTCTAGCGAGAGGCTGAGTGCTTCCATCCTCATGTGAAGCTGAACCACTAGCCATGAACATAGGCCAGGGCCTCAGCCGTTCCTTGCCACTCCGTGTGGTAAATGGCATATTGGCAAGTTTACGCTTCTCCTCCGACAATTTTATTTTAGGTTTTGGAGTCCTTTTTTTACTGATATTTGGTGTTTTGGATTTGACATGCTCTGTACTATGACATTGGGCATCGGCCTTGGCAGACGACGTTGCTGGCATTTCATCGTCTCGGCCATGACTAGTGGCAGCAGCTTCAGCACGAGGTGGAAGTGGATCTTGATCTTTCCCTAATTTTGGAACCTCAACATTTTTGTTCTCCATATTTTAATAGGCACAACTAAAAGGCACCTCAGGTAAACAATGGAGATGGATGGATTGGATACTAGTATACAATTATGGACGGGCTGCCGAGTGCCGACACAGAGGTAGCCACAGCCGTGAACTACCGCACTGTACTGTGTCTGCTGCTAATATATAGACTGGTTGATAAAGAGATAGTATACTCGTAACTAGTATGTATGTATAAAGAAAGAAAAAAAAACCACGGTTAGGTGGTATATACAATTATGGACGGGCTGCCGAGTGCCGACACAGAGGTAGCCACAGCCGTGAACTACCGCACTGTACTGTGTCTGCTGCTAATATAGACTGGTTGATAAAGAGATAGTATACACGTAACTAGTATGTATGTATAAAGAAAGAAAAAAAAACCACGGTTAGGTGGTATATACAATTATGGACGGGCTGCCGAGTGCCGACACAGAGGTAGCCACAGCCGTGAACTACCGCACTGTACTGTGTCTGCTGCTAATATATAGACTGGTTGATAAAGAGATAGTATACTCATAACTAGTATGTATGTATAAAGAAAGAAAAAAAAAACACGGTTAGGTGGTATATACAATTATGGACGGGCTGCCGAGTGCCGACACAGAGGTAGCCACAGCCGTGAACTACCGCACTGTACTGTGTCTGCTGCTAATATAGACTGGTTGATAAAGAGATAGTATACTCGTAACTAGTATGTATGTATAAAGAAAGAAAAAAAAACCACGGTTAGGTGGTATATACAATTATGGACGGGCTGCCGAGTGCCGACACAGAGGTAGCCACAGCCGTGAACTACCGCACTGTACTGTGTCTGCTGCTAATATATAGACTGGTTGATAAAGAGATAGTATACTCGTAACTAGTATGTATGTATAAAGAAAGAAAAAAAAACCACGGTTAGGTGGTATATACAATTATGGACGGGCTGCCGAGTGCCGACACAGAGGTAGCCACAGCCGTGAACTACCGCACTGTACTGTGTCTGCTGCTAATATATAGACTGGTTGATAAAGAGATAGTATACTCGTAACTAGTATGTATGTATAAAGAAAGAAAAAAAAACCACGGTTAGGTGGTATATACAATTATGGACGGGCTGCCGAGTGCCGACACAGAGGTAGCCACAGCCGTGAACTACCGCACTGTACTGTGTCTGCTGCTAATATAGACTGGTTGATAAAGAGATAGTATACTACTAATATTATATACTGGTGGTCAGGTCACTGGTCACTAGTCACACTGGCAGTGGCACTCCTGCAGCAAAAGTGTGCACTGTTTAATTTTAATATAATATTATGTACTCCTGGCTCCTGCTATAACCTATAACTGGCACTGCAGTAGTGCTCCCCAGTCTCCCCCACAATTATAAGCTGTGTGAGCTGAGCAGTCAGACAGATATATAATATATATAGATGATGCAGCACACTGGCCTGAGCCTGAGCAGTGCACACAGATATGGTATGTGACTGACTGAGTCACTGTGTGTATCGCTTTTTTCAGGCAGAGAACGGATATATTAAATAAACTGCACTGTGTGTCTGGTGGTCACTCACTATATAATATATTATGTACTCCTGGCTCCTGCTATAACCTATAACTGGCACTGCAGTAGTGCTCCCCAGTCTCCCCCACAATTATAAGCTGTGTGAGCTGAGCAGTCAGACAGATATATATAATATTATATATAGATAATAGATGATGCAGCACACTGGCCTGAGCCTGAGCAGTGCACACAGATATGGTATGTGACTGACTGAGTCACTGTGTGTATCGCTTTTTTCAGGCAGAGAACGGATATATTAAATAAACTGCACTGTGTGTCTGGTGGTCACTCACTATATAATATATTATGTACTCCTGGCTCCTGCTATAACCTATAACTGGCACTGCAGTAGTGCTCCCCAGTCTCCCCCACAATTATAAGCTGTGTGAGCTGAGCAGTCAGACAGATATATATAATATTATATATAGATAATAGATGATGCAGCACACTGGCCTGAGCCTGAGCAGTGCACACAGATATGGTATGTGACTGAGTCACTGTGTGCTGTGTATCGCTTTTTTCAGGCAGAGAACGGATTATATTATGTACTCCTGGCTCCTGCTATAACCTATAACTGGCACTGCAGTAGTGCTCCCCAGTCTCCCCCACAATTATAAGCTGTGTGAGCTGAGCAGTCAGACAGATATATATAATATTATATATAGATAATAGATGATGCAGCACACTGGCCTGAGCCTGAGCAGTGCACACAGATATGGTATGTGACTGAGTCACTGTGTGCTGTGTATCGCTTTTTTCAGGCAGAGAACGGATTATATTATGTACTCCTGGCTCCTGCTATAACCTATAACTGGCACTGCAGTAGTGCTCCCCAGTCTCCCCCCACAATTATAAGCTGTGTGAGCTGAGCAGTCAGACAGATATATATAATATTATATATAGATAATAGATGATGCAGCACACTGGCCTGAGCCTGAGCAGTGCACACAGATATGGTATGTGACTGAGTCACTGTGTGCTGTGTATCGCTTTTTTCAGGCAGAGAACGGATTATAAATAAAAGTGGTGGTCACTGGTCACTATCAGCAAAACTCTGCACTGTACACTACTGAGTACTCCTAATGCTCCCCAAAATTAGTAAATCAAGTGTCTCTCTAATCTATTCTAATTCTAAACGGAGAGGACGCCAGCCACGTCCTCTCCCTATCAATCTCAATGCACGTGTGAAAATGGCGGCGACGCGCGGCTCCTTATATAGAATCCGAGTCTCGCGATAGAATCCGAGCCTCGCGAGAATCCGACAGCGTCATGATGACGTTCGGGCGCGCTCGGGTTAACCGAGCAAGGCGGGAAGATCCGAGTCGCTCGGACCCGTGAAAAAAAACATGAAGTTCTGGCGGGTTCGGATTCAGAGAAACCGAACCCGCTCATCTCTAATGCACAGTAGCCAAATTGGTCTCCGGATCATGGCGGGCGCCATATTTCCAGAGACCTGCGCATACGCAGTAGACTCCAGCACAATGCCGGAGTCTACAGCGCCGTACAGAGGAGGGGGCCCACCCGGAGGTGCACACGGGCCCCCTCCTCTGTAGAAACGCCACTGATAGAGGCCATATTAGTTATTAATGAAACCCAGTAAAAAGGGAAAGAGAAGCTGTGTACCATGATAATCTATAACTGTCACAGTTGCCAATTAATTTATGGTTTTGAAATATTTACAGTCTCATTATTGTACACTAAAGTAAAAGTCATTATATTACTATTTGGTTTTGGGGAAAATAAAGCATTTTAATTATATTTTAGCTACTTAGTATTTTGTGTTTTTTTTAAATGTATAGATATGTACACGCAAATCACAACAGGACATGGACCCTCATTCTGAGTTGATCGCTCGCTGACTATTTTCGCAGCGCAGCAATCAGGTTGAAAAACGGCAATTCTGCGCATGTGCATGGTACGCAGCGCGCATGAGCTAAGTACTTTCACACAGAACTTTGTCGTTTTACACAAGCTCGAGTGTTCGTTGTTTGATTGACAGGAAGTGGGTGTTTCTGGGTGGCAACTCAGCGTTTTCAGGGTGTGTGCTAAAAAACGCAGGCGTGCCAGGTAAAAACGCAGGAGTGGCTGGAGAAACGGGGGAGTGGCTGGCCGAACGCAGGGCGTGTTTATGACGTCAAACCAGGAACTAAACAGACTGCAGTCATCGCAAGCTAGGAGTAAGTATCGAGCCACTCTGAAACTGCATGACATTTTTCAGTTGCAGAACTGCTAACCTTTCCATCGCACTTCTGCTAAGCTAAGATACACTCCCAGAGGGCGGCGGCTTAGCGTTTGCATTGCTGCTAAAAGCAGCTAGCGAGCGAACAACTCGGAGTGAGGGCCATTATCACCACAAACTGAACAGGACCACATAAGATAATGATAATCTTTTCATTTGCTTAGAGAAATATATTTATCTTAAGTGGATTCCTGAGAGCATTAGTGGATCATTAGTTCCTAGGGGATAGGGTGGTTCAATCAAAAATCAGATCATATAAATCTTCCCCACAGTGTTTATATTTTCCACATCTGAGGGCTGTGGTAAGGATTGACCTTATTATACACAGTACATGACATACTTGAAATGAGGTGAGACTTTCTCTCTATTTTGTGGAAATAATGCAGTGCTTGCAGTTTGTGGCTATTATGTCTTTATTGCTTTTGGACTATGATCTAGACCATTACTGGCTTTACTTGCTGCCAACACATAACACAAAAGCAGTATATAGATCTGGCGCATCCCTCTACATATGCAAAATGTCAGTAAAAAAGCTTTCCCACAGTATAAATGAAACCACGTGTAAATTGCTAAAACATACACTGAAATAGACTAGAAATATGAGGAGAATTACTAAATGGGTCACTTTGTTCACCAGGAAAGTGTAACAGTATTCAGCATCTCTTCTCATGTGTGAGCCTGCGTAACCTACTGTGTATATAATAAATATATATATATATATATATATACGGCATTTCCTAGCATGCAGTGGCACTCAGGGACAGACTCATGGATATTCAAAACAAACGGTGTTTAATCCATTCCAATGCAAAAAAGAACCATCCAACGTTTCGGGGTGCTAACACCCCTTTGTCAAGGTGAACAAATAAGAAGTCCAAGGGTTAGTGCCTATCCGATATTGTATATATATATATATATATATATATATATATACACACACACACACACACACACACACACACACACACACACACACACACACACACACACACATCTGTCCAGATAGATAGATAGATAGATAGATAGATAGATAGATAGATAGATAGATAGATAGATAGATAGATAGATGTGTAGCAAACACTTATTATGGACGTAGGAGGTGATGCTGTAGTCTGCGTACGCTCAATTGCTAGGTGTAAAGTACATCACAAAAAATGCAAATGTCCATTTGCAGTTTCTCACATCTCTTATGCTGCACCTGTATGTGCGACTTCTTCCACTTAGCCGGGTGGGATGAGGTGAAAGGTACATGCAACTGCAGGCTGAGGGCCAAATCTATGTTTGTACACAATGCCGATATTTTGCAGCGGACTGATTATCAGAAGACTGCGCATGTGCCACGATCATACAGGTGCAATGGTTAGCATTACTGCCTCACAGCACTGTGGTCATGGGTTTGATTCCTACCATGGCCCTAACTGTGTGGAATTTATATATTCTCCTCATGTTTGCGTGGGTTTCCTCCGGGTGCTCCGGTTACCTCCCACACTCCATAAATATATTGGCAGGTTAATTGGCCCCTGACAAAAAATAATAATCCTAGTGAGTGTACAAGGGGTACTAATGTGTGGTGTAACATGTATAAGGGACACTACTATGTGGTGTAATATGAATCAGGGGAACTATATGTAGTGTAATGTGAAGATTGTGATACTGTGTGGCGTAATTTAAACTGGAGATACTATTGTGAGGCCACTCCCCTTCCTTGTGATACCACTCCCTTTTTGTGGTACGTGCCTTGCTGTCCCTTTACAGGTTATGGGAGGGAGGGCACAAAATTATAGTTATATATTTTTTAGCTTTATTCCTAACACAGAATCAGGCCAATTACCTTATGTGGGGCGTAATGACTACTACACAGAGTGAGTTTCCCATGGAAGTCCCAAAGTGCTATGAGCAATTGATATATATAATCATAATAATTACCGCTGTTGGTGGTATTGGGTGGAGACTCTCAGAAAAAGTTCAGTCAGTCTCTCACACCTTAATCCAAATAGGTAGCCCGTAATAAAAGGGTATACTGTATCTGTCCTCCGGCTATATGATCACAATAGCAAAGTACCAGTGGTGTTGAATTTGGCTCATAGTAATGGATGAAATGCAGTGGCGGATCTTGCCACGGGCAAGCAGGACTTTTGCCCGGGGCGCCGCCTTCCGGAGGGCGCCGGCGCCATCCGGAGGGCGCCGCACCATGGCAAGATCCTCCACTGTCAGTGTGCGCCCCAGCAGTGTCCCCCCGCTGTGCCCCCCCTCCCGCTGTGAGAAGGGAACCAGACGCTATGCGTCTGGTTTCCCTTCGTGGCGCTGGTCCTCCCCCGCTCTGAAGGGAATCAGACGCTAAGCGTCTTGTTTCCCTTCATGGAGAGGACCTTTGGTGTGCGGTGCGCGATGACGTCATCGCGCACCGCACAGCATTGTGGCATAGACGCTAGGGGTCATAATTGACCTCTAGCGCTTATGCTGTGCTATGGGAGAGACGTCATGACTGACGTCTCTCCCATAGATCCGAGGAGAAGAGCGGCGCCGGTCTGCAGGGTCTGGAAACAGGAGCGGGGTACAGTAAGTATAATTTTTTTTTTCTTTTTTTTTCCAGCAGCGCTACAAATGGGGGGCGTGACTGACCACGCCCCCATGTTAAGCCACGCCCCTAAATTTTGCCCGGGGCGCCGAAAGGGCAAGAACCGGCCCTGATGAAATGTTAAGTGCCGAGATTGAATCAGTATCAAACAGCTCACTGGAATTTGTTGCTGAGTAATATACTCTGCCTCTTGACAAAACCGCCCTGTGTGCGGAGAAATGTGTTGAGGAAATGGAGAAAGGGACCCCTGGGACCGCCATTGTGCATAGGAGAAGTATACTGCTCGTTTCCAACTGGGCATTCATTTGGCTCCTTTCACCATCATCACACTGCTGGAAATATCGCATTCAGATTGACAGCACTGCGCAGCGGCTTTTCTGCACTGACGTACCCACCGCGTAGCCATCAGCGGCTGTGTGCAGTAACTCCCTGCAGCCGGAGTTCGGTTCATAGAAGCTGTGCACAGTGACCATCTGCATCGCTCCATTTGTAGTCGGCCAAGTGAATGTACGAACCCTGCAGCTCCTGCATATGTACTGTAGCTTATATTGCCCACTGCTCAGCAACAAATTCCGGTGCACTTTTTGATACTGATTCAATCTTGGCACTTAACATTTCATCCATTACTGTGAGCCAAATTCAACACCACTGGTACTTTGCTATTGTGATCATATAGCCGGAGGACACATATACCCTTTTATTACGGGCTACCTATTTGGATTAAGGTGTGAGAGACTGACTGAACTTTTTCTGAGAGTCTCCACCCAATACCATCAACAGCGGTAATTATTATGATTATACATACCAATTGCTCATAGCACTTTGGGACTTCCATTCATGCAATCTGTACACCTGTAGAGCTGTCACATACTTTTGCTATTCAGCTCATTTGAGATTCAAATGTTTCAACATTTTTTCATTGTTATAATATTATATGATATTATATGATATTAAATATTGTGTTTTTACTAGAGAAGTGCACCGGAAATTTTCGGGTTTTGTGTTTTGGTTTTGGATTAAGTTCCGCGGCCATGTTTTGGATTCGGACGCATTTTGGCAAAACCTCCTTGAACATTTTTTGTCGGATTCGGGTGTGTTTTGGATTCAGGTGTTTTTTTTTTCAAAAAAACCTCAAAAACAGCTTAAATCATAGAATTTGGGGGTAATTTTGATCCCATAGTATTATTAACCTCAATAACCATAATTTCCACTAATTTCCAGTCTATTCTGAACACCTCACAATACTATTTTTAGTCCTACAATTTGCACCGAGGTCGCTGAATTACTAAGCTAAGCGACCCAAGTGGCCGGCACAAACACCTGGCCCATCTAAGAGTGGCACTGCAGTGTCAGACAGGATGGCACTTAAAAAAAATAGTCCCCAAACAGCACATGATGCACAGAAAAAAAGAGGTGCACCAAGGTCGCTGGATGGCAGTCGCTGGATGGCTAAGCGACCCAAGTGGCCAGCACAAACACCTGGCCCATCTAGGAGTGGCACTGCAGTGTCAGACAGGATGGCACTTAAAAAAATTGGCCCCAAACAGCACATGATGCAAAGATAAATAAATAAATAAAAAGAGGTGCAAGATGGAATTGTCCTTGGGAACGTTGTATAAACAGGACATGCACACTTCAACTAACCCATCATTTCAGCCACAGGGTCTGCCACATGACTGTGGCTGAAATGACTGGTTGATTTGGGCCCCCACCAAAAAAAGAAGCAATCAATCTCTCCTTGCTCAAACTGGCTCTACAGAGGCAAGATGTCGACCTCATCATCATCCTCCGATTCCTCACCCCTTTCACTGTGTACATCCCCCTCCTCACAGAGTATTAATTCGTCCCCAATGGAATCCACCATCTCAGGTCCCTGTGTACTTTCTGGAGGCAATTGCTGGTGAATGTCTCCATGGAGGAATTGATTATAATTCATTTTGATGAACATCATCTTCTCCACATTTTGTGGACGTAACCTCATACGCCGATCGCTGACAAGGTGACCGGCTGCACTAAACACTATTTCGGAGTACACACTGGAGGGGGGGCCACTTAGGTAAAATAAAGCCAGTTTGTGCAAGGGCCTCCAAATTGCCTCTTTTTCCTGCCAGCATACGTACGGACTGTCTGATGTGCCTACTTGGATGCTGTCACTCATATAATCCTCCACCATTCTTTCAATGGTGACAGAATCATATGCAGTGACAGTAGACGACATGTCAGTAATCGTTGGCAGCTCCAGTGGCGGGAAAAAATGAAGGAGGAGCTGTTGGTGGGTCACGTTCCGCTTGACTTGACAAGTGTCTCACCAGCAGGTCTTTGAACATGTGCAGACTTGTGTCTGCCGGAAAGAGAGATACAATGTAGGTTTTAAACCTAGGATCGAGCACGGTGGCCAAAATGTAGTGCTCTGATTTCAACAAATTGACCACCTGTGAATACTGGTTAAGCGAATGAAGGGCTCCATCCACAAGTCCCACATGCCTAGCGGAATCGCTCCTTTTTAGCTCCTCCTTCAATCTCTCCAGCTGCTTCTGCAAAAGCCTGATGAGGGGAATGACCTGACTCAGGCTGGTAGTGTCTGAACTGACTTCACGTGTGGCAAGTTCAAAGGGTTGCAGAACCTTGCACAACGTTGAAATCATTCTCCACTGCGCTTGAGTCAAGTGCATTCCCCCTCCTTTGCCTATATCATAGGCAGATGTATAGGCTTGAATGGCCTTTTGCTGCTCCTCCATCCTCTGAAGCATATAGAAGGTTGAATTCCACCTCGTTACCACCTCTTGCTTCAGATGATGGCAGGGCAGCTTCAGGAGTGTTTGCTGGTGCTCCAGTCTTCGGCACGCGGTGGCTGAATGCAGAAAGTGGCCTGCAATTCTTCGGGCCACCGACAGCATCTCTTGCACGCCCCTGTCATTTAAAAAAAAATTCTGCACCACCAAATTCAATGTATGTGCAAAACATGGGACGTGCTGGAATTTGCCCACATGTAATGTACGCACAATATTGGGGGCGTTGTCCGATGTCACAAATCCCCAGGAGAGTCCAATTGGGGTAAACCAATCTGCGATGATGTTTCTCAGTTTCCGTAAGAGGTTGTGAGCTGTATGCCTCTTATGGAAAGCGGTGATACAAAGCGTAGCTTGCCTTGGAACGAGTTGGCATTTGCGAGATACTGCTACTGGTGCCACCGCTGCTGTTCTTGCTGCGGGAGGCAATACATCTACCCAGTGGGCTGTCAGTCATATAGTCCTGAGTCTGCCCTGCTCCACTTGTCCACATGTCCGTGGTTAAGTGGACATTGGGTACAACTGCATTTTTTAGGACACTGGTGACTCTTTTTCTGACGTCTGTGTACATTCTCGGTATCGCCTGCCTAGAGAAGTGGAACCTAGATGGTATTTGGTACCGGGGACACACTAACTCAAGAAATTCTCTAAGTCTCTGTGAACTAACGCCGGATACCGGACGCACATCTAACACCAACACAGCTGCCAAGGCCTGAGTTATCCACTTTGCAACAGGATGACTGCTGTGATATTTCATCTTCCTCGCAAACGACTGTTGGACAGTCAATTGTTTACTGGAAGTAGTACAAGTGGTCTTCCGACTTCCCCTCTGGGATGATGATCGACTCCCAGCAGCAACAACAGCAGCGCCAGCAGCATTAGACGTTACAATCAAGGATCAATCAGAGGATTCCCAGTCAGGAGAGGACTCGTCAGACTTGCCAGTGACATGGCCTGCAGGACTATTGGCTTTCCTGTGTAAGGAGGAAATTTACACTGAGGGAGTTGGTGGTGTGGTTTGCAGGAGCTTGGGTACCTAGAGGAAGGGATTTAGTTGGCAGTGGACTGCTTCTGCTGTCACCCAAAGTTTTTGAACTTGTCAATGACTTCTGATGAATGCGCTCCAGGAGACGTATAAGGGAGGATGTTCCTAGGTGGTTAACGTCCTTACCCCTACTTTTTACAGCTTGACAAAGGCAACACACGGCTTGACACCAGTTGTCCGCATTTCTGTTAAAATAATTCCACACCGAAGAGGTGATTTTTTTGGTATTTTGACCAGGCATGTCAATGGCCTTATTCATCCCACAGACAACAGGTGTCTCCCCAGGTGCCTGACTTAAACAAACCACCTCACCATCAGAATCCTCCTTGTCAATTTCCTCCTCAGCGCCAGCAACACCCATATCCTCACCCTGATGTACTTCAACAGTGACATCTTCAATTTGACTATCAGGAACTGGACTGTGGGTGCTCCTTCCAGCACTTGCAGGGGTCGTGCAAATGGTGGAAAGAGCCACCTCTTCCCGTCCAGTGTTGGGAAGGTCAGGCATCGCAACCGACTCAATTGGACTTTCCTTGGGGATTTGTGATTTAGAAGAATGCACAGTTCTTTGCTGTGCTTTTGCCAGCTTAACTCTTTTCATTTTTCTAGCAGGAGGATAAGTGCTTCCATCCTCATGTGAAGCTGAACCACTAGCCATGAACGCAGGCCAGGGCCTCAGCCATTCCTTGCCACTCCGTGTCGTAAATGGCACATTGGCAAGTTTACACTTCGTCTCAGACGCTTTTAATTTTGATTTTTGGGTCATTTTACCGAACTTTTGTTTTTTGGATTTTACATGCTCTCTACTATGACATTGGGCATCGGCCTTGGCAGACGACGTTGATGGCATTTCATCGTCTCTGCCATGACTAGTGGCAGCAGCTTCAGCACTAGTTGGAAGTGGATCTTGATCTTTCCCTATTTTACCCTCCACATTTTTGTTCTCCATTTTTTAATGTGTGGAATTATATGCCAGTAATATTATTATATCAATAGTAATGGCCTACTGTACTCTACTACTATATACTGCTCACAACAATGCAGCACAGATATGGATACTTGCAGTGACACGGAGCTGCAATATACAGCAATGGACTGCTGTACTGTACAACTATATACTGTTGGTCACCAAAATGCTGCACTGTACTACTATATATTTATATACTGCTCACAACAATGCAGCACAGATATGGATACTTGCAGTGACACAGAGCTGCAAGATACAGCAATGGACTACTGTACTGTACAACTATATACTGTTGGGCACCAAAATGCTTCACTGTACTACTATATATACTGCTCACAACAATGCAGCACAGATATGGATAATCAAAGTGATACGGAGCTGCAAGATACAGCAATGGACTACTGTACTGTACAACTATATACTGTTGGTCACCAAAATGCTGCACTGTACTACTATATATACTGCTCACAACAATGCAGCACAGATATGGATACTTGAAGTGATATGGAGCTGCAAGATACAGCAGTGGACTACTGTACTGTACAACTATATACTGTTGGTCACCAAAATGCTGCCCTGTACTACTATATATACTGCTCACAACAATCCAGCACAGATATGAATACTTGAAGTGACACAGAGCTGCAAGATGCAGCAATGGCCTACTGTACTGTACTACTATACTGGTGGTCACCAAAATGCTGCACTGTACTACTATATATATAATATATATAGTATATACTGGTCACACAACAATGCAGCAGATATTGAGCACTGATGATCAGGATACTGTCTAGAACTGAGTCTGACACGGAGCTGCAAGATACAGCAATGGCCTACTGTACTGTACTACTATAATTATATACTGGTGGTCACCACAATGCAGCACACTGAGCACAGATATTTGCAGCACACTGAGCACAGATATGGAGCTTTTCAGGCAGAGAACGTAGATATTTTCAGCACACTGAGCACAGATATTTGCAGCACACTGAGCATAGATATGGAGCTTTTCAGGCAGAGAACGTACCCACGTCCTCTCCGTTCAATCTCCAATGCATGAGTGAAAATGGTGGTGACGCGCGGCTCTTTATATGGAATCTCGCGAGAATCCGACAGCGGTATGATGACGTTCGTCCTCATTCGGGTTAACCGAGCAAGGCGGGAAGATCCAAGGCTGCATCGGACCCGTGTAAAATAGGTGAAGTTCGGGGGGGGTCCGGATCTCGACGAACCGAATCCGCTCATCTCTAGTTTTTACTAAGGTTGTCTCTGAGGTTTTGAGCGCCTACCTGGTATCAATTTATATTAGTGACTATTTTGAGGAGGTTGGTGTCACGATCCGGGTATCTGGACGCCATTACCTGCCATTTAGGTGTCTTCTGAGACTGGCCCAGCGTTCCAAATCCGGATCTCATTTGTGTCAACACTCTGCACATCCCTCCTGTCATTCTGAGACACTACCACAGCGGAGCCATGTTTGAATCCAACATGGCGTCTCCCGTACTCCGCGGCCTCTGCCGCCGTTACTGTGTTATTGCTGCGTGCTCTCAGAGTGATTTATCATGCCTCCCACAGTCTCCGCTGTCCTTCATGTGTCTCAGCATGTAACTGTTATATGACGTCTCCTGCCCTCCGCGGCCGGCGCCGCCATTATCACTATGTTTGCACATTTCATTCCAAACCAGGTTTTCCCTCCAGGTTCCAGCATGGGCGCAGCCATGTTGGATTTGATCACATGCTCCAATTCCTCCAATCCACCATCTCTGGAATCTGCATAATTGCCCAGCCAATGCCTGCATAGCAGCAGGTATAAGTATCCTGTGTCTGGGCCAGATAGATGTCAGTGCTTTGAATGTCATACCTTGTTCCAGTCTCTCTCTCCTGTGGCTTGTTTCTCCAGGTTCCAGCATCCACAAAGAGACCCGCACCTGCTTTCCATCCTGCGGTGCAGCCTGACTTTGCAATCCTCTGTGAATGATCCAGCTTTCAGCTATTACTTCGTTTGCTTCCAGCTTCCAAGCTTTCAGCTATTAACCCATCTGTTTCCAGCAACCTGCTTCCAACAGAATTCAGCCTCCTTAAAGAGCCGGTGTTCTCCCAGCGGATTTCTACTTACCAGCAGTATCCACTACCATCGGTAACCACTCTTCATTTCATCTGTTTCCACGCACCCTAGCATCTTTCAGTTTTAACTCCGTGTCTCCACCATCTGGCTGGTTCCGTCCAGTGACTCCTACAGTGCATTCCAGTTACCAGCATCATCTCATACACCTACTGGCGTGTTCCTCGGTTGTCTCCACTACTACAGCCTGGCCTGGTAAGGTTATTCTACCCAAGGACTATAACCTACCAGTGCCCTGTTATACCTTGTTATGGTTTAGTGATCCAGGAACTGTATTATCTGCCACTGCTAATACTGACTGTGAACGCTGTTGTGATTATACGGAGTCTGTTTAATAAACTTTCATTTGACTTTTAACCTGCTTGTCATGGTCACACCTTCGGGTTTTCTTCCACACTTACATGTCCAGGGGTCTGATTAAACCATCTAAGTTTAACTTCATTCCAGCCCCTACAACTGAGGCTTCCTCCCGTCAGCCTAAACCCTCAGTTGTGACAGTTGGCTTCCCCCTCACCAGGTGGCTGTTGATCCACAGGTGTCAATCTACACTGCCCTGCACTGCGCCAACAAACCTTTTAGTGTTTTCTGTGAGTTTCCCATGCTCTGACCAAAAGGACAAATTAGTTGCTGACTATAAGCCTGACAGAACACGAACATTTACTGGTCATACACTATGATGACTCGCATCAGATGTGACCCTCCCCCCCCCTCCCCTCCCCACCATCTCCTTGGCGTAAGAAAGATTGTATGGTGATTTTGCACCATACCATCTATCGTTCAACCCGCAATGGACCCATACCCGGATTGACTGATATGCAGCACATATGATCAATTGCTGCGACGTCCGACCCACGGGGCCGTGCATCACATTGTAAACGCACCCAAAACATGCACGATGTGCATACAATGGGTCGAATGACGCATCGATATCATGTATTCGTAGACGATATCGACCTAGTGAATGGCCAGAAGAAAAAAAAAGAAAATTAGGGCCGCTGCTGACATCCTTAGAGACAAACCTCAATATTATATAAATAACACTCCATTAGCGGTATTTATCATAATGAAAGCAGACTTATTCTTACAATTAAAACACAGACATTTTATCCACAATAAAAAAAACATTAATGAGAAGTGTCCATATAAATCTCTAAAATGACTTGCTTAACTCAAGTCAAATGGTTCACAATCATTTCATTTTCTGATTTGCATGCATATAATTACTGAAATGTCCCAGATGATCTGATATAATGGCCAAAAATGTTCAGTTCGTAAAGGATTTCTTCTTTATAAAGTGCAATTGCCCTTATTTGCTCAGACTTTTACGGATACTACTCTATAAATCCACAAACAGTGTAAGTGGATCACCGTTCATTCAAGTACCGTGGTCTCCAATTGCAACACAGTCCTCAATGCCCCTGATAGAACCTGGGTCCCCAGTGTATGGCCAGCATTAGCATCAAAGATTTTTTTCTATTTCTTCCTAAATGGATTACAAGGAGGAATCAAAAGCAGGTACAAATCAGTAACAATGTTGAGTGTGGTGCTTTTGTAAAATACATTTTACATGATGTGTTTTTATTTTTCAGTAATTTTATCAGGTGCACTAAATATCCCAGCATATGAGTTGTAGGGCTTGTAGCCATGGAATTGCTGGTATTTGTACTGTAGTTATAGAGATGACAGCATACCCAAACAGTTAGAGCTTGCCAGGCCACTACTGGTAGTGTTGGAATAAAAAAAAATAAAACATGTTCTCTTCGTCTCTGGGGCTGTGCAGATTTTTTCCAAACAAATTTCTATTTATCTTACATATGGCTGTGGGTTGCCAGAAGACACTGGAAATGATCTAGGTACATCTTGTATGTTTCAATCTACTGAGGAGGACCAGGAAGGCAGAGTAGACATGGTCAGTACCTAGATAAAATGTGTTTGAGTTCCAACAGTACACATCTTAAACTTGATCTGCAAAATTTCACCAATGAACCAAGTTGGATCATCGTGCCAGGAGCTTCATTTCTATACCAAAGAGGCTTCTGCTAACATTCCCGTTTATACAATAATTTGCGACAATTACCTAGGACTCTACCATTTGTAATCATTTAACAGGCTTGTAGAACGATATGATTCTACAACTTAGAATGATGGGAACTTTGTTTCTAAGTAAGGTTGACACAATGGGCATATCTGACATCTATACAAGTAATAGGTATTGAGCGGAAACAGAACAAGCTTAATGCAAAGCTCAGCTGTACTCACTAAACATGGGAACAAATCGATGGAAGAGAGTGAACAGCATCCCAGAAGACTCTTATTGTATGTAATATCTGTTGTATGTACAACTACACATTCTTAACACACATCCAGGGCCGTAACTAGGTGTGTGCGAGCAGTGCCATTGTTGCCCAATGGCACCTGCATGTAGCTTCCAGGGTGCCTGGTATGGCACCCTGCAGCCACTAGCGCTCCACTTTCCAGAACAAACGGTGGTATCAGACGCCATGCCCCTGAGTTGATGGCAGTGTCAGCGGTCCTGCCCCCTCGGCGTGATATAATAATGGGTGTAGGGTGCGGGGCCGCACAGCCTGCAGTGCTGCCTTGTTACAGAACTGCAGGTGGCATCCAGAACAACAAAGAAGGCTCAGTATGCCCCATCCAATTATTCTATTACAATCCTTTTACTGGTATCAGGAGAAAACTCACATCAATGTACAACCAAGGTTCCAAATGAAGCTCCTCACATTTGAGGACTACCTTTACACCATTAGGGGGAATGTCTTGCATACAATGGAGAGATATAGTCCAAGATCAAACAAATGGACCTTTGCAGCTCCCCTTCTAAATGGCTCATTTGCTGTAGCACATGAAGGCTGTGGAGGAAGAACCTAATGTATGTCTCAGAAGGATTCATATTACCGGCTATTTAGTTATAAACCCAGCTGTGACCAGTGAAAAGAATGTTCTTATAATGCCAGCAGGGGCAGTTGCCATGACATGGTACCAAGTGGCCATACCTTTTATAGATTTGACATGAAAAAAGACTCCACTTTGACTATCATCCAATACACCACCTCTTCTAAGAAATGGTCTTTATAAAACATCTTTCCTAGGAAGCCAGTTTCATTTAGATGTGTGGCCCTGGATGATAACATCTCCTGCTTAAATAGGGAGACAATTGCACGGTTCAAGTCAGCTACTCATCAGACCAGCTTTTCTTCAACCATCCAACTTGTCTGTTCAACTAAAACAGTGCTCCCCACACACCTAACCAACTTTTCATTAGACCAGCCAACTTTTTCAGGTTACCAGTCACCTTCTCTCCAACTTTTGATGTCATGGAAGTAGGCAGCCAGAGTCTACCTAGTTCTGCATGTTTTGAATAAATATGTCATGCTTCTATAGTATAAGCAGGCAGCATGTACATGCACAGTAAGCCCACACATAGACAGACAGACAGACAGACAGGTGTGTGTGTGTGTGTGTGTGTGTGTGTGTGTGTGTGTGTGTGTGTGTGTGTGTGTGTATACACACACTAAATAAACAATATTTTTTTACTGTGATATATGTCCGCAGATTTTCTCACATAACAAAACATCAGACTGTTAATATTTTATATTATACGCATTAATTTATTGCAGTAACTCATATCTGTATGGAATCTGCCAGGGTCTGGGAGGCTGATGCAGTTTGTAGCTGTGCTCATTGCACAGTGGGCAAGTCATTACTCCAGCAGCCTCTCCCCCAAACACTTGCAGAAAGTTTGTGCCCGGGAACCTTGGTACAGTGGGTCTGAAAGAAGGTGTATGAGTGACATCAGAGGTGCATAATGTCCCGCAAGCAGCAGCTGATGAGGAGGAGGAGGAGGGCGCACTGCCAGCAGCAGGGCTGCCTTCAGAAATTGTGGGGCCCAGGACTGACAAAATAGGCTAAAGCAAGGGCGGTGCATAAATTGGTGTGTAAATTGGTTGGGCTGTGGGCGTGGGTGTTATTATAACATGTCAATCTATCATATAAACTATATGATACCCTAGCCCTGCCTTAGCCACCCCAGAATAAATATATGGCCACCTCACTCACACATATATCCAACCACCTCCCTCTCACACACACATACCCAGCCCTGCCCCTGCCACCTACCTCTCACACACCTATACCCCAGCCACCTACAACCTCTCACGCATATATGTTTCTGCACCGGCCACCTCTCTCTCACCCATATATCCCAACCCTGCCCCATCTACCTCCCTCTCACACACACATACCCAGCCCTGCCCCAGCCACCTCCCTCTCACACACCTATACCCCAGCCACCTACAACCTCTCACACATGTATGTTTTTGCCCCAGCCACCTCCCTCTCACACATATACCCCAACCCTGCCCCATCCACCTCCCTTTCACACACATATACCTCAGCCACCTACCTCTCACACATATATGCTCCTACCTCTTCCACCTCTCTCTCATACATACTGTATACCCCAGCCCTACCCCATCCACCTTCCGCTCACACATATACCATATAACTCAGCCACCAAATTCTAACACAAATATGCTTTTGCCAACTCTACCTCCTTCACACACATATACGACAACCACTTCCTCTCACAGACAACCAATCCTTCCTCACCACTGTCGGCAGGAGTTTACAAGTGTGATAGGTGGTCTGCTGTGATCCTGTAGATATAATATTGCCTTATCCCTGACATGGGGCAAGGAGGGTCATTTTCGGCGTCTGGATCCACGCGGCTCCACAGCTGTTTCCCGATCAGCACATCATGCTGTGCTGAGTATAAAAGGTGGGATAGGCGCCCTCCTTGCCCCATGCTTCTGAGGAAGGATTGTATGATCCGAAAACGCGTTCAAGCAGGACAAAGGGGACTCTGGGACAATCGGACCTTGCAACCACAACAGAACCAGGAGTTTCTTCATTGATCTTCCCTGCTTTGGGTGTGACATCTGATTCTCTGAAGGGCTCCAAGTACATCTGGACTGACGTGACTGTTGGGGACATTGACCAGGGAACTGGTGATATATGCTTTTATGATTTTTTTCATGTGAGTACAATGTCATATTAAATATTTATTCTTTATAAAAACGGGATTGCATTATATTGCTCTTTTTAAGTTCTAGTTATATAAAGACTGATCTCTTATCGACCATATGAGGAGAATAAATATTGATTGATCTGCATTTGCCTATATGAAGATTCTCTTCGTGATAACCCTATGAGGGTGATAAGCGTTGATTCATCTGTATTTATGTGAGTGGGACCAATAAACAAGTCTTTTTTTTCTATGGTGCCATCTCTTATTTGCACTATTGGATTCTACTTTAAATTCTAGGAGTGATGATCTACACTATGATGGATTTTTGAAATTTGATTTGATAGTGATATTTACTGCCATTTACCATTGTGTAAGCAATTCATTGTATTTTTTAAACGGTAGCGCCACGTGTGGTCATTTTTTATTAATTCCACTACAGGTTGAGTATCCCATATCCAAATATTCCGAAATACGTAATATTCCGAAATACGGACTTTTTTTAGTGAGAGTGAGACAGTGAAACCTTTGTTTTTTGATGGCTCAATGTATACAAACTTTGTTTAATACACAAAGTTATTAAAAATATTGTATTAAATGACCTTCAGGCTGTGTGTATAAGGTGTATTTGAAACATACATGAATTGTGTGAATGTACACACACTTTGTTAAATGCACAAAGTTACAAAAAATATTGGCTACAATGACCTTCAGGCTGTGTGTGTAAGGTGTATATGTAACATAAATGCATTCTGTGCTTAGATTTAGGTCCCATCACCATGATACCTCATTATGGTATGCAATTATTCCAAAATACGGAAAAATCCCATATCCAAAATACCTCTGGTCCCAAGCATTTTGGATAAGGGATACTCAACCTGTATTACTTAAACCTCCGGCAAGGTCCAGTGATGTCTCCCTCCTCAGCTGTGTCCTCTGCTCTGCTGCTGGCTATCAACGGTGATGGCGATTGGCTTCTGTGTCATGCGCACACATAACGGTCAGTCAGTGCATGCACATGACACTTTTATACGGCGGGCCCCCTGCAATGTCCAGTAGGCTACGCTGAAGCCTGAAAGGCAGCGCTGGGTCCTCCAGTAACTTAGTTTACCACTGTTTGATGAATACTGAAAGTAGGACATAACTTCTTTTTTATCATCAATAGGTTTTATTGAATTTTTTTGCATTGCAAACAGGGGTACAAAAGGAAAAAAGAAGGGGGGGGGGGAAGTAGGTACATAAGAGAATGCTATAACAGACATGTGCAAACAATTCAAAGTCGATCACACCAGTACATCGTAAGGAAAACAAAAAAATTAATGGAGATGGAAGGGCGGCAATGGGCTTGATATAAATACAACACAAATAGGAGGTCATTGCTGTCTTAGGGGGGGGAGGGGGCCCCATCAGCCGATGGGGCTGGGAGGTGACTGTCCAGGGGGGTGGGGACGCAACATCAATGCAGCACCCTCACCCTCCGAGGTAAACAGATGCCAAGGCATCCAGCGCACAAATGGAGATTTAGCAGTGAAGGAGTATGGGATGTGTTCAGTCTCCATCAAGAAGTGCAGCTCTATTTTGTGTATCACCTTCAACACTGGAGGCGGTGTGGGTTGTTTCCAGTTTGGGCTAAAGCTGCACGCGCGGCGAGACAGATGTGGCCTAAGACATAGTGTAGATGTACACCCATGCCTCGCGGGTATATATTCAATAAAGCTATAAGAGGGGAGGGGGACAGGTCGAGGTTCAAAACTTTGTTGATAAGGCCAAATACCTCTGTCCAGTACCCTTGAATATGGGGACATGACCAAAAAATATGGAAGAGGTGGCCTACCTCTCCGCATAGGCGCCAACAAAACTTCGAACATGCCGGCCAGATCGTATGTAGCCTTTCCGGTGTGAGGTATAATCTATGGAGTAGCTTAACATGCATTTCGGAGTGATTCAGGCATTTAGACATAGTAAAGGATGACATAAAAATGCGTTGCCATTGAGAATCATGGAGAACACATCCCACATCCGCTTCCCACCTGATTTGGGCTCTAGATTTAGAAACAGGGAGTAGTGAGAGTAATGTTTTATACCAGAAGGAGATCTCCCCTCTAGAAGTAGCGCTAGAAAATCGGCCTATGACTTGCAGAATACCAGGTGGTGGTGGGGAGGGGGAGAGGTGGAGGCTAGCCCACCAGTGCTGTATTTGGTAATATCGAAGCCTCTCAGAGTCTGGCAGAGAGAAGCGTCTCTGAATATCAGAAAAGGAGGCGAGCACAGACCCATTGAACAAGTCTCCCAGAACCTCCATCCCCCTGGACCTCCAGCCCGCCAGGTTAAGATTAGGGACTAGAGCGGCCACCGTTCGTAGTGATATCAGAGAGAAATTATGATAGGAAGGGGATATGGCCGCAGTCAATTTGTCCCAAACCTGGAGCGTGGCTCGGGTAGAGGGGAGGATGTTTAAGCTCCGTGGGAGAAGGGGCCTAGGGATCCAAAAAAGATCTTTCAGGGGAAAACGGGGGCAGGTCGCCTCCTCCAGACACGTCCACTCCGGACATACATCTTTGTAGAATTCTTTAATCTGGGCCAGAAGGGAGGCCTCCTGGTACAGTGATAAATTGGGCATATCTAGGCCACCGACTCTCCTTGGTAGAGACATCCTCGCGCGAGCAAGTTTAGGCGGGCGCGAAGACCATATATAATTAGTGAGGATTGTAGTGGCCTTATCTAGATACTTCTTGGGGAAGACAAAAGGGATAGTTCGGAACAAGAACATTAATTTAAGGAGCAGCGACATTTTAAAGGCGGCCAAACGGCCTAACCAAGAAACTTCATAGTTGAGCCATGATTTGGTGAACATCTGAAGGGAGGACAGCAGAGGAGGAAGATTAACATCAAATACAGAAGAGGTAGATGGGGGGATGTAGATACCCAGATATCGTATCGAGGATGTTTGCCAGTTATATGGATACTTAGCGAGTAATGGGGGCAGGGAGTTAGAGAGATTAATGGGCAGAGCATCCGTCTTAGAGGCATTTAATTTATAATACGATGCTGCAGAGTAGCTATCTAAAACATTATGCAAGTGGGGAAGTGTTGTGGCTGGATCTGTTACAAATAAAAGAACATCGTCTGCGAACAAACATAGTTCATGCGACGTGGCACCCAATCGCAGTCCAGGGAACTGTGGGTCCGCTCGAAGCCTAGCTGCCAGTGGTTCAATGGCCAGTACGAATATGAGAGGGGAGAGAGGGCAGCCCTGGCGGGTGCCATTATAGATTGGAAAAGAGCGAGATAAAAAACCATTACTGAATACCCGGGCCGTCGGGGAGCTATACAGGGCTAATATCGAAGAGAGGATGCGATCGCGCAGGCCAAATTTTAATAGGACTTCTCGCATATAAGACCAGTTTAAACGATCATAGGCCTTCTCTGCGTCCAAAGATAGCAGAAGGAGACCTCGCTCGGGAGTTAGGGAATCGACAAGGTTAAAGACCCTGCGTGTATTATCGGACGCCTGTCTTCCCGAGATAAAGCCAACTTGGTCCGGATGTATCAGGGAGGGGAGGAGGGCGTTCAACCGAGAGGCTATTAATTTAGCGTATATTTTAATATCCCCATTCAGTAACGCAATGGGACGATAATTTTGACAAAAGGTCACATCTTTGCCCGGTTTAGGGATCGTGACAATACGCTCCTCGAGCATCTCCTGAGGGAGGGTGCCCTGAGAGGTAATATCGGTGTAGACTGCCACTAAAGAGGGAGCTAGAAGGTCTTGGAACGAAACATAAAAGTCATTAATAAAGCCATCAGGGCCTGGTGCCTTACCCTGAGGAAGGGACTTGATCACTTGGAGGGTTTCTGATAAGGACCATGGGGCATTCAGCAATGCTAGTTGATCGACAAATGAAAAATGCTCAAATAATAGCGCTCAGTGTGATTTCATATATTGTAACTGGAAAGATACTTATTGTCCATATGGTAATGTGTGAATAAAGTCCAATCTCTAGATGAATCCTCCTGTTGTAATCTGAGGACGATCAATTCTCCCACTCCGTAGGACGTATCAGAATAATATGTGGACAAAAGCAAAAATATACATCATGGTGTAATACGTCTAAAAATGCTAAAGAGAAACAATGCAGCTTGAGAACCAGATTTTCAAAGGAGATAGATGGCGTACCCCACTCACAATCGATAAAGCTAGTCTCCGCACATAAAGGTATCTTTCATTCCACCATAAATTGTAGGTCAAATATACAGTACGATGCGTACCATTACTCACTCGGAACAAGACGCAGATCCTCACATAGCAGTTTCTTTGTGCATGGCTCCAAAGATATTCATGAAAAGCGTGATAATTAAAAACACTTTATTACAAAATAAAGCAAATATACATACAGTGGACCTTAACACAAAATGGTTCAAGGGCGGACAGTGGAAAAGCTGATATGGCCGCCGGCCGAAAACAGCACTGACCAGCTAGATGGTAATGACACAAATCCAACCTCAAGAAACCAAGTCATGCAGGAGCCACCTGTAAGCACTCATCCAACTCGTTTCTCCCCGCAAATGGGGCTTTTTCAAGGATCAAGAGTGCTCTACTGACAAAAATATTTATAAAAGAAAAACGGAAATTGGAAAATAACCAGCTGAATTCAACTAATTAATTCAGTAAGACTGTAGCCATGGTAACACGTCTCCACGTGTACCCAGCATGCTGTACGTAACTAATCAACTGTATTAGCTTCCTGTCTCCTCGTTATAGATGGACACTTCCGCCCTCACTACACTCACTTCCTGTCCGCGTCTCCATAGTAACCGCCAGTACTCGCGGACAGATAAACAAAACTGACGTGCCTCCGGAGCCAGAGTGTGGACGAACACTACCGCCAACACTGTGAAGAGCCCCTGCCCGTGTCTCCATGGAAACCGCAAATGTGCACGGACAAGATTAACTTCCTGTCTACATCCCCATAGTTACTGTCAGTCCTCTCGGACAAATGCATAGAATAAAGGGCCCCCGGGACCAGAGTGCAGACGGACATTTAAAGCCCACATTGTAATGAGACCCTGCCCATGTCAACCACCAGAGCTCTCGGACGAAGTCACGTCCTCGAGCATAATGTTAGCGATGACTACCGCCCATCGGAGCCAATGTTTGTTATGGCGTTGCCATGACACCTGGCAGAAGGGGAAACAAAGCAGGGTAGCCTGTATTTACCAACAAAATCTACGTATAATTTTCATAATGGTCAACTCTACATTGCGGGCAACCATATAGGACAAATCTTATAATAAAACAAATTAAAAATTTTTTTTTACTTTTTTTTAAATAGTTTTTACAAAATTTATATTTAAAGGGGCATGTTTTACCAAGTGCCCAATATGAATATTAACAGTCTATCCAAATAATGGAAAACTATACAAAGATGCACAGCCTATAAAATGCCACCACATTTACTGTATAAGAAACAAATATGTTTCTGATCTCTAGGGGGCACACGTACAGTGTAGTTGTCACATAAGAAAATAAAATAAAAATAAAAGGTTGACCCAAAAAGGTACATCTTGTTGTCCTGAGGTTAGAGTTGATCAACTAAAAGCATAACTAAATTCATAAAAACCATCTGAGTTCAAATTCATGATTAAGACCCCCTGGTACCAAAGTTTGTAAATTAAAAATCCACTTCATTTCACTTTTTGCTAGTCTAATATCCCTATTATTATTCCGCCACTGAACTTTAGTTAATTCAATACCACAAAAAGAAACAATATGATCGGTTGAACAGTTATGAATCTCTTTGAAGTGTAGCGAAAAGGGATGAGTGACTAACCCCTTCCGTATGTTACGTAGATGTTCAGCCCAACGTATCTTCAGTGTCCTGCTCGTTTTTCCTATGTATAATTTGTTGCATGAACACTGTATCACGTAAACAGCATATTTGCTATTACACGTTATAAATTGTTGGATTTTGAACTCCTGATCATTCCATAGGAATTAATTTAATTTCCTAAATTTGGATGGGCAGCTTTTACACATATTACAGTCGCCACACCTGTGGAAACCCTGATTTCTAACAATACCTCCTAGGGGTTTATCGACATATGCACTAGATGTTAATTTATCCCTCAGATTGGGTGCTCTTTTATATATAAATTTAGGTTTCTCTGGCAGAATAGAGGACAGAACTGGGTCTTTTTTAAGAAGGTACCAATTTTTTTGAAACACATTCTCAATTTGTTTGTGATAGCCATTATATTGTGTCACAAATGCTGTTATGCGTTGTTTCCATAGACACTTATTTTACTTTAGTTTCCAATAAAGTTTCTCTCTCTACAGCTGCAATTTTCTCTAATGATTCTTGTAGACGTAGGGGTTTATACCCCTTCTGCACAAATTTTTTCTTCATGATCTGTGCCTCTGCTGTATATTTCTCTTTTTCCGAACAATTCCGTCTAAGACGAGTGAACTGTCCCTCAGGCACATTTTTTAACCATAAAGGTAAGTGATTGCTTTGTGTGCTAATATAGGTATTTGAGTCTGTCGGTTTAATGTAAACCGTCGACTCCACTTTATTATCTGCAACGTATATACTGAGGTCCAGAAAATTGACCTTAGTAGTGCTCTGATTAAAAGTTAAGACAATTCCCAAATCATTGGTATTTAAATAACGACAGAAATCCTCCAGAGAGTTTAAATCCCCTCTCCAAATAAAGAGGACATCATCTATGTACCGCCACCATTGGACCAGGTTCGACCCCCAGCCATGACCACCCCAAACTGAGGCATCCTCCCACCCGGTCATGAAGAGGTTAGCATAGCTGGGGGCGAACCTGGTCCCCATGGCGGTACCGACCTCCTGATTGTAATACTCTCCATTAAAATTGAAATAATTATTCTGCAGAATAAACGAAATACCTTTGAGGATAAACTCTCGATGGTTCTCTTGTAAATCTGTGGTCAATAAGGTGGTTTTAACTGCCTCTAAGCCATCAGAATGTTTAATAATCGTGTATAAAGAAGTGACGTCACCTGTCACCAGCCACATATCGTTTTCCCATTTCACATCCTTTAATCTATTTAACACATCACGTGTGTCTTTTAAATATGAACGGCTTTTTACTACCAAAGGCTGTAACTGAAAATCAATATAGTGTGACATGTTAGCAGTGATTGAGTTCGTACCTGCTACAATAGGGCATCCTGGGGGGTGATGTTCATCCTTGTGCACCTTCGGTAGAAGATATAGCACTGGTATTGTATATTCATTATTAATAAGGAATTCTGAAGTTGATGTATCGAGTGTGCCATTATCTGAGTACTCCTTAACTAACTCCTTCAGACTATTTAACACTCTCACTGAAGGGTCAGTCCTCAATTTCCTATAAGTGATGCCATCCTTCAATTGGCGCATGGCCTCTTTTTCATAGAAGGTCCTACTCATGATGACAACCCCCCCCCCCCCCCTTGTCTGCAGGTTTGATTATGATAGACTCGTTTTTCTGTAGTCTATCCAAAGCATCTCTTTCACTTTTAGTAAGATTATGTCTATGGGCTGGAAGATTGTTTTGTAGGGCACGAATCTCTTCATTAACTATTTTATGGAACGACTCCACAAAACATCCCTTTACATGACTGGGGTTAAAATGTGAAGGTTTTTTAAACCTAATTTCATTCTGAACCTGTGTTGGCTGTTCTTTTTTAACTCCAAAAATGTTTTTCAAAGATAATTTACGTACAAATTTTTGGATATCAATAAATAAATTGAAAAAATTGATCTCATTGGAGGGGCAAAATTTTAAGCCCTTTTTTAATACTGAAATTTCATCATCATCTAAAACATGATCACTTAAATTAAAAATTTTAGTGATGGCCTCTTCAGTTAATATTGCGGGTTCCCTACGCCCAACTGTTTTTTTAGTCAACTTTCTTTCTCTCTTCCTACACCCACCTCTCTTACCTCTTCTACATTTGGTATGTGATTTTACTGATAATGTTGGTCTTGCGGCCAACGTCGATTTCTCCAATTGTCCCCTCTCCCGTCTAAAAAATCACGTGTTGAGGCCTGTTCTGTCAGTACATCAAATCTATTATTGGTGCGTAATGGAGTGGAATGAATCTCCCCTCGTTTGGACCATTTAGAATTGTGCGCAACAGCTTTCCACTCTGAATTGGACATTTGTGTTTGGTGAAAATGCCTTCCTTTCTGTACAGGTTCAAATTGTCTTCTATTGGAATATGTAGGCCTAGTAGGAGTAGTGGTGTCACCATAAAAACCCTGCTGGCCTCTATTTCTAAACTGAACTTTATTTACATTCTTAGCATAGTTACGGTCACTCTGATTATAAGTGTTGACCCTACCTGTTTTCCACTTTTGTGTATATACTGGCGTATTAACCTGGGCTTGCGTCCTGGAACCAGTATTTTCTTTCAACAGGGTTTGTCTGTCCTCGGTATTAGTCGAGATAACTTCCACACTATTCCTATCTCGTGCTAATTTCTTCATTTTACGTTGTATAATATCTTTCTAATTTTTTCTAATTCTTTGTATAATAGACTCCTCCATACTCTTGTATTCCTCCAAATCTTTGAAGGGTACAAGAAGAGGTTCTAAGGCTTTTATTTGAACGTCTAATGAGTCGGCTTCTTTCTTACGTTCCTGGATAATTAGTTCCATTAATGAGAAAGAACATGTTTGAAGAATGCTCTCCCATTTGGTGGAAAAATAGTCATTAATTCCTATGAAAGAGGCCTGTTTTTGTACCTGTAATCCCTTTGGAATCATTTTTAACATGAGATATTTTTCAAGTGTGACTATTTCCCACCAAATGCGATTTTCTTTAAGGAGTATTTTCTCCAATTTACCCATAATATTCTCTAGGGTTTCATCCTCCAAATCTAAAACAGGATTACCATCAAAAACAGTGTCTACCAAAACATTTCGTTTGGTTCTGTGATGAAACATGATGCAGCCTAGATAATTGATATAAGTGTGTTAAATATCAAGAAGGCAAA